>NW_027362932.1:3677500-4051809 GCF_046119375.1 Phyllobates terribilis
TGCCGGCTGCAGTTTTGCCCCAGGGGTCGCCCCTGCTCTGGGGAGTATGATGGAGCAGAGAAGATAAGCATTACAGCACAGCACCTGCAAGTGAGCGCTCATCCTCAGAATAAGGACTGATATTACACTATTACAAGCAGCTTCCTCGCCTCATTCACACAGGGAGTATTTTGGGCAGTAATTTACATTAGTATTTGTAAGCTAAAAACCAGAGGGGAACAAACACAGAGAAAAATAATAACTGTACCACTCTCACCTCTTCTGTGTTTTGGATCCACTCCTGGCATCTGTTAACAAATACTGATGCAAAATATCGCCATGTAAAAGGGCCCTAAATCCTTACTGACTGATTGGACAATTCTTTACAAAAAAAACAATATATGCCTCACCATGCATTTAATCCATCCTGCTGCTCATATCTTCTGGGCTCAGACCCACAATGCCGTGACTCTCGGCCAGTGTACATAAGGAGAAAGTGGGAAAAGTCTCCAATAAAAAATAATTCTCACTTTATTGGTGCAAAATATTAAAATATATAAAAGTCCATGATAGCGGAGATGCAATCTCGACGCGTTTCTGGTTACGCCCTTAGTCAGTGATCCTGTTGTCATGACAACCCGCGCCTCCAGGTATCCCAGCGACGGTGGCCTGCTTAGACCAAGCTAGGAGCATGGTCTCAGAGGCTTCTATCACTGTAACACTGACAGGTAGAATTCATTGCAATGCTTTATAACAGCGATTATACTAATAAAAGCTAGTCCCATAGAGGGACTAAATGAAAAAGTAAAAAAAAGAATGTGAAAAAATATAAAAAAAAAAACCTAATCAAAAAATAAACAAAAAAAAATGAAAATAATGTTATATCAATAAATGGGTAAATTCATATAAAAACTAAAATAAACCAAAAAGGTCCACATATTTGTTATCATCACGTCCACGGCCTATAAAAAGGTCACACTACTTAACGCCTTCAGTGAACATTGTAAAAAAAAAACTATTCTTTTTCATCTTACCACCAAACAAAGAGTGGAATAAAACACGATGAAAAAGTCTAATGGAAATAAAAATGGTATAGCTGAAAACTAGTGACGAGCGAGCACTAAAATGCTCGGGTGCTCGCTGCTCGAGTCAAGCAAATTGGAATACTCGGCTGCTCGGTCCAAGTAACGAGCCCAATGTAAGTCTATGGGAAACTCCAGCATTCTTTCGGCGCCCCCCCCCCTGGCGGTCTGCAGAGGGCCTAAAAATTGCCCAAATCGATGGGAACAGTACTCAAATGACATGGGAACAGCATGGGGAAGACTCCTGGAAGCATTTCTGACTCCCAGGTCAATGATGTCAACAATGTTGTCAGAGGTATTACGCCACTTTTACGGACTCACAATAAAACATACAAAAACTAAACCAAAATGGATTTTCCTGGGAAATATGTTAACCACTTCGCACCAGAGCCTGTTTTTGCCTTCGTGACCGGGCCAATTTTTTCAATTCTGACCACTGTCACTTTATGAAGCAATTACTCTGGAACGCTTCAACGGATCCCCCTGATTCTGAGATTGTTTTTTCGTGACATATTGTACTTCATGATAGTGGTAAAATTTCTTTGATATCACATGCGTTTATTTGTGAAAAAATCGGAAATTTGGCGAAAATTTTGAAAATTTTGCAATTTTCAAACTTTGAATTTTTAAGCCCTTAAATCAGAGAAATATGTCACACAAAATACTTAATAAATAACATTTCCCACATGTCTACTTTACATCAGCACAATTTTGGAACCAAAATTTTTTTTTGTTAGGGAGCTATAAGGGTTAAAAGTTGACCAGCGATTTCTCATTTTTCCAACAAAATTTACAAAAACATTTTTTTAGGGACCACATCATATTTGAAGTCACTTTGAGGGGTCTTTATGACAGAAAATACCCAAAAGTGACACCGTTCTAAAAACTGCACCCCTCAAGGTGCTCAAAACCACATTCAAGAACTTTATTAACCCTTCAGGTGCTTCACAGAAATTTTTGGAATGTGGAAGAAAAAAATTAACATTTAACTTTTTTCACAAAAATGTTACTTTAGACCCAATTTTTTTTATTTTCACAGGGGTAACAGGAAAAAAATGGACCCCAAAATTTTTTGTGCAATTTCTCTTGAGCGTGCTGATACCCCATATGTGAGGGAAAACCACTGTTTGGGCGCACGGCAGGGCTCGGAAAGGAAGGAGCGCCATTAGACTTTTTGAATGTAAAATTTGTCTGAATAATTAGCAGACGCCATGTTGCGTTTGGAGAGCTCCTGATGTGCCTAAACAGTGGAAACCCCCCACAAGTGACACCATTTTGGAAACTAGACCCCTTAGGGAACTTATCTAGATGTGTGGTGAGCACCTTGAACCCCAAGGTGCTTCACAGAAGTTTATAATATTGAGCTGTAAAAATAAAATTTTCACATTTTTCCCACAAAACCGTTTTTCATCCCTTAATTTTGCATTATCATAAGGGTAATAGGATAAATTGCACCATGAAATTTGTTGTGCAATTTCTCCTGAACACGCTGATACCCCATATGCGGAGGCAAATTACTGTTTGGGCGCATGGCAGGGTTTGAAAGGGAAGGAGCGCCATTTGACTTTTTGAATGTAAAATTTGTTTGAATAATTAGCAGACGCCATGTCGCATTTGGGGAGCCCCTAATGTGACTAAACAGTGGAAACCCCCCACAAGTGCCACCATTTTGGAAACTAGACCCCTTAGGGAACTTATCTAGATGTGTGGTGAGCACCTCGCACCCCCAGCTGCTTCACAGAAGTTTATAATATTGAGCCGTAAAAATAAAATTTTCACATTTTTCCCACAAAACCGTTTTTCATCCCTTAATTTTGCATTATCATAAGGGTAATAGGATAAATTGCACCATGAAATTTGTTGTGCAATTTCTCCTGAACACGCTGATACCCCATATGCGGAGGCAAATTACTGTTTGGGCGCATGGCAGGGTTTGAAAGGGAAGGAGCGCCATTTGACTTTTTGAATGTAAAATTTGTTTGAATAATTAGCAGACGCCATGTCGCATTTGGGGAGCCCCTAATGTGACTAAACAGTGGAAACCCCCCACAAGTGCCACCATTTTGGAAACTAGACCCCTTAGGGAACTTATCTAGATGTGTGGTGAGCACCTCGCACCCCCAGCTGCTTCACAGAAGTTTATAATATTGAGCCGTAAAAATAAAATTTTCACATTTTTCCCACAAAACCGTTTTTCATCCCTTAATTTTGCATTATCATAAGGGTAATAGGATAAATTGCACCATGAAATTTGTTGTGCAATTTCTCCTGAACACGCTGATACCCCATATGTGGAGGCAAATTACTGTTTGGGCGCATGGCAGGGTTTGAAAGGGAAGGAGCGCCATTTGACTTTTTGAATGTAAAATTTGTTTGAATAATTAGCAGACGCCATGTCGCATTTGGGGAGCCCCTAATGTGACTAAACAGTGGAAACCCCCCACAAGTGCCACCATTTTGGAAACTAGACCCCTTAGGGAACTTATCTAGATGTGTGGTGAGCACCTTGCACCCCCAGCTGCTTCACAGAAGTTTATAATATTGAGCCGTGAAAATAAAATTTTCACATTTTTCCCATAAAAAATGTTTTTCATCCCCTAATTTTGCATTATCATAAGGATAACCGGAGAAATTGCACCATGAAATTTGTTGTACAATTTCTCCTGAGTACGCCGATACCCCATATGTGGGGGAAAACCACTGCTTTGGTGTACGGCAGGGTTCGGAAGAGAAAGGAGCGCTATGTTGGCTGGGATAGGCAGCAGACACCATGTCACATTTGAAGAGTCGCTGACATGCCAAAACAGCAGAAACCTCCACAAATGACCCCATTTTGTAAACTACACCTCTCAAGGAATTCATCTAGGGAAGTAGTGAGTATTTTTTAATTTTTAAATTTATACCATTGGGCAGTGAAGAAAACATAATTGTATTTTTACCACAAAAAAATGTTTTACCCTCAGATTTTACATTTTCACACAGGGCAATGGGTAAAAATGGTGCCGAAATGCGTCACACAATTTCTTCTAAAAGTGTCAATACCCCATATGTGGCTGTATCGTACCGCTTAGCCATACGGTGAGATCTGGGGGGGACGGAGTGCTATTTGACAATTGGAGAACAAATTATTGTAGAATAGGCATTTGGATTTGGGAGCACAAAATTTTCTGAATTTCTTTTGGGGGGCAAGGGTCATTTTGTTTTTCCAGAGCCTTTCTACTACCAGTAACTTGGAAGTCCCTTATATTTTTAACAGATGACGGACCTGAGTGGGGACTAGCTTTTTTTGAGGACTGAGTTGAAGCTTTTATTGGGAACATTTTACGTAACATTTATCCGGCGCTCTAGGCTGAGCACTTACATCGGGGTTTCCATCTAAATTTCCAAGTGATGTAATTCAGATGAAACCCCTGCAGGATCCATTCACTGTAATGAGGCAGCAGAGTTACTCTGGACACCGTCTGGCCTCTGTGTAGCGGTGTCCTTTTTTTCAGAAGTGCACAAAACTGTGGCCAACCGCACTTTTATGCACGCCTAAAACAAATGACACCGTGGGATCCCAGGCTAGACGGCGTCCACAGTGGCCTATATCTGTCTCATTACAGGGAATCTTCCGTCATGGGTTCCGGCTGAATCATGTATTTCAGAGATTTACACGGAAACCCTGGTGTAAGTGCTCAGCGCAGAGCACAGGATAAATGTGGGCAGAGCCTTACTGGGATCTTTGGGGACATAATAAACAAATCAGTAGCAGGTGAAGAATTGGTTTTATTTATTTTTTACGCCGTTCCTAGTGTGATATAACTGATTAGATTACTTTATTCTTCGGGTCGGTGTGATTACAGAGATACCAGATTGATATCGGGTTTTTATGATTGACAGCTGTCACACACTAAAAGACGCTTTTTTTGCAAAATCTAGTTTTTGCATCACCATATTTTGAGAGCTATAATTTTTCCATATTTCGGCCGACAGAGTCATGTCACGGCTTGTTTTTTGCGGGACGAGTTGACATTTTTATTGGTACCATTTTTGGGGACGTGACATTTTTTGATCGCTTTCTATTCCGTTTTTTGGGAGGTAAAATTAACAAAAACAAACAATTCAGGAATTGTTTTTTGAGGTTTTTTTTTATGCCGTTCTGCGTGTGGTAAAAGTGATGAGGCAGCGTTATTCTTCGGGTCAGTACGTTTACAGCGATACTACACTTACTGTATTTTTTTTATGTTTTGGCGTTTTTACACAATAAAACTATTTTATAGAAAAAAATATTTTTTTTGCATTGCTTTATTCTGAGCGCTATAACTTTTTTATTTTTCGGCTGATGGAGCTGTATGGCGGCTTTTTTTTGCGTAACAAGATGACGTTTTCAGTGGTACCATTTTTATTTCTATTTTGTTTTTTGATCGCATTTTTTTCCACTTTTTGTTTGGCAATATGATGAAAAAGCATATTTTTTTGCTCCGTTTTTTATTTATTTTTATTACGGTGTGCACAGAAGGAGTTAATTAGTGTGACAGTTTTATAGCTCGGGTTGTTTCGGACGCGGCGATACCAAATATGTGTACTTTTTTTGGTTTTGTAAAAATATACGGATTTATTGGTTTAATATTTTATTTATTTATTTTTATTTATTTTGTGATTTTTTTATTAATAGTTTAAAAACTTTTTTTTAACTTTTTTTCACATTTTTTCTTAGTCCCTGTATGGGACATTAATTTTTATTTTTCTGATCTCTGATCTCATGTAATGTAATAGACATATATTACATTACATGAGATCTTCCCTGACTGTTTCAGTCAGAGTCTCCTGTCTGGCTACAGCTGCAGCTGAGCCAGACAGGACACCATATATGGCAGAGCTGGAGGCGGTCATGTGACCTCCAGCTGCCATAGCAACCCCAGGTCCTGGAAGGACACGGAGGTCTTCGGAGAGGTAAGTTGACGACCCCCTCTCCTCCTGCTGTCTCCTATATGCCGTGATCACTATAGATGTCACATGCTGTGACTGCAAGGGCTGCCAAAATTTGGGAAAAACCCCACTAACAATTTAAAGACACATAGAGCTGGGCCACAGTAATGACATGTTCCCATTAGAAAGGATAAGGATCTGCTATACAGTTATAGGGTATGCAGTGAGTCCAACAGCTGCCAAAATTTAGGAAAAACCCCACTAACAATTTAAAGACACATAGAGCTGGGTACAGTAACGATGTTACACTCGCGGCCTGACTGTCTGGCGTGAGTGTGATTAGTGGTCCCACTGTACCATGAACCGAGGAGTGCCTGGAGGGGCGCAACTAAGTATCTACCCGATCCGACCAAGGTCGCACGGCGGCTAACGACTCCGTGAACCAAGGAGGAACCGAGCAGAGGGACCAGGTGCTACACCAGGTTAGACCCCGGTCACAGCTGTTGACCCACACCGGGGAATGCAGGAACAGGCAGGCCAGGCTGGCATACAGACAGGTGGGTATAGGCAAGCACGGCTGGTATGCAGACAGGGGGGGTACTGGCAAGCACGGTTGGTGTACAGACAGGGAAATACTGGCAAGCACAGCTGGAGTGCAAACAGGCAGGTACTAGCAGGTTGGAGCGCAAGCAGGATAGACTCCAATACAGACTGGGAGACAGAGACAAAGCAGCAGATGCGGTAGACAAGCTGGGCAGAGCAAAACCCGCAGATGCGGTAGACAAGCCGAGCAGAGCAAAAAAACGCAGAAGCGGTAGACAAGCAAAGCAGAGCAGAAACCAGCAACCGCGGTGAACAAGCAGAGCAGAGCTAAAACCGCTGGTGCGGTATACAAGACAGAGCAGAAAGGAACCGCTGGAGCGGTGAACAAGGCAGAGCAGAGGGGAACCGCCGGAGCGGTGGGCAAGGCAGAGCAGAGGGGAACCGCCGGAGCGGTGGGCAATTAAGAGCAGAGCGAAACCGCACGTACAGTGAACAAGACAGAAAGGACAGAGCCCTGTTCCCATGGAACAGACTGGAAAATACAGAAAGATACCAAAGAAGGCAAAGGGAACAAGCAGAACCAGATACACACAAGGTACTTCCTATGAAGTAGCGAGTGGACACAAAACTCACAAACAGAAGTACAGAGACAACGAGTTGGAGCTAGGTGCTGGTTCAGACACTGCAGAAAAAGGACAGAGACAAAACAGGTAACAGGTTAGGAGACAGTTCAGACAGGAACTGTTACTGCAACGAAATACAGAAACGAGCCTAGGTATAGCCAAGTGCTGGTTCAGACACTGCAGAAAAAGGGAGGAAATGGACATAGAGACAAAACAGATAAGAGGCTAGGAGACAGTTCAGACAGGAACTGTTACTGCAGCGAATTACAGGAATGAGCCTGGGTATAAGGCCCCCAGAGGCAGAAACAGACTAGAAGTCACAGATAACAGGTCTGGGAATGCAGCCCCCAGAGTGGCGAGACAGACAGAAATAGAACTGGACCTGGCAACTTCAGAGAAAAGCACACACTGAATGTTAGTGTTGCTCAGGCACCTCCTACTGGGTGGAGGGGGTTTAAATATCCAGAGACTCACAGCAAAAGGCTAGAGACGCAATAGAGGTGCACCACAGCAGCTATAAGAATCAGGAAGTAACCGGGCCGCCACCCTAAGCAGTCAGTCAAGAGACATGCACACAGCAAGAATCTGGAGCACGGTTTACAGGCTGGACTGACAGGTAAGATTGTGGTCTTGCATAGTGGGAGGTGGTGCACTATGCAAGCACGCCGCAGTGAGTCCAACGGCTGCCAAAATTTAGAAAAAACCCAATTAACAATTTAAAGACACATGGAGCTGGGCTACAGTAATGAGTACGACATGTTCCCATTAAAAAAGAGTTGGTCTCCCATACTATTTGCCTATGCAGTGAATGCAACGGCTGCCAAAAATTACGAGGCACTCCAATGACCTTGCAAGAGATGTAGAGGTTGGAGGGCCTCCTGATAACAATTTTCCCATTATTAGGAAGTGGGTCTCCCATACTGTTTGCCTCCACTGCCCCTTGCAAGAGACGTAGATATGGTGATATGGTAGATATGGTAGTGATATGGAGGAGGATGTGAAGGATGAGGAGAAGGTGGAGGACAAGAACAAATAGACAAAATCAGGAAGCTTATACCCATGTCTGGGTGTGAAGACAGAGGTGCATGGGAATACAGTTAGACCTCCCAAAAATAAGACACTGTATTTGAGTTTATGTTACGCTGCTATCATTCAGTGGTAGAGAGAAAGAAATTAGAATCAGACTTAGAATTGCCACTATTATGTAACTAAGTAATATATGGTATATCCACATTTATCATTATTGCAATCTTCTAGTCGGATTATATAGGGGCCATCGTTAACATATAGCAAAAAGAAGGAGTGCAAAGCACAAACAACGATAATAGCCCAATTGTTAGAAAAATACAAAAATACTTTATTGAATATTAAACATCAGAGAATCTGGGGAGACGATAAATACACATAAATCCACATATAGTTGCATAGATCAATACACAATTGCATAAAAGCATTAAAATCAAGCACTACATCACACGAAGTGTGGCTATTACATGGAAGGTGTCCGTTATTTAAAGTAAATTGAAATGGACAAAATGCTGCGCTATATGAATCAAATATACATACGAACATTTATGTTCAGTCAGGAAGAGCAGCATCATCACCATGAACCGATGGTCACATTCCCTATCACCACAATATATAGATGGATACAAGTCAAAAAAGTTTTTTTTACCTCTGTAGGGGGAAAAGAGCACACTCCATGTGTGTATCCCCAACGCGCGTTTCGGCGCTATGTGCCTTTCTCAAGGGGACTGCTCAAGTATCACAGATGGTCATTTAAATAGTGTCTTGCGTAAACACCGCGAGACGCTGGGGGTGGATGATACTAATCATGTGACTTGTCACCATGTGAACCACAACGCTACCCAGAGATGCCTCGCAACGGACCAGAAGTGACGCAGAGAGCATCGCCGTTACCCAGACACCGGACTCCGACGGCATCGCGGCTGATAGCCCATGGATGCCGAAGGGAAAACAGCGTGTGGGGACGACGATGCCCCTGCGTGCATGGTCCAGGTATACATAACACATATGTATGCAACGTCACCCGTTTGAACAGAGGCGGGACCACCCCCATGCAGACTAGGACTAAACTACGACAAGGGAAACATAACATTAACGCACACACTGCATATAATTGCCAAAAATCAATACACTTATAATGGAGAACACATAGATGATGAAGAACAAAAAAATGCATCTTTAACCCCTTTAAAGCCCATGACGTACTAATACGCGTCTGTGCCCTGGGATTTAAGAGCCTGACCCATATTAGTACGTCATAGCGATAGCGCGCGCACAGAGGTTGTGCGGGCGTGATCGCCGCCGGGTGTCAGCTGATTGTCACAGCTGACACCCGGTACTATGTGCAGGGAGCGGTCCCGCACCGCCCCCAGCACATTAACCCCTGCAATGCTGCGATCGAAGTCGATCACAGCATTGCGGAGGCAAGGGGAGGTGATCGGTATACTCACCTCCTCTTCCGGCCTCCAGCGCTGTCTGCCGCGGCTTCCCGGGTGTTGCCATGACGACCCGATGTCGTCATGACAACATCCGGGTCACCAGACAGCAGGAAGATTGTTTGGACATGCGCAGTGCATCATCAAACTATCTTCTCCCTGTCCAGCGCTGACTGCCTGCACGGCACAGGGATGGTGCTCCATCCCTATGCTGTGCAGGCGATCAGAATAAAAAAAGTGAAAGTCCCACAATGGGACAAAGTAAAAAAGTGTAAAAACTCCCAGAAAGTGAAAAAAAAAGAAAAAAATAATAATCCACTAAAAATAAAAATATAATGTACCCATCAATAAATATTATTATGAAAAAAAACAAAAAAAAAACAATAAAAGTACACATATTTGGTATCGCCGCGTCTGTAACGACCAGGCCTATAAAACTGTTCCACTAGTTAACCCCTTCAGTGAACACGGTAAAAAAATAAAAATAAAAAACAAAGCAAAAAACAATGCTTTATCATCATACCGCCAAACAAAAAATGGAATAACACGCGATCAAAAAGACGAATATAAATAAAAATGGTACCGCTAAAAACGTCATCTTGTCCCGCAAAAAACAAGCCGCCATACAGCTCCATCATCCGAAAATTCAAAAAGCTACAGCTCTCAGAATAAAGCGATGCAAAAAAATAATTTTTTCTATAAAATAGCTTTTATTGTGTAAAAACGCCAAAACATAAAAAACAATATAAATGTGGTACCGCTGTAAACCTACTGACCCGAAGAATAAAGCTACCTTATCAATTTTACCACACCCGGAGCAGAATAAAAAAAAACAAAAAAAACAAATCCTGAATTGTTGGTTTTTGTTCATTCTGCCTCCCAAAAGCTGGAATAGAAAGCGATCAAAAAATGTCACATGCCTGAAAATGGCACCAATAACAACGTCAACTCATCCCGCAAAAAACAAGCCGTCACATGACTCTGTCGGCCAAAATATGGCGATGCAAAAACTAGATTTTACAAAATATGTGTTTTTTAGTGTGTGACAGCTGTCAATCATAAAAACCCGATATGATTCTGGTATTGCTGTAATCGCACCGACCCGAAGAATAAAGTAATCTCATCACTTATACCGCACGAGGAACGGCGTAAAAAATAAACGCTAGGGCTGGGGATGTTTTTTTTTTTTTCAAAAGTAAAAAAAAAAAAACAAAAAAAAAAAAAAAAGAAGATGACGATATGGCGACTAGTGTTGAACGCAAGTGCTCGCTACTTGAGTTTGCATCGGTTGCTCGGGTATGCACTGAGTATTGCGGGTGCTCGAGTCTCCGTCCAATATGCTTCACGGCCAAAAAAACCTCGCGGGGATGGCCTGCCATGCACGAGCGATCCCCGCATGGTTTTTTGGGGTGTCTAATAACCGTGAAACATGCGGGCGGGGACTCGAGCATTTCACTTGAGCACCCGTGATACATGGTGCATACCTGAGTACCCGATGCAAACTCAAGTAGCGAGCACTTGCGCTCAAGAGTAATGACAACTTATTCAATATGATGACCTAATGTTATCAAATTCTGTGTCGTACCTCTTGGTTCCAAATGTTCACTATACCCCTTAATAAAATCCTTGAGGGGTATAGTTTCCAAAATGGCGTCACTTGTGGGGAAGCTTCACAGTTTAGGCACATCAGGGGCTCTCCAAACGCGACATGGTGTCCGCTAACAAATTGAATGGAAAATCAGCTCAAATTGTTAGCGGACACCATGTTGCGTTTGGAGAGCCCGTGTGCCTAAACATTGGAGCTCCCCCACAAGTGACTCCATTTTGGAAACTAGACCACCCAAGGCACCTATCTAGATGCATAGTGAGCACTTGGAACCCCCAGGTGCTTCACAAATTGATTCGTAAAAATTAGAAAGTGGAGAAAAAAAAAACTTTTTCATTTTTACGAATCAATTTGTGAAGCACCTAGGGGTTCCAAGTGCTCACTATGCATCTAGATAGGTGCCTTGGGGGGTCTAGTTTCCAAAATGGGGTCACTTGTGGGGGGTTTCCACTGTTTAGGCACATCAGGGGCTCTCCAAACGCAACATGGCATCCGCTAATTATTCAAGCAAATTTTACAATCAAAAAGTTAAATGGCGCTCCTTCACTTCCGAGCCCTGCCGTGCGCCCAAACAGTGGTTTTTCCCCACATATGGGGTATCTGCGTGCCCAGAGGAAATTGCACAACAAATTTTGGGGTCCTTTTTTTCCTGTTACCCCTGCGAAAATAAAAAAAATTGGGTCTAAAGTAACATTTTTGCGAAAAAAGTTAAATGTTCATTTTTTTTCTTCCACATTCCAAAAATTCATGTGAAGCACCTGAAGGGTTAATAAAGTTCTTGAATGTGGTTTTGAGCACCTTGAGGGGTGCAGTTTTTAGAATGGTGTCACTTTTGGGTATTTTCTGTCATAAAGACCTCTCAAAGTGACTTCAAATGTGATGTGGTCCCTAAAAAAATGGTTTTGTAAATTTTGTTGGAAAAATGAGAAATTGCTGGTCAACTTTTAACCCTTATAGCTCCCTAACAAAAAAAAATTTTGGTTCCAAAATTGTGCTGATGTATAGCAGACATGTGGGAAATGTTATTCATTAACTCTTTTGTGTGACATATCTCTCTGATTTAAGGGCATAAAAATTCAAATTTTGAAAATTGCTAAATTTTCAAAATTTGCCAAATTTCCGTTTTTTTCACAAATAAATGCAAGTGATATCGAAGAAATTTTAACACAATCATGAAGCACAATATGTCACGAAAAAACAATCTCAGAATCAGGGGGATCCGTGGAAGCGTTCCAGAGTAATTACTTCATAAAGTGACAGTGGTCAGAATTGTAAAAATTGACCGGGTCATTAACGTGCAAACCACCCGCGGGGCTTAAGGGGTTAAGTGAAAGAAGAATACAACTTCCCTTTGCCTGTGGGAGAGGTTGGGGTTCTTCTGGCTCAAAAAATAGATTCTCTTTAAAAAACTGTCCGTCCTGCAAGAATGGAGACAGCGGATATAATACAGGACAGGAAAGGTGACTGGTATGATGGAAGGCTCACAGGGGGAAAGTTATAAAGCTGGGGTACATGGGGTAGCGCACCATGCAGCAGATTGAACTATCCTTTTAAAGGCAAAGATACAGCCTATTTCCAAGATCCTACCGCAATATGTAGTAGATCTAATAATAGTAATATTCGAAAATACCTCCAATTAGAAAACAGTATAGTTCTTCTGATTCACTATGTCACTTACCCTATGTGCAGGGCATTGTAGTAGCTTAGGTATCTATGGTCACGACCACTCATAGCGACAGTTGTTAGTGGTCGTAATCATGGATACCTAAACTACTACAATGCAGTGCACATGGGGTAAGCGACATAGCTAATCAGAAGAACAATACTACAATTTTAATTGGAGGTATTTGCTAATATTATTATTACACCTACTACATAGTGGGATAGGATCTTGGAGATGGGAATACCCCTTTTTTTAGGATACAGTTGATGCTTTACAGTCTTCCTAGGTGTATACTTACTAGTTTATCAATGGTGGGAAAATAAGTTACCAATCTGTGCAACACAAAAAAAGAAAAAAAAAAAGCATTGAATCGGTGATTTGCATTTGTATAATAATGTGATAGCAGAGAGGTGCGGGCACCTGTAGCAGGCGGAGAAGCTTTCCACCGCCCCGTGCAGAGGGTTTCCCTCCAGCCACAGCTCTCTCAGCTCCAGGTTGTGGATCAGATCCAGCTCTTCAACTCTGCAAAGCTAAAAAAGAACATGTTCCCGTCACCAGCTACCACCAGAAAACACAGAGATTTGTTTGTTTCTCGCCTTCTTCCAAGAGCCACAAACCATTTTATTGTTCCGTCTATATGGCCTGGGTTTTTTTTCCCCAGGATGAGTATGGGCTTTCTATTCCTCCATTTTTGGGACTTGTAACTTTTTCTGTTGCGGGGGCTGGGTGAGGGTCTTTTTGTATTTTTATTCATACCATTTTGATCGATTGTTTTTTATTCCATTTTTGAGAAGTGCAGCGATCGAAAATTCAATTATTTTGATTTTAATTTTTTTAAACTGTTTACAATTTGGGTTCTTTATATTTTCATAGGATGGAGTTTTATGGATTCGATTTACCAATTTTTCTTTTTTTTTTTTTTGAATTTCATTATTTTTTAATTGGGAAAAGCGAGACAAATGAAAATTATGGGTTTTAGTTTATTTATTCATTTTTAAATACATTTTTACTTATTTTTGCCCTGGACTCTGCGACTGTTTGATCGCTTGTACTATACTGGGAACACAGATGTACAGAGATGGCAGGACGGGGGTCTTCAGGAGGCCTCTGACTGCCACTATTACCCACCGGTACCCCACGATCGATGGCATATACGGGGTAATCGGAAAAGACGTCACGACGGCAGCAGACCCGATCCCTGCGCAAGGAGGCGACGTACCTCGTTATAGGAGAGGTTCAGACTCTGCAGGTGCCGGGTCAGGTAGAAGAGATGAGCAAAACCAGTCAGCTTGGAGAGACGACGACAACTCAGGTCCAAAGACTGAAGCTACAAAAATATATATAGAGAATTTCACAAACACCCTATGGACAGGGGGGCGCTGGTTCTTACCCCATGTATCATTAGCCCAAGAGTGACAAAAAAGATTGTGGGGGTCCCAGCGGGGTCCCCAAGGATCTCTAGTGGCATAGCCTAGTGTGGACCTGCTCAGGTCACAGATGGGGCTGTAATTAATAGTATTTATTATTACCTGGGGGCAACACTCCGAGATCATCTGCAGGACGACCTCTGCGGCTGCAGCGTGGGTCAGCGAAAGCACAATGTTGTCAGAAAGCAAATCTAAGGAAAGCAAATAACATTAGTGAGGAAGGGGCACGGCGCAGGCAGAGGAGAGAAGGCGAAGGGGCGCGGCCGGAGGAGAGGAGGCGACGGGGCGCCGGCAGAGGAGAGGAGGCGACGGGGCGCGGGCAGAAGAGAGGAGGCGACGGGGCGCAGGCAGAGGAGAGAAGGCGACGGGGCGCGGCCGGAGGAGAGAAGGCGACGGGGCGCGGCCGGAGGAGAGAAGGCGACGGGGCGCCGGCCGAGGAGAGAAGGCGACGGGGCCGTGAGCAAAAATCAAAGCATACCCACACATAACCGCTATACAGTACCTACAACACACACCATATAGTGCCCACACATAACCGCTATACAGTACCTACAACACACACCATATAGTGCACACACATAACCGCTATACAGTACCTACAACACACACCATATAGTGCCCACACATAACCGCTATACAGTACCTACAACACACACCATATAATGCCCACATAACCGCTATACAGTACCTACAGCACACACCATATAGTGCCCACACATAACCGCTATACAGTACCTACAGCACACACCATATAGTGCCCGCGCATAACCACTATACAGTACCTACAGCACACACCATATAGTGCCCGCACATAACCGCTATACAGCACCTACAGCACACACCATATAGTGCCCGCGCATAACCGCTATACAGCACACGCCATATCGTGTCCGCGCATAACCGCTATACAGCACACGCCATATCGTGCCCACGCATAACCGCTATACAGCACACGCCATATCATGCCCACGCATTACCGCTATACAGCACCTACAGCACACGCCATATAGTACCTACGCATTACCGCTATACAGCAAACGCCATATAGTGCCCACGCATAACCGCTATACAGCACCTACAACACACGCCATATAGTGCCCACACATAACCACTATACAGCACCTACAACACACGCCATATAGTGCCCACGCATAACCGCTATACAGCACACGCCATATAGTGCCCACGCATAACCGCTATACAGCACACGCCATATAGTGCCCACGCATAACCGCTATACAGCACACACCATATAGTGCCCACGCATAACCGCTATACAGCACCTACAGCACACACCATATAGTGCCCAGGCATTACCGCTATACAGTACCTACAGCACACACCATATAGTGCCCACGCATAACCGCTATACAGCACACACCATATAGTGCCCACACATAACCGCTATACAGCACACACCATATAGTGCCCACGCATAACCGCTATACAGCACCTATAGCACACACCATATAGTGCCCACGCATAACCGCTATACAGCACCTAGAGCACACACCATATAGTGCCCACGCATAACCGCTATACAGCACCTACAGCACACACCATATAGTGCCCACGCATAACCGCTATACAGCACCTACAGCACACACCATATAGTGCCCACGCATAACCGCTATACAGCACACATCATATAGTGCCCACGCATAACCGCTATACAGCACACACCATATAGTGCCCACGCATAACCGCTATACAGCACACACCATATAGTGCCCACGCATAACCGCTATACAGCACACACCATATAGTGCCCACGCATAACCGCTATACAGCACACACCATATAGTGCCCACGCATAACCGCTATACAGCACACACCATATAGTGCCCACGCATAACCGCTATACAGCACACACCATATAGTGCCCACACATAACCGCTATACAGCACACACCATATAGTGCCCACGCATAACCGCTATATAGCACACACCATATCGTGCCCACGCATAACCGCTATACAGCACCTACAGCACACACCATATCGTGCCCACGCATAACCGCTATACAGCACACACCATATCGTGCCCACGCATAACCGCTATACAGCACACACCATATAGTGCCCACGCATAACCGCTATACAGCACACACCATATAGTGCCCACACATTACCGCTATACAGTGCCTACAGCACACACCATATAGCGCCCACGCATAACCGCTATACAGCACACGCCATATAGTGCCCACACATAACGGCTATACAGCACACGCCATATAGTGCCCACACATAACGGCTATACAGCACACACCATATAGTGCCCACGCATAACCGCTATACAGCACCTACAACACACACCATATAGTGCCCACGCATAACCGCTATACAGCACACACCATATAGTGCCCACGCATAACCGCTATACAGCACACACCATATAGTGCTCACACATAACCGCTATACAGCACCTACAGCACACACCATATAGTGCTCACACATAACCGCTATACAGCACCTACAGCACACATCATATAGTGCCCACACATTACCGCTATACAGTACCTACAACACACATCATATAGTGCCCACACATTACCGCTATACAGCACCTACAACACACACCATATAGTGCCCACGCATAACCGCTATACAGCACACACCATATAGTGCCCACGCATAACCGCTATACAGCACCTACAGCACACACCATATAGTGCTCACACATAACCGCTATACAGCACCTACAGCACACACCATATAGTGCTCACACATAACCGCTATACAGCACCTACAGCACACATCATATAGTGCCCTCACATTACCGCTATACAGTACCTACAACACACATCATATAGCGCCCACACATTACCGCTATACAGCACCTACAACATGCATCATATAGCGCCCACACATTACCGCTATACAGCACCTACAACACACATCATATAGCGCCCACACAAGTTCTCAGTGTGGATTGTCACTGCTAATTTCATTTAATGGTTTGCAAAGAGTGAAATCTGTGGCCAAATCTGCAGTTAAGTTTTGCACAGATTTTGGTGCAGATTTTCTGTCCCATTTACAGAGGCTTTATGACAGTTATTGCTTCTGTTATAAACTGTGGACACAGCTCAGGTGTGAACAGAGGGCAATGTGATGAGAGCTGCTGGGCGGTGATGTCATTCCTGTCCTGCAGCCAGATATTATCCGCCTCTGATTGGTAGAATTAGAAGCCCCCCTCATTCCTTTCCTCTGCGGAATGCGGCCCTTGTCCCCCTCATTACCGCGCTCGTCCCCCCTCATTACCGTGCTCGTCCCCTCGGCCCTTCCCGCTCCTTCGCTTATTGTGCTGATGACTCCCGCGCTCTGGATTTCTGCCAGCACTAATGTTGTATCTCCTCCATCCCCCTCATCGGCAGGTGGAAGACCCCAGCCAGCCCAACGACGAGGGTCTCACAGCCCCCCACACCGCCGTGTGCGCCCCCCACACCGAGATCGTCCAGTTCCTCGTACAGTTCGGAGTGAAGGTAAACGCAGCAGACAGCGCCGGCTGCTGCCCCGAATATCGGCTCGCATTAAAGGGGTCGACAGAACCCCCCATCCCTTGTTAGAGGCCTGAGAGCACTTATTAAGCACTACCCCGCCCCCCCGGCCAGCACGTGACTCAGCCCCCGGCCAGATTGCATCAATGGGAGAAAAAGAAAAAAAATTCTTGGCCCAAGAAATAGAAAAGTTGAGCCCCCGAGGGTCTGGGTGATTTAGGACAGACGGTCTAGTTTTTCAGGGGGTTTTCTGTGGCGGTTTCTGTCGTTTTCTCCGCTTGGTGTCGCTGTCAGAACCCCGCTGCACTGCGCCGTCTCCTGCAACAACGTCCAGGTGTGTAAGTTCCTGGTGGAGTCCGGAGCCGTCGTGTGCGCCATGACCTACAGCGACAGACAGAGGGCGGCAGACAAGTGCGAGGAGATGGAGGAGGCTACAGCCAGTGCTCCCAGCTCCTGTACGGTAAGTACAGACAATCCACCTGGCCACCTACAAGACATCGTTCACACTTACCTGGCATTTTTTACATTTTCTTAAATGCATATATTTTGATTTTATTAAAAATGGGATTTATTAAAATTTTTGCGTCTGATATCTGCAGAATGAGTTAACTGAGAATTCATCAGTGAGCTTGCAGCTTTTTTTTTTTAAGCTGTCATTTTACTGAGCCTACATGAAAGCTGAGCAGAACTTTGTGTCAGTGAGAGGAGCTCACTGACAGGTCCTCAGTTGACTCATTCCACAGTCACTTAAAAGGCCTGTAAAAGCCAAACTGTGAAAAAATTTGAATGGAACCAAATTGCAAAAAATATTTGGCTCAAAAATAAATGCATTTAAATACAAAAGAAAGTCCCCAAAGGTGACCATAACATTTAAAGGGGAAATGCCCGCTCCAACCAGATCCCTATGGTTAGAGATTTCCTGGACACAGCCCTGCTCAGAGTGGAAAAACATGGCTGCTCTGGTACAGAAACAGCGCCACATCTGCTCACAGGCGGTATTGCAGGACCCTGAGCTGTAATACCAAATACAACCCATGGGTCAGGGTGGCGCTGTTTTCCGTAACAATTATTTAAATGTTTTTATTCCCTGATGAAGTAAATGGTGAAGAATAAAAACGCAAGGTATATAAGAAAGCGCCTCAGTTTATTCCGGCGGGCGGGATGCTGAAGCTTCGATCCCCATGGTGCGAGCCTCCATGTGAGGCCGGTGTGGGGACTCGCCTCCTCTCCTGCCTGGAGGGCGCACATTAGCGGCCGCTGTAGGCGGATTAGGATGAACGGCTGGAATGTGCCGGATTATAGGGCCCCGGCTCTCACCGCTCCGGGCTGAGACAATAATCGTCTGCGCGCTGATTCCATCACTCAGAGGCGAACGCCCAGTAACCCTGTACGGCCGGGTCTGCGAGTCACTATAGCGGCAGGATGGGCCCTGAACACTGTCAGGAGTCAGTCATAGCAGGGGTCCTCCAAGTCACAGCTGCTATCTACAGGGCACCAGGTCCAAGGCCAGAGTCCGGTAACTGACCTCCTCCCAGCGAGTGAGGCGGCACCCAGCGGAGGCCATACAGGAACAGAAGGGAGGCCATTGTAGAGCAAGTGCCCGGAAATGTGGCACCCAGAGAAGTCACCGCATACAAGCGCCCAGAGCTGAGCCCTCATCTAAGCCCAAAACAGGTTTAAGACGAGGAGGGGTTAATGCAGGAGAAAAACAGCGCAAATAATGATGGCAATACCGCCACTCATACCAGTATCATAGCAGTTATATTCTTATACAGGGGCAGTATCATAGCAGTTATATTCTTATACAGGGGCAGTATTATAGCAGTTATATTCTTATACAGGGGCAATATCATAGCAGTTATATTCTTATACAGGGGCAGTATCATAGCAGTTATATTCTTATACAGGGGCAGTATCATAGCAGTTATATTCTTATACAGGGGCAGTATCATAGCAGTTATATTCTTATACAGGGGCAGTATCATAGCAGTTATATTCTTATACAGGGGCAGTATCATAGCAGTTATATTCTTATACAGGGGCAGTATTATAGCAGTTATATTCTTATACAGGGGCAGTATTATAGCAGTTATATTCTTATACAGGGGCAGTATCATAGCAGTTATATTCTTATACAGGGGCAGTATCATAGCAGTTATATTCTTATACAGGGGCAGTATTACAGCAGTTATATTCTTATACAGGGGCAGTATCATAGCAGTTATATTCTTATACAGGGGCAGTATCATAGCAGTTATATTCTTATACAGGGGCAGTATCATAGCAGTTATATTCTTATACAGGGGCAGTATTATAGTAGTTATATTCTTATACAGGGGCAGTATCATAGCAGTTATATTCTTATACAGGGGCAGTATCATAACAGTTATATTCTTATACATAGGAGCAGTATCATAGTAGTTATATTCTTGTACATAGGAGCAGTATTATAGTAGTTATATTCTTGTACATAGGAGCCGTATTATAGTAGTTATATTCTTGTACATAGGAGCAGTATTATAGTAGTTATATTCTTGTACATAGGAGCCGTATTATAGTAGTTGTATTCTTGTGCATAGGGGCAGTATTATAGTAGTTATACTCTTGTACATAGGAGCCGTATTATAGTAGTTATATTCTTGTACATAAGAGCCGTATTATAGTAGTTATATTCTTGTACATAGGAGCAGTATTATAGTAGTTATATTCTTGTACATAGGAGCTGTATTATAGTATTTGTATTCTTGTACATAGGGGCAGTATTATAGTAGTTATATTCTTGTACATAGGAGCTGTATTATAGTATTTGTATTCTTGTACATAGGGGGCAGTATTATAGTAGTTATATTCTTGTACATAGGAGCAGTATTATAGTAGTTGTATTCTTGTACATAGGGGGCAGTATTATAGTAGTTATATTCTTGTACATAGGAGCTGTATTATAGTATTTGTATTCTTGTACATAGGGGGCAGTATTATAGTAGTTATATTCTTGTACATAGGAGCCGTATTATAGTAGTTGTATTCTTGTGCATAGGGGCAGTATTATAGTAGTTATACTCTTGTACATAGGAGCCGTATTATAGTAGTTATATTCTTGTACATAAGAGCCGTATTATAGTAGTTATATTCTTGTACATAGGAGCAGTATTATAGTATTTGTATTCTTGTACATAGGGGGCAGTATTATAGTAGTTATATTCTTGTACATAGGAGCTGTATTATAGTATTTGTATTCTTGTGCATAGGGGCAGTATTATAGTAGTTATACTCTTGTACATAGGAGCCGTATTATAGTAGTTATATTCTTGTACATAGGAGCCGTATTATAGTAGTTGTATTCTTGTACATAGCGGCAGTATTATAGTAGTTGTCTTCTTTTACATATGAATTTTCGTGTGTTGGGCAAATTGTATGAAATTCTGATAAACCCTTTTAATGTGGCAGTAGAAGATGTATTTTGTGCACCATGTATGTGGTTGTATATATTTCCTGAGGTTGGTTGGGAAGGTTTAGTCCATCCCAGAGACAGAAGGAATTAATGTGGGAATATTCGGATGTGATAATAGTTTGTAGCTTTTTGTTTTTTTGCCGAGATCCAATTAAAGTTGTATTTACACTGAAAGATAATCGCTCCTCTGCTCGTTTTCTGGATTTAGGCCATAATAAAGAGCAAATTAGTCAGAAATGGTTTTAACAATTATTTTTTTTTTTATTCAAAATCTGTATTTTACATTTTGTGATCTCTAAATTCTTTATCAATGTGAAACATTTTGTACATTTTTTTTTATATAGAGTCGAGCTAACTAGCTAATACACAAAATTCCTTTTTATTCCCTTTTTTATTTTGGAGAGGACACAAAAAATTGGAGGCAATAACTCTAGTTCTATTTTCTGCAGGTTGACTTTTACGCTGACTTTGTCCTTCTCATAGATCAAGAGAGCCAGGTCTGGCATAGACAAAGGGTCGCTTTTTAAGGGGCTAGAAATTAAATAGGCCTGAAATGGGCCAGAAGTGACCAGAAGGTACAAAGAACTATTTACTACTTGTACTTAGATTCTCTTTCTCATTCTCCCTTACACTTTCAACATGCTTACATATGCTTTTACTGTTTTTGCCCCCCTAATCCTCACTCTCCTTCGCTATCCCCTCACCCCAGCACCCTCTAACCAAATCATCATCTCTCCTTCCCTCCTTCCTCCCCACCTAACCTCATCCGCAGACCTGCTCCTCAACCTCAGATCAATCCTCCCAAAACATAAAACAAGCCGGACACTCTCTTTCTCCCACCTGCTCTCCCTCTCTCTGCTTCTCCTCACTGCTGGCGACATATCTCCCAATTCTGGACCCCCACAGCTTGCACCCTCCACCAACTCCCCCACCTGTCACACCAAACCAACTGCAAACTACCGCAACCCCTCCTATGCAAAACCGGTCCCCCTGACGCCCACCCCGCTGCTCCCTCTCTCTGGAGCACTGTGGAATGCACGCTCTGTCTGCAACAAGCTCCATTTTGTCCACGACCTCTTTACCTCTCGTCATCTCTCCTTCCTGGCCATCACAGAGACATGGCTAACACCCTCTGACACTGCCTCCCCTGCTGCGCTGTGTTACGGTGGCCTCCACTTCACCCACATTCCTCGCCCTGGAAACAGACATGGTGAAGGAGTGGGTCTTCTCCTCTCTAACAATTGCACCTTTAGCCCTACTCCTCCTCTTCCCTCCCTTATTCTCCCTTCTTTTGAAGTCCACTCTGTCCGCATTTACTCTCCCTCCAACCTCCAAGTGGCTGTCATATACCGACCCCCGGGCCCGATCACTGCCTTTATCGACCAATTCTCCACCTGGCTTCTTTACTTTCTCTCTGATGACATTCCCACAATCATCATGGGCGATTTCAACATCCCCACTGACACTCGCCAGTCAGCAGCATCAAAACTCTTGTCGTCGCTTACTTCATCCTTTGGACTTACTCAGTGGTCCTCCTCAGCCACCCACACAGACGGACACACACTAGACCTCATCTTCACCCGACTCTGCTCCCTATCTAACCTCAAAACCTCCCCCTACCCCTATCTGACCACGATCTACTCGCCTTCTGATCCCTGTCCTCCTCACCTGTCACCCATGTCCGGCAGCTAGCACACGCCCGCAGAAACCTTGCACATCTAGACACTCACACACTCTCTGACTCTGTTCTACCACTGACATCCATATCCTCACTCCATGACACAGACAGCGCCACTGCTTTCTACAATGCCACTCTCGCATCAACTATTGACTCGGTCGCCCCTCTTATGCATGGCAGAGCGCGACGAGCCAACAGGCAACCCTGGCACAACAACCTCACTAAACAGCTTCGACAAGCGTCCAGGGTTGCGGAGCGGCGTTGGAAGAAAACACATACTCAAGAAGACTTCACTGCATTCAAACAAGCAACGCTCGCATTCAACTCAGCACTCACCTCTGCTAAACAGGCCTACTTCACAACCCTCATATCCTCCCTATCCTACAACCCCAAACAGCTATTCAACACTTTTAACTCTCTCCTCCACCCTTCACTGCCCCCTCCGACCTCCCTCATCTCCGCCGAGGAGTTTGCCACACACTTCAAAAACAAGATTGACCAAACACGACAAGTCTGCACTGTCCGACCACCACAACCCCTTTGTTTTCCACACCATTTCCCTAACTCCATAACCTCCCTTCCCAACATCACGGAAAGAGACCTTACTCATCTCCTCTCCAAATCACACCTCACCACATGTGCACTCGACCACATCCCATCCCACCTCCTCCCCAATCTCACCCCCACACTCGTCTCATCCCTAACCAATCTCTTCAACCTATCACTATCCTCTGGTACTTTCCCTGCTGCCTTCAAACATGCCACAATCACGCCCATCCTCAAAAAGCCATCCCTCAACCCATCCGCCCTGTCCAGCAATCGCCCCATATCGCTGCTCCCATTTGCCTCCAAACTCCTTGAGCAACACGTTCACGCCAAACTTTCCTCCCACTTTTCATCTAACTCTCTCTTCGACAACCGACAATCCGGCTTCCGCCCCCACCATTCCACCGAAACTGCCCTTACCAAAATTACTAATGACCTGCTCACAGCCAAAGCTAACAGACAATTCCCTGTACTCCTTCTTCTTGACCTGTCCTCTGCTTTCGATACACCACTGCCTCCTACTACAGATCCTCTCTTCCTTTGGCGTCAAAGACCTTGCCCTATCCTGGATCTCCTCATACCTTTCTAACCGCACATTTAGCGTCTCCCACTCCCACGCTACCTCCTCACCCTGCCCCCTCTCTGTTGGAGTCCCTCAAGGCTCTGTCCTAGGACTCCCTACTCTTCTCAATCTATACCCTTGGCCTGGGACAGCTGATAAAATCCTATGGCTTCCAGTACCATCTGTACGCTGACGACACCCAGATCTACCTCTCTGGCCCAGACGTCACCTCTCTGCTGTCCAGAATCCCAGCATGTCTATCAGCCATATCCTCCTTCTTCTCCTCCCGCTACCTCAAGCTCAATGTGGACAAAACTGAACTCATTATCTTTCCACCACCTTGCATATCCTTCCCACCTGATCATTCTATCACAATAAATGACATCACTCTTTCCACTGTACCGACATTCTGCTGCCTCGGAGTAACCCTTGACTCCGCCCTGTCCTTCAAACCCCACATCCAAGCTCTCGCCACCACTTGTCGCCTCCAGCTCAAAAATATTTCCAGAATCCGTCCTTTCCTCAACCCTAACTCTACTAAACTGCTTGTGCACGCCCTCATCATCTCCCGCCTCGACTATTGCAACATCCTCCTCTGTGGCCTCCCTGCTAACACTCTCGCACTCCTCCAGTCTATCCTCAACTCTGCTGCACGACTTGTTCATCTCTCGCCTCGCTACTCCTCTGCTAAGCCCCTTTGCAAATTGCTTCACTGGCTCCCATTCCCCCAGCATATCCAGTTCAAACTACTAACACTGACCTACAAAGCCATCCATAACCTCTCTCCTCCGTATATCTCTGAACTAATCTCCCGATATATTCCCTCACGTAACCTCCAGTCCTCCCAAGACTTCCTTCTCTCCTCCACACTTATCCGTTCCTCACGCAATCACCTCCAAGATTCCTCCCGAATATCCCCCATCCTCTGGAGTTCTGTGCCTCAACACGTCCGATTATCCTCCACATCCGGATCCTTCAGACGGAACCTGAAAACCCATCTCTTCAAGAAAGCTTACAGCCTGCAATGACCCCGCTGCCTCCTCAACAACACCGGAGCTACTGCAACCCCCAACCTATTGTCTCCTCCCCACTCCTGTAGAATGTAAGCCCGCAAGGGCAGGGTCCTCCTCCCTCTCTACCAGTCTATCATTGTTAGTTTGTTTACTGTAAGTGATATTTTTACTTGGTATGTAACCCCTTATGTACAGCGCCATGGAATCAACGGCGCTATATAAATAAATAATAATAATAGCTGGGAGTTTGCTACAGTTGTATCTGTTCTAAACCATCAGACTGAACCTCTTCCTTCTGTATTGATATATTGTACCAGGATAAGATCTGTAAGAATGTACCAGTGTGAAAAGTATTTGGTCAGAACGAGTCTTCATTCACTGCCGGAAAGCAGAGATCTAGAAATGTGAAGCATTTGAAACAGTGTTAGAAAGTTCAGAAAATTCCATTTTGCAATGATTAAAGTTCCGTTGTGAATTTTAGCGTGACTGGACCGTTCTTGCGGAAATGTTTCCTGCCTCCTTCACTTAGATTCAGATCATACAGATAGTCAGACACCGCATTATCTCTGATACTATGGCCGATACAGCGCACATATAGATTATACAATAGAGTCCAAAAGTTTTGCTTTTTTTTTTTTTAAAATGTGATGACTTCTGTCTGGTTGTTGTGATGCCATTTCCCTGGTGAGGAATTGAAAGTGCATGAAGTTGTCATCATACAAGACCTTAATTGTAACCAAAATGCTTTTGAATATAGGAATGGTCTTTTAATTAAAGAAAACTGACGGCCAAAAGTTTTGCATCTACTATTTATTGATCACAACATAGAGAGTAATTCATTCTTTACAATGCCATAACTTAGTATTTTGTAACATAACCTCTTGCTTTAGTTCCTGCCGCACCGCATTGAAGCCACTCGGGTATTCAAGACATCTTGAGGGATCTTGCTTCGTTCCATTTGCTGACGCCGGCCCTGATTCAATCCCATTTGTGTCAAATTCTGTGCATGTTATCAGGCCAAAATCACCAGGGTATGTGAACTTTTGATCAGGGTCATTTGGATGTTTTTGGTTGCCATTAAGATTTAAAAAGAGAAAACACAGTAGTTTGACAATAAATGGCTTCACCCAACCAATAACCATGAGTGGAGAAAAAGTTTTTTTGTTCTCATTCATATTCTCTGAAACAAGACCAAGAAAGGAAAAATTCTGCCGGGGTATGTAAACTTTTGAGCACAACTGTATCCTTGTTCATGGTAGCATTCATATTTCCATCAATTCTATGCCAATGGCCGATGCAGAAAAGCAGCCCAAAACCATGAGATTGCCACCACCATGTTTCACTGTAGGCGTTTGGTACCTTACATCATTACGTTTTCCAATTCTGCAGTATATACAGTGCTGCCATCACTACCAAACAGATTGAACTTGGATTCATCCGACCCCAACACCTTAGACCAATCTGTCTCTTTCCGTTGGCTGTGTTCTTTGGCAAACACAAGTCGGACCTTCCGGTTCTTTGCAGAGATGAAAGGCTTCTTGACTGGAACTCGTGCATTCAGCCCTACTGCTTAGTCGTCGCGACTCACTTTGACCCCATATTCTTTGTTCATTTTGTGGACATCAGATACTGACTTTTTCTTTATAATGTGATCAACTCTGGAGGAAGTTCTCCTTGGTCGTCCACTTCTAGGTTTGCCGGCTGTTCCAGAACCTTATTTTTCTTTCTTTAATATACCTGACACTTGACTCTGAGAACAGGTGAATTCCATAGCTGCCTCTTTATGGCTTTTCCCTGACTTCACTCCCAGAATAATAAGCTTCCTGACATCTGGTGATAAATTTGGCTTTGTCTCTGCCATGTTTTTAACCTAAAAACGCAAAAAAAAAAAATTTAGGCAAAATTCGACTGCCCATAACAAAATATGCAAAACATTTGTTCCAGCAAATGTTGAAAACTAACACATAAAGGGATAAAACAATGTCCAACACAATTTTTGTCCTGATAGCTGACAATCATTTGCTTCCAGTTAACTAAGATCACCAGAAAAATGGCCTCACAACAACCAAACAGAAGCAATCACAATTTAAAAAAAAAATGCTAAACTTTTGGTGGCTACTGTATTCATACAGTCAGGTTTAGCTGAGCTGCCTTTATCATTTGGCACACAGTACAGTATCACAACATTTAATGTGGCTGCAGGGAAACTAGGCTGTACTTTTGGAGATGCATATAAAAATATTTTTGGTTTTGTCACTCGGCCTCAAAAAATTTAGTTACATATCTGGTAAAAACCCCTGAGCCCTCCTGAACCCTGCTGCTTTTCTGCCGTTTTGCACTGCGTCGCTCCATTGCAGAGATACTGCACTCCGAAAGCAACAAATGTGAGTATGTGAAATCTCTGCTTTGCAGTACAACTTTGCATTTTTTTAGTCTTATTTTGGAGTGCGCACTTTCACCCCTCCCTCCAAGACGCTGCCAATGATCACATGCTCGACTACTAGATCTTCTCCTGATCTGTGGAAGCAGAGAAGAAACAGCCCGTTGCACTACAAGCAGAGATTTCACATGCAGCGCTCCAAAAAACGCAAATGTGAATATCTCTGCAATGGAGCGACGCAGCAAAAAACGGAAAAGAGCTGCAGAATCGGAGGAGCTCAGGGACTTTTACAAGGTATTTAAGGAATCACCCTGTAAGAATTTAATTTTATCGTTCTGGGTCCAATTACTGGAAAGTGGATTGTATTATGTGTTGTGCACAGATATTACTCAGTATTGCAGGGTCTGATTACTGCACACTGGGGTCAGGTGGCTTTAGTGGTCCTATCACTGTCTTATTACAGTTTTTGTGGAGCATTATATGGCGGCACACGCAGTTTGGTACATGTGATGGGTCTCCTAACCATTTTCCTTCTGTATTTTTTTACAGAGAAGGACGGGAAGGCTTTCCATCCAACCTACGAGGAGAAGCTGAGGCTGGTGGCTCTGCACAAACAAGTCCTCCTGGGACCGTACAACCCCGACACGTGCCCCGAAGTCGGCTTCTTCGATGTCCTGGGCAACGATAGGAGGTAACGAACGTCGTGTGCTTTGTTTGTGTATCACATTCCTATAAAAAAAGTAGCCACTTTGTAAATAGCCTAACGCTTTCTTATCGTTTTGTATACACAGCACTGATGCAGATCTGTGTGTCTCCATGGTTACAGACTACACTACATATGTAGTCTGATCCTGCCATTGTATATTTTTCACCACTAAAGTAGCAGTCAGGGACTGCAGGGTGAACCTCATTACCATGAGCATTTATGGGAGCTGTGTACGCAAAACGGCAACAGATTTTCCATCATGGGCATGCATCGATCTGATGTGTCCAAAAAAAAAAATAGGAATTGAAATGCAAAGTTTAATAGAAAACTGCAGACTGTTTCTTGCATAAAACTGAGCGACGACGCGTTTTTAACCTCTTCATAGAAGCCTTTGCTCCCTCTGAGCGTCGTTCACACACTGTCGTCTTTCTCACAGGAAAGAATGGACGGCCCTGGGCAACCTAAGCAAGCAGGAAGCCATGACGGAGTTTGTCACCCTCCTGAACAGATGCTGCCACCTCTTCTCCACATACGTCACATCCCATAAAATAGAGAAAGAAGAGCAGGAGAGAAAAAGGTACTAATCCCTACAATCCGTACATCCGGCATCGGTGCTGCACGGTAACTGCTGGTTTCCTCCCGAAACAGCGCCACACGTGTCCACAGGCTGTGCCTGGTATTGCAGCTCAGTTCTATTAAAGTGAATGGGGCTGAGCAGCAAGGTGACGCACAACCTGCAGACAGGTACCTGAAAACAACTCCAGCACTAATAGTTACTGGAGACGTTCTTAAAGGGACCGCTCTGCAGATTGTGCAGTGAACCCACCCAACTCTACCAGAAGAGGCGCTGGTGATGCTGATAGATAGGAGATGGTTTGCAGCGGTTTTCTATGGATGCCGGACCAGGGTCCTGCAAATCTTTCCGCTCCAGTCTATAGCAGAGGTTAACAGCAGTCGCTATCTCACAAGATAGATGATGATCGACATCTGGGTCACGTTTTTCCACACTTAAAGGGGTTGTCTGTTAGTTTAAAGGAGCTTTCTGTTTCCTGCAGCCAATCACTGGCAAGTACAGCATGAGACCGTAGAAACCAGTGATCGACTGCAGCAGTCACATGGATTATATACAACATCATCGCTGCAGGAAAAAAAGTGATGGCCGCCAGAGTGTGAGCACGGGAGAAGTGAAGGAGTCATCAGGCGAGAAATATTTGTTTTTTATGGGTCAATTTTGTAAAATTTCCAACTGCCTTAAGTGGTATCAAATCCCTATCATATCACTAACTTAAAGCCGCAGGAGTTCTTAAACTTTGACTAAGTTCAATACATAGAATCCAACCTGCAGTGTAAAGCATGGGGGACAAAACAGCAGTATGAGACTGATAGGACATGAGGCATCTTTCAGGTTACCTTCTACTCCAGTACAAATTGCAGTATACAGTGGTGGCCAAAAGTATTGGCACCCCTGCAATTCTGTCAGAGTGCCATGGGCTTTAAACTTCTTGATGACACTGCGCACGGAAGACACAGGAACATTCAGGTCTTTGGAGATGGACTTGTAGCCTTGAGATTGCTCATGCTTCCTCACAACTTGGTTTCTCAAGTCCTCAGACAGTTCTTTGGTCTTCTTTCTTTTCTCCATGCTCAATGTGGTACACACAAGGACACAGGACAGAGGTTGAGTCAACTTTAATCCATGTTAACTGGCTGCAAGTGTGATTTAGTTATTGCCAACACCTGTTAGGTGCCACAGGTAAGTTACAGGTGCTGTTAATTACACGTATTAGAGAAGCATCACATGATTTTTCAAACAGTGCCAATACTTTTGTCCACCCCCTTTTTTAGGTTGGGTGTGGAATTGTATCCAATTTGGCTTTAGGACAATTCTTTTTGTGTTTTTTCATTGAAGACAAATTAAATGAAGATAATAATACCAAAGAATTTGTGATTGCAATCATTTTCAGGAAGAAACGGAGTATTATCTGACAGAATTGCAGGGGTGCCAATACTTTTGGCCACCACTGTAGCTGGAGTCGGTGATTATGGATTTACGGAGCAGTCGGTATGTAAGACCGGAGGGATCATGGACCGGACTTCTGCTTTAAGTCCCAGGAAGTGAGAACGGTTGACGCTGCTGCAAAAATCATGTCCGACATAGTTCAGTGTAAAGCGTCATCTGCTGACTTTACAGGAGAGAAGAGGAGGAGCGGAGACGGCCGGAAGAGGAGGAGCGGCAGCGGCTGCTGCGAGAGGAGGAGAAGCGGAGGAAAGAAGAGGAGCAGAGGCTGCGGAGAGAGGAGGAAGAGAGGATGCGAGCGGAGGATGAACGGTGTAGAATGGAACAGCAGAAGTAAGTACTCCCATCGGAAGTCACTCATCTTTCTTAAAGGATATTTTTGGGTGGGTCACTCATTCAGGACCCTCGTAGTATGAGCCATAGTGCAAGGAGCAGTCTGTTGTATGCAATGCTGGTGACCGGTTGGAGGGTACATGCGCTGGGGTCACCAACAATGGGGTCCACGGAGCCCTGTCACATTCATTTTAATGGAAAATTACTAAAGCTCTGCCGGCCACAGGCAATGGTGGGTGCAGCAGTCATTAGGGCAGGACCGTGCATTTGTGTTTCAAATCTTAATTCTATTTTTTTTTTGCAGGCAGCAGATCATGGCCGCCCTGAACTCGCAGACAGCGGTGCAGTTTCAGCAGTACGCAGCGCAGCAGTACCCGGGGAACTTCGAGCAACAGCAGCTCCTGATCCGGCAGCTGCAGGAACAGCACTACCAGCAGTACATGCAGCAGCTGTACCAAGTGCAGCTCGCTCAGCAACAGGTAGATGCAGCGCACAGACCCCCGAGCCTCACTGCTCTGAGCTGCATTTACCTGTCGGACCATGCTCCCACGTAGCATAAATGCTGCAGGGTTTGGTTTTTTTTGCAGAAAATCCCCTGTGTTTAAAACGGTGTTTCCCAAACTCCAGTCCTCACGGCCCCCATAGGTCATGTTTTCAGGATTTCCTTAGTATTTCCATCACCTGTGTAATACTATCAAGGCATCAGGAATTCTCTCACCTGTGTTATATGAAGGAGATCCTGAAACATGACCTGTGGGGGCCGTGAGGACTGGAGTTTTGGAAACACTGGTTTAAAAGTTAGAGCAAACTTCTTGTGCTTCCCGGAAAACTCCTGGCCGCTGTGCATCTAAAGACGTTGCTGAAATTTGTGTTTTTTTGGTTTGTTTATTTTTTCCTGTGGAGTCGAAAAAATGCATGAAAAAATGCCCTCGCTTCTTGTACAGAATTAATAAAACCTTCAGATCTTCAACAATAAATGGGGTAAAAACAGCTGTAAAAATACGATAATCAGAGTAGATTGCTATTGCGGGTTTTGATGTAGAAAATAAACCCTGCACTTTACGCTCCCTGGAACCTGAACTAATTAACTAATTGTTTTTAGTAAGAAAAAAATTGCGCGGCTGAGTTTTGCTCTTGATGATGGCGGTGCGCTGAGTAGCTGGTTGATTAGATGCAGCGTTTATAAGTGGAAGACAGTGGGATTTGTGTGCAGCGTCTATTGGAGCCTGTGGTTGTCTGAAACGCTGCCTCATTAGAAGTTAAGCTTCTTTGTTCTTCCCCTCATGCTTTACACTGCAGTTTTGCTTCGCAGCATACAAGAAATGAAGAATGCTCATAAATGACGTGGTGTTACCCTCTCCTTACCCTCTCGGCCTTACAGAAACAGCAGGAGGCACTTTCGGCTGGAACCAGCTCCCCTGTCAGTTCTCCATCCAAGATGAACATGGGAAGCATCACCGGCTCCGGAGAAGCCCCCTCGGTCAATGGACAAACCCACCCACACATAGACAATGCTGAGAAAGAACTGGAGGCCGACCCCGCTGGAAGACCTGCTGGAGAACGGGCCTAAAGGTGCGTCCTATTGACCTCAGTGGGGTTGGGGTCTGTTGGGTGGACAATCAGACGATACCTGGACATTGGCTAATGGTTTATGTTTGCTCATTATTTTTCCACTTCCTTCTCTCTACAGAGTCCACGCCGGTCATTGCTGCCCCATCCACGTGGACAAGACCCCAAATTAAAGACTTCAAAGAGAAGATCCGGCAGGACGCGGACTCAGTCATCACCGTCGGAAGAGGAGAGATGGTCACAGTCCGGGTCCCCACATACGAGGAAGGCTCCTATCTTTTCTGGGAGTTTGCCACAGATAACTTTGACATTGGTTTTGGGGTTTACTTTGAATGGACAGACTCCCCAAACACGGCTGTGAGCGTGCACGTCAGCGAGTCCAGCGAGGACGAGGACGAAGGTACTTTGTACAATTTTCATACTTCATTCTTGTACAATAAATACTGTAGCAGGTCTTCACTGCGTCTCACCCCCTCTTCCTGAAGTGGTCGGGGGTCTCTCGAGAAGCAGCATCTTACCCCCTCGTTTTAAGGAGGTTGGGGCTCGAGAAGCAGTGTCTTACCCCCTCGTCTTAAGGAGGTTGGGGCTCGAGAAGCAGTGTCTTACCCCCTCGTCTTAAGGAGGTTGGGGCCTCTCGAGAAGCAGCGTCTCACCCCCTCGTCTTGAGGAGGTCGGGGCCTCTCGAGAAGCAGCGTCTCACCCCCTCGTCTTGAGGAGGTCAGGGCCTCTCGAGAAGCAGCGTCTCACCCCCTCGTCTTGAGGAGGTCAGGGCCTCTCGAGAAGCAGCGTCTCACCCCTTGGTCCTGAGGAGGCCCCCTTATCCCCAATCCTGGTACGCATGGCACCCCTCATCCCCCAATTCTGGTATGTATGGCACCCCTCATCCCCCAATTCTGGTATGTATGGCACCCCTCATCCCCCAATTCTGGTATGTATGGCACCCCTCATCCCCCAATTCTGGTATGTATGGCACCCCTCATCCCCCAATTCTGGTATGTATGGCACCCCTCATCCCCCAATTCTGGTATGTATGGCACCCCTCATCCCCCAATTCTGGTATGTATGGCACCCCTCATCCCCCAATTCTGATATGCATGGCCCCCTCATCCCCAATCCTGGTATGAATGGCAGCCCTCATCCCCCAATCCTGGTATATATGGCACCCCTCATCCCCAATCCTGGTATGTATGGCACCCCTCATCCCCCAATTCTGGTATGTATGGCACCCCTCATCCCCCAATCCTGGTATATATGGCACCCCTCATCCCCAATCCTGGTATGTATGGCACCCCTCATCCCCCAATTCTGGTATGTATGGCACCCCTCATCCCCCAATTCTGGTATGTATGGCACCCCTCATCCCCCAATTCTGATATGCATGCCCCCTCATCCCCAATCCTGGTATGAATGGCAGCCCTCATCCCCCAATCCTGGTATATATGGCACCCCTCATCCCCAATCCTGGTATGTATGGCACCCCTCATCCCCCAATTCTGGTATGTATGGCACCCCTCATCCCCCAATTCTGGTATGTATGGCACCCCTCATCCCCCAATTCTGGTATGTATGGCACCCCTCACCCCCCAATTCTGGTATGTATGGCACCCCTCACCCCCCAATTCTGGTATGCATGCCCCCTCATCCCCAATCCCCAATAAAGTACACAGCGTTCAAAGCGCTGCCAATAACGCCCATGTGCACATACCCTTATACTCACCTTCCTTCCTCACCTCTGCTCTGCTTCCTTTTCTGCTGCAGCAGCTCATGTCAGCATCTGAGCAGCGCATGACGTCACTGCCATGCGCTCTCAGACGCTGAGCTGCTGGCACATTCACTCCTCTCCACGCCGGGACTATGGGCGTGGAGAAGAGTGAATATGCACTCTCTTTAGTAGCGGGCACTGTCAGCAGGAACTGCGGCTCAACGCTTCTCTGTGCCCGCTACTAAAGAGAATGAATATTCATCCTTCTCCATGGGAGTGGAGAAGAGGGAATATTAATTTCTCTTTAGCAGCGGGCACACGTGGTAGCTGCAGCAGCGGCTACAGCGTGTGCCCCGCTCCTCCACCGTCACAACCTGCCCCACCACTACACACCACCAGAATTTCTATATACTCGAGTATATACCAGAGTATAAGCAGAGAGGGGCTTTATCAGAACAAAAAATGTGCTGAAAAACTCGGCTTATACTCGAGTATATACGGTATATTAAAAATCTGGTGAATTAGATGATGATTGGAAGAGACGAGATCAATCATAACGTATGCAGCGGATACCACCACTGGCGCCCTCAGTATTCCTGTAGCCAGAAGACCACCACCAGGAGGAGTTAACAGAGCGGCCGGTCATACATGCACCCTGCCTCTGCCAGGAGGAGTTAACAGAGGGGCCGGTCACATATGCCCCCTGCCTAAGTCAGGAGGAGTTAACAGAGCGGCCGGTCATACATGCACCCTGCCTCCGCCAGGAGGAGTTAACAGAGGGGCCGGTCACATATGCCCCCAGCCTAAGTCAGGAGGAGTTAACAGAGCAGTCAGCCACACATGCACCCTGCCTCCGCCAGGAGGAGTTAACAGAGGGGCCAGTCGCACATGCCCTTTGCCCTTCAATGGCTGCAAGACCACCGCCAGGAGGAGCATACTGGTCACACATGCACTCCAACACTACATACCAAGTCCACGGCACGGACAAAGATCGCCGATCCATAGATTCAGAAAGGAGCAGCAGGGTGCACTCGTGATCGTTCAGCTCCCCCTGGCGGTGGGGAAAACATAAGAATGGATCCTGCACCGAGACGGACTTACCCATACCAGACATACTCACTGGGCCAGAGTTTGTGCTGGGCTCTGCAGATGCAGCTTTAGGGGCAGACACATCCATCTTTAGAACCTCAGTCCTTCCTTATGGTGTCTTCCATCAGGGTCCTTTTATACAGGAACTGAGATCCAGCGCTGTCCTCATCCAATAGGATGAGGCCCCCCCCTCTCCTGATATCAGGTCCACCAATCCTGATTATTGCACTTTTTTAATTGAAATTTCAAATTTCCAAAATGGCAGTGCATTCCACCCTGGAACGCAACCAGAAGTGACGACGCGGCCATTGAATGGACCGGCGCGCGTCACTTCCTATGAGCTCTCCATGCGGCCAGCTATACACCGGAGGAGAGTGTTGCGCTCAGGGAGAGGGGGAGACATCGCAACTGGCTGGGGAGCTACAGGAGGCCCCCAGCCAATATCTTCTCACCATCCAGCATTGAATGAGCTCTGGAGGAAGGTGCTGTCCCGCCGGGAGGAAAGAGCAGCGGACATGGAAGGAAGGCACAGGGCGATCGATCCACGGCTACCCGGCTGAAAGGTACTGATTTTTGGGGAAGTAGATTGCCGGCCACAGCCGCACCAGAAGGAAACCTCTTCATCCCTTAGGGACAAGAAAAACACTGAGGTTAGAGGGAAGGGAAGGGCTATTTAACCTCTTGGTTCCTGTCCCTAATTAGGATGGGGAGGCAACCTCCTGTTGGTGCTGTCCTGGAGGGGATTAGAGAAAGCAGCATGTGAGTGCAGCCTAAGGCTATGTTCACACATTGTGTTTTTATGCAAATTAAAAGCTGCTTTTTACAATGTCGGCAAAAGCTAGGAGATTTCAGAAATCTCAGGTTCACGCTTATTTTTTGTTTTACTCTTCCTGACTGAATTGGAAAACTGATGCATGTTAATTCTTTCACTCATAGAAAGTTACAAGTAAGTGCAAAAAAGCAGCAGAAATGCAGCAGAAAACGTTGCCAACAGTTCTTGCAGCGCTTTTAGTGAAAAAAAAAACAAAAAACAAAAAAAACACAGGTATGGCTGGACGTGAAACCCATTTATTTCTGTGATTTTCCCGCATTTAAACCTAAATGTCTTGGTTTCATCACCCGAGATGGCAGATAGGATTAGTACATTTTAATTAAATTAGTGATATGTGTAAAAGGAAACAATACCTGATATCTCAATGCACCGCCAAGTCTTGGGTAAACTATGACTGACCAATTCCCCTAGCTGTTTTTACACTTCCAATTGTGTATTTTTTCATGAATAGTCACTAGTTTTTCAGACATAAAAATCTTGTTCCACTAAATAATTGTATCAAATTGCCCCTTTTCCCCAAAATGTTTTCTGGTGTCACATCCGTCTGTTGTTGGTGGCCTAACACCTTGCATTGCTCATGCTTGTATGGTGGAAGCAAAGCTGAACTTTGGGATCCTGAAGAACGCAGCAAAAAGACGCAATAAAAAACTGTTTTTTGTCTGCAGCTTTTTTACTATCAAGACATCAAGTTTTGGCTGCAGAAAAAAACAGCAGCAAAAACGCAACGTGTGAACATACTGTAAAAACATGACGCCTTTAACAAGTTCAATTGCAAACCTTTCTGGTAAAACTACATGTAACATGGGTCATATTGTGCACTTACTCTTTACAGCAAGTGCCATAAACCACCAATACCCCCCTATTGCAATCTCTATATACGTCGGTGGAGATTTGGCTACACACAGACGCACCTCCTCATTCCAATATATGGAGAATGCGGCTGAAAATGTGTGAACAAGGGTTAGAAAATAACTGCATGTAGCTGTAGAGTCACCATCAATCTTACTGGGGAGCCCTTAGCAGCTGGGCCTGGAGCTGTGAGGTCATCATCTACATGGCGGTGATGTCACGATCTACATGGAACTCTGGTGTCATCATCGGCTCTATGACATCACAATGGGAGTAAAGTGTATAGAATGCCTGAGCGCAGAGCCGGGGCTGTCTTTTGTGTGACTCTTTATTGGATACACAAAGCTAAAGGAATAAAAGGAGAAAGAAGGAGAAAGAAAGCGACGCCATCATGAGGATTCATGGACGTCCCCGTTATGGCCAGCGGCTGCTGGTCAAGGCTCTCTCTTCCTGCAAGTCAATTGGCTTTAGCCTTCTGACCCGATTCAGGAAATCCCATCGCAATTGGAGAACACTGCTGCAGGATTCCTTCCTGGCCACGAAATCTGCCACCATTACAGCAGTCAGGCGCTTCAGGTCAGTTGCTATAACCAGACGTAAAGACCAAGTCATCAGCCAAGACAGCGGTGAGAAGAGCCCAACCTACATAGTAGGTGATACTGAATCCACTGCCAGCATTGCAGAAAGTGGAGAGGATCTTGCCGATCCAGAATGTGCACAAGGTGCACACGAGGGGCTGCTACAAACAAGACCCCGGGACAATCTAAAAAGAAAAGCACCAACCTCCGAGGACAGTCAGCCCAAGATGCTGCCACCGGCCAAGAGAGCTGCTACAGAAAACCTTTCTGATCTACTGAGAGAGGTAACCCCGGAGATGGAGACCCCACAAGTGGAGATGCCCGATATCGGGAAACAGGAGGACATCCTGTCTCCAGAGCAGTTAACCATCCTGCTGAGCAAAGGGGAGGAAGGCTTCCTGGATGATGAGATCGTCATGATGGCCCAGGACCTGCTGCAGAGTCAGTTTGAGGGTTTTGATGGCCTGCAGCCCCCCTGCGCTCTTCTAGTGCCAGGGTACAGTGTACTGAAGAATGCTGTACAAATCCACTATGATGAGGAGAGGGTGCACTGGCTGACCACCTGCTACAAAAATGGCCAAATCTTTGTGGCCGACAGCATCAACTCCGGAAATCTGACTCCGTCCATCTGTGAGCAGATTATCAACCTGTACAGTGAAGTGGTCGAAGAGCCCCTGAAACATCTGACATTTATCGATGTGGATCAGCAGAGGAACAGCTATGACTGTGGCTTATTCGCCATAGCGTTTGCCTACGAGCTTATAGCAGATGGCGGTGAACCCAGAGCAGAGTTCCGGCATCGGTTGATGAGGACTCATCTGATATCCTGCCTGCAGACCGGCAGGATCAGCGCATTTCCCAAAAAGGTCAGGAAGTGACTCCATGCCTATAAACGGCATGTAGAGTCAATGACGGTCCACAAGATCGCCCTGACCTTCAACCGGACACGACCCTGGACCACAGACCAGCCTGCACCAGTAAGTAACCATGGACTTTCCATAATACCCTCAATATAGTGAATGTATAAATATGATGGGGGGGGGGGGCGCTGCCATTATTGGAGCCGTTTATCATTAAAGCTTAGCTCCAGCCCCTATAAAGATGTATTAAGAGATTAATTATAGCAGGATTATAAGGGGTTTTCTGTTATTTTGTACACAGAGGTGTGAACCAGAACAAGAATGGCCCCCGCAGCTATAACAAGTGTCGGTGTTTCTGTCATCACCATGGACCAAATATAATCCAGGTAAGAGGAGTGTACTGAGCAGCAGTGACCGGGAGTAAATCGTGTGAACGTCTCGGATATTAAATATTCGGCTGCTCCATGATCAGTTCTGTTCCCTCTTTCTACAGATCACTATAAGCGAGCTGGGGTCCCACTAAGAAGACGGGGTACAGCTGGAGGTGACGGCTATAAGAAGTCAATGATGTGGCGGCCGCCATGTCAGGAGCAGAGGAGCCGCACTTCAGGACGAGGCAGATTCCGGGCTCGGTCTCTGTTCTCATTACTTTCTGCAGTCAGATGTAATCACTGAATAAGTGAATTTTCTGCTGCATCAACCCCGATCTACAACACAAGCTGCCATCATCCAGCACCGCCCAAGGGAAGGGCAGGCCCTCAGACATGGTTCCCTAGAGGTTTCCTCCACCGGGGGTTTTTCCTCTCCTGAGTTCTGACGGACGACTCTCCGTGAGCCCATCATCATCAGGGCCACATGACTATTGCCCCACACGACTGGTGGGAAATTCTACATTTGATATCTTGTATGAAGCCAATAAAGAATTCAATTAATATCTAGCAGCCGTGTATCTGAATTTATTATGTTTCGTCTACTATGTATAGTACAGAATTTGGTGAACTCCAGGGGGAATATACAGGGGTGCAGTATTGCAATAGTGTTATAATACTCGCATTTACAGGTGCTTCTCACACAATTAGAATATCATCAAAAAGTTAATTTATTTCAATTCTTCAATACAAAAAGTGAAACTCATATTATATAGAGTCATTACAGAGTGATCTATTTCAAGCGTTTATTCCTGTTAATGTTGATGATTATGGGTTACATCCAATGAAAACACAAAAATCATTATCTCAGTAAATTAGAATAATTAACAAAAAACACCTGCAAAGGCTTCCGAAGCATTTAAAAAGGCACCTTAGTCTGTTTCAGTAGGCTCCAGAATCATAGGGAAGACTGCTGACTTGACAGATGTCCAGAAGGCAGTCATCTGAGCCTAAACCACATTTAGCGTCCACATGTTTGGCCTTTCTGTAGTGATGACAGCCGGCCTAAATTACAGGTGTGTGTCTCCAGAAGCATGGGCTGGACACAATGTACTGGTCACTACAATGTATTGGGGGCTACAGCGTACTGAGGACTACAACGTACTGGTCACTACAATGCAGATTTGCAATTTTCACTCAGCAACATCCACTGCTGCTTGTATCTGGAAAACTCACTACACTTGCAGATAAATTCCCAAAGGGGTATAATTTCTAAAATGGTGTCACTTCTGAGGGGGTTTCCACTGTTTAGGCACATCAGGGGCTCTCCAAACCCAACATGGCGTCGGCTAATGATCCAGCTAATTTTGCATTTAAAAAGTCAAATGGCACTCCTTTTCTACCGAGCCTTGCCGTGCGCCCAAACAGTAGTTTTCATCCACATATGGGGTATTGGCGTACTCAGGAGAAATTGCACAATACATTTTACAGTGCATTTTCTCCTGTTACCATTGTGAAAATGCAAAATTTGGGGCTAAATGAACATTTTTGTGGGAAAAATGTAACTTTTTATTTTCACGGCTCTACATTATAAGCTTCTGTGAAGCACCTGGGAGCACAAGGTGCACCCCGCACAGCTAACATTCCTTGGGGGATCTAGTTTCCAAAACGGCGTCACTTGTGGAAGGTTTCCACTGTTTACGCACATCGGGGATCTCCAAAAGCGACATGGCGGCAGCTCTCGATTCCAGCCATTTTTGTGTTTGAAAAGTCAAACTGTGCTCCTTCCCTTCCGAGCCCTGCCGTACGCCCAAACAGTGGTTTTCTTCCACAAATGGGGTAGCGGTGTACTGAGGAGAAATTGCGCAACACAATTTAGGGTCCATTTTCTCCTGTAACCCTTGTGAAAATAAAACAAATTGGGGATAAAGTAAAATTTTTGTGAAAAAAAAAAAGTAAAATGTTCATTTTTTCCTTCCACGTTCCATTAATTCCTGTGAAGCACCTGAAGGGTTAATAAACTTCTTGAATGTGGTTTTAAGCACCTTGAGGGGTGCAGTTTTTAGAACTATGTCACTTTTGGGCATTTTCTGTCATATAGGCCCCCCAAAGTCACTTCAAATGTGATGTGTTCCCTAAAAAAAATGGTTTTGTAAATTTTGTTGGAAAAATGAGAAATTGCTGGTCAACTTTTAATCCTTATAACTTCCTAACAAAAATAAAATTATGTTTCCAAAATGATGCAGATGTAAAGTAGACATGTGGGAAATGTTATTAACTATTTTGTGTGACATCTCTCTGATTTAAGGTCATAAGAATTAAAACTTGGAAAATTGCTAAATTTTCACCAAATTTCCGTTTTTTTCACAAATAAATGCAAGTCATATTGAACAACTTTTATCACTATCATGAAGTACAATATGTCAGGAAAAAACAGTCTCAGAATCAGGGGGATCCGTGGAAGCGTTCCAGAGTAATTACCTCAGAGGGACACTGGGCAGAAGTGTAAAAATTGGCCGGGTCATGAAGGTGAAAACAGGTTTGGAGGGTGAAGGCGTTAGCACTTCTCTTTCTGAAAGCATTCTTTACTCTACAGCATTTATTCCAACTAAAACTTTTGCCCTGTGCCGTAGAGAAAAATATCTTTATTTATATACACAAACCTACATATTGAGGCAACTAAAGATGGCACCCCACCACCTTACTACTTTAGATCTAACCTATAATATAAGGGACAATAAAAGGGTTGGTCCATCTCAGATATTTAAAGAGATTTCTAGCTTTGGAAAACTCCTGTTCCCCCTCTGCAATTTTTTTTTGTTGAAGAAACTGTGCTGTACTCATCCTCACTGGGTCCGGTACTGAGTCTCCGCTGCGCCTTTTAGTGTGTCATTATCAGTAGTGCTGCCATCACAGCCAGTAGCGGCACAATACGCTCAGGGCCAAGCACTATTGACGTGACATCAGAGCTGCAGGCAATAACAGACATCTGGAGCAGCGGCGGAGACTCAGTGCTGGACCTGGGGCTGGCGAGTAAAGCGCTTTTTTTTTTTTTTTTTTTTAACAAACTGCAACCAAAAGAAAAGGGAGTTTCCAAAACTGGAAAACCCCTTTAAGGTATATCCATAGAATATCCCATTGGGAGAACACCTTTTAAAGGGCTTATTAAAAGAACTTCAGCATTGCTTACCAACGCCCTGGAAGTGAGCGGTGCTGCTGACGTTATGACCCGTGTGTTCAGATATTGGGCACATGTCCTATTCTAATGAACTGGACGGGTGCACGATACCTGCCCATCATGCTAGCGTCTCGGTAGGTCTGCGGATCGCAACGTCATCAGCACCGCTAGTATCCGATGTGGAAGTGAACGGCTCTGGACAACCCCTTTAAGTGAAAGAAGAATACAACTTACCTTTGCCTGTGGGAGAGGTTGGGGTTCTTCTGGCTCAAAAAATAGATTCTCTTTAAAAAACTGTCCGTCCTGCAAGAATGGAGACAGCGGATATAATACAGGACAGGAAAGGTGACTGGTATGATGGAAGGCTCACAGGGGGAAAGGTATAAAGCTGGGGTACATGGGGTAGCGCACCATGCAACAGATTGAACTATCCTTTTAAAGGCAAAGATACAGCCTATTTCCAAGATCCTACCGCAATATGTAGTAGATCTAATAATAGTAATATTCGAAAATACCTCCAATTAGAAAACAGTATAGTTCTTCTGATTCACTATGTCACTTACCCTATGTGCAGGGCATTGTAGTAGCTTGGGTATCTATGGTCACGACCACTCATAGCGACAGTTGTTAGTGGTCATAATCATGGATACCTAAACTACTACAATGCAGTGCACATGGGGTAAGCGACATAGCTAATCAGAAGAACAATACTACAATTTTAATTGGAGGTATTTGCTAATATTATTATTACACCTACTACATAGTGGGATAGGATCTTGGAGATGGGAATACCCCTTTTTTTAAGATACAGTTGATGCTTTACAGTCTTCCTAGGTGTATACTTACTAGTTTTTCAATGGTGGGAAAATAAGTTACCAATCTGTGCAACACAAAAAAAGAAAAAATAAAAGCATTGAATCGGTGATTTGCATTTGTATAATAATGTGATAGCAGAGAGGTGCGGGCACCTGTAGCAGGCGGAGAAGCTTTCCACCGCCCCGTGCAGAGGGTTTCCCTCCAGCCACAGCTCTCTCAGCTCCAGGTTGTGGATCAGATCCAGCTCTTCAACTCTGCAAAGCGAAAAAAGAACATGTTCCCGTCACCAGCTACCACCAGAAAACACAGAGATTTGTTTGTTTCTCGCCTTCTTCCAAGAGCCACAAACCATTTTATTGTTCCGTCTATATGGCCTGGGGTTTTTTTTTCCCAGGATGAGTATGGGCTTTCTATTCCTCCATTTTTGGGACTTGTAACTTTTTCTGTTGCTGGGGCTGGGTGAGGGTCTTTTTGTATTTTTATTCATACCATTTTGATCGATTGCTTTTTATTCCATTTTTGAGAAGTGCAGCGATCGAAAAATCAATTATTTTGATTTTAATTTTTTTAAAAGGTTTACAATTTGGGTTCTTTATATTTTCATAGGATGGAGTTTTACGGATTCGATTTACCAATTTTTCTGTTTATTTATTTATTTTTATTTCTTTAGTTTTTAATTGGGAAAAGCGAGACAAATGAAAATTATGGGTTTTAGTTTATTTATTCATTTTTAAATAAATTTTTACTTATTTTTGCCCTGGACTCTGCGACTGTTTGATTTCTTGTACTATACTGGGAACACAGATGTACAGAGATGGCAGGACGGGGGTCTTCAGGAGGCCACTGACTGCCACTGTTACCCACCGGTACCCCACGATCGATGGCATATACGGGGTAATCGGAAAAGACGTCACGACGGCAGCAGACCCGATCCCTGCGCAAGGAGGCGACGTACCTCGTTATAGGAGAGGTTCAGACTCTGCAGGTGCCGGGTCAGGTAGAAGAGATGAGCAAAACCAGTCAGCTTGGAGAGACGACGACAACTCAGGTCCAAAGACTGAAGCTACAAAAATATATATAGAGAATTTCACAAACACCCTATGGACAGGGGGGCGCTGGTTCTTACCCCATGTATCATTAGCCCAAGAGTGACAAAAAAGATTGTGGGGGTCCCAGCAGGGTCCGCAAGGATCTCCAGTGGCATAGCCTAGTGTGGATCTGCTCAGATCACAGATGGGGCTGTAATTAATAGTATTTATTATTACCTGGGGGTAACACTCCGAGATGATCTGCAAGACGACCTCTGCGGCTGCAGCGTGGGTCAGCGAAAGCACAATGTTGTCAGAAAGCAAATCTAAGGAAAGCAAATAACATTAGTGAGGAAGGGGCACGGCGCCGGCAGAGGAGAGAAGGCGACGGGGCGCCGGCAGAGGAGAGGAGGCGACGGGGCGCCGGCAGAGGAGAGGAGGCGACGGGGCGCCGGCAGAGGAGAGGAGGCGACGGGGCGCCGGCAGAGGAGAGGAGGCGACGGGGCGCCGGCAGAGGAGAGGAGGCGACGGGGCGCCGGCAGAGGAGAGGAGGCGACGGGGCGCCGGCAGAGGAGAGGAGGCGACGGGGCGCCGGCAGAGGAGAGGAGGCGACGGGGCGCCGGCAGAGGAGAGAAGGCGACGGGGCGCCGGCAGAGGAGAGAAGGCGACGGGGCGCCGGCAGAGGAGAGAAGGCGACGGGGCGCCGGCAGAGGAGAGAAGGCGACGGGGCCGTGAGCAAAAAGCAAAGCAGGATGCCAATATTTATTTGTATAAGTATACAAAATGCCGTCATATAGTGCCCACACATTACCGCTATACAGTACAACATATATAATATAGTGCCGACACATTACCGCTATACAGTACCTACAACACGCATCATATAGCGCCCACACATTATCGCTATACAGTACCTACAACACGCATCATATAGAACCCACATTACCGCTATACAGTACCTACAACACGCATCATATAGCGCCCACACATTACCGCTATACAGTACCTACAACACACATCATAAAGCGCCCACACATTACCGCTATACAGTACCTACAACACGCATCATATAGATCCCACACATTACCGCTATACAGTACCTACAACACGCATCATATAGTGCCCACGCATTACCGCTATACAGTGCCTACAGCACGCATCACACAGTGCCCACGCATTACCGCTATACAGTGCCTACAGCACGCATCACAGTGCCCACGCATTACCGCTATACAGTACCTACAGCACGCATCACAGTGCCCACGCATTACCGCTATACAGTGCCTACAACACGCATCACAGTGCCCACGCATTACCGCTATACAGTGCCTACAGCACGCATCACAGTGCCCACGCATTACCGCTATACAGTGCCTACAACACGCATCACAGTGCCCACGCATTACCGCTATACAGTGCCTACAGCACGCATCACAGTGCCCACGCATTACCGCTATACAGTGCCTACAGCACGCATCACACAGTGCCCACAGCACGCATCACAGTGCCCACGCATTACCGCTATACAGTGCCTACAGCATGCATCACAGTGCCCACGCATTACCGCTATAGTGCCCACACATTACCGCTATACAGTGCCTACAGCACGCATCACACAGAGCCCACGCATTACCGCTATACAGTGCCTACAGCACGCATCACACAGTGCCCACACATTACCGCTATACAGTGCCTACAGCACGCATCACACAGTGCCCACACATTACCGCTATACAGTGCCTACAACACACATCATATAGCGTCCACACATTACCGCTATACAGTGCCTACAACACGCATCACACAGTGCCCACACATTACCGCTATACAGTGCCGACAGCACGCATCAGTGCCCACGCATTACCGCTATACAGTGCCTACAGCACGCATCAGTGCCCACGCATTACCGCTATACAGTGCCCACAGCACGCATCACAGTGCCCACGCATTACCGCTATACAGTGCCTACAGCATGCATCACACAGAGCCCACGCATTACCGCTATACAGTGCCTACAACACACATCATATAGCGTCCACACATTACTGCTATACAGTACCTACAACACACATCATATAGCGCCCACACATTACTGCTATACAGTACCTACAACATGCATCACACAGTGCCCAAGCATTACCGCTATACAGTACCTACAACATACATCATATAGCGACCAGACATTACCGCTATACAGTACCTACAACACACATCATATAGTGCCCACACATTACCGCTATACAGTGCCGACAACACGCATCATATAGTGCCCACACATTACCGCTATACAGTACCTACAACACACATCATATAGCGTCCACACATTACAGCTATACAGTACCTACAACATACATCATATAGCGCCCACACATTACTGCTATACAGTACCTACAACACACATCATATAGTGCTCACACATAACCGCTATACAGTACCTACAACACACATCATATAGCGCCCACACATTACCGCTATACAGTGCCTACAACACACATCATATAGCGCCCACACATTACCGCTATACAGTACCTACAACACACATCATATAGCGCCCACACATTACCGCTATACAGTGCCTACAACACACATCATATAGCGTCCACACATTACCGCTATACAGCGCCTACAGCACACATCATATAGCGCCCACATATTACCGCTATACAGTACCTACAACACGCATCATATAGCGCCCACAGATTACCGCTATACAGCGCCGACAACACACATCATATAGCGCCCACAGATTACCGCTATACAGCGCCGACAACACACATCATATAGCGCCCACACATTACCGCTATACAGTACCTACAACACACATCATATAGCGCCCACACATTACCGCTATACAGTACCTACAACACGCATCATATAGCGCCCACACATTACCGCTATACAGTACCTACAACACACATCATATAGCGCCCACACATTACCGCTATACAGTACCTACAACACACATCATATAGCGCCCACACATTACCGCTATACAGTACCTACAACACGCATCATATAGCGCCCACACATTACCGCTATACAGTACCTACAGCACGCATCATATAGCGCCCACACATTACCGCTATACAGTACCTACAACACACATCATATAGTGCCCACACATTACCGCTATACAGCGCCTACAACACACATCATATAGCGCCCACACATTACCGCTATACAGCACCTACAACACACATCATATAGCGCCCACACATTACCGCTATACAGTACCTACAACACACATCATATAGTGCCCACACATTACCGCTATACAGTACCTACAACACACATCATATAGTGCCCACACATTACCGCTATACAGTACCTACAACACGCATCATATAGCGCCCACACATTACCGCTATACAGTACCTACAACACACATCATATAGCGCCCACACATTACCGCTATACAGTACCTACAACACACATCATATAGCGCCCACACATTACCGCTATACAGTACCTACAACACGCATCATATAGCGCCCACACATTACCGCTATACAGTACCTACAGCACGCATCATATAGCGCCCACACATTACCGCTATACAGTACCTACAACACACATCATATAGTGCCCACACATTACCGCTATACAGCGCCTACAACACACATCATATAGCGCCCACACATTACCGCTATACAGCACCTACAACACACATCATATAGCGCCCACACATTACCGCTATACAGTACCTACAACACACATCATATAGTGCCCACACATTACCGCTATACAGTACCTACAACACACATCATATAGTGCCCACACATTACCGCTATACAGTACCTACAACACACATCATATAGCGCCCACACATTACCGCTATACAGTACCTACAACACACATCATATAGCGCCCACACATTACCGCTATACAGTACCTACAACACACATCATATAGCGCCCACACATTACCGCTATACAGTACCTACAACACACATCATATAGTGCCCACACATTACCGCTATACAGCACCTACAACACACATCATATAGCGCCCACACAAGTTCTCAGTGTGGATTGTCACTGCTAATTTCACTTAATGGTTTGCAAAGAGTGAAATCTGTGGCCAAATCTGCAGTTAAGTTTTGCACAGATTTTGGTGCAGATTTTCTGTCCCATTTACAGAGGCTTTATGACAGTTATTGCTTCAGTTATAAACTGTGGACACAGCTCAGGTGTGAACAGAGGGCAATGTGATGAGAGCTGATGGGCGGTGATGTCCTTCCTGTCCTGCAGCCAGATATTATCCACCTCTGATTGGTAGAATTAGAAGCCCCCCTCATTCCTTTCCTCTGCTGAATGCGGCCCTTGTCCCCCTCATTACCGCGCTCGTCCCCCTCATTACCGCGCTCGTCTCTCCGGCCCGTCCCGCTCCTTCGCTTATTGTGCTGATGACTCCCGCGCTCTGGATTTCTGCCAGCACTAATGTTGTATCTTCTCCATCCCCCTCATCTGCAGGTGGAAGACCCCAGCCAGCCCAACGACGAGGGTCTCACAGCCCCCCACACCGCCGTGTGCGCCCCCCACACCGAGATCGTCCAGTTCCTCGTCCAGTTCGGAGTGAAGGTAAACGCAGCAGACAGCGCCGGCTGCTGCCCCGAATATCGGCTCGCATTAAAGGGGTCGGCAGAAAACCCCCCATCCCTTGTTAGAGGCCTGAGAGCACTTATTAAGCACTACCCCGCTCCCCCGGCCAGCACGTGACTCAGCCCCCGGCCAGATTGCATCAATGGGAGAAAAAGAAAAAAAAATCTTGGCCCAAGAAATAGAAAAGTTGAGCCCCCGAGGGTCTGGGTGATTGAGGACAGACGGTCTAGTTTTTCAGGGGGTTTTCTGTGGCGGTTTCTGTCGTTTTCTCCGCTTGGTGTCGCTGTCAGGACCCCGCTGCACTGCGCCGCCTCCTGCAACAACGTCCAGGTGTGTAAGTTCCTGGTGGAGTCCGGAGCCGCCGTGTGCGCCATGACCTACAGCGACCGCCAGAGGGCGGCAGACAAGTGCGAGGAGATGGAGGAGGCTACAGCCAGTGCTCCCAGCTCCTGTACGCAGTGGCGTACCGCCAATGGCGGCAGACCACGCGACTGCTATGGGGCCCGTGAGCCGGTGGGACCCCATAGCAGTCCAGGGGTGGACATACCGCCGCCGGTGCAGCAGCGCCGGGTCTCCACCATGCAGCTGCTCCCTGCACGCGGCGGTCAGGGAGCGATCCCTGCAGCTCCGCTGCTGTCAGGAGGAGAATAGCCGCGGAGCTGGAGGGTTCGTCCTCTGCTTCCTCCCTGACCCAGGCGCGCGCAGCTTGATGACGTCATCATGCAGCGCGCGCCTGGGTCAGGAAGAAAGCTGCCGGCAACCAGGAGGATGCTGCAGGCGAGCGAGCTGAGGTAAGTTGTTCTTTTTTTGTTTTGTTTTTTTTTTTTACTGAAATGCTGGGGAGGGGAGGTGGGTGGAGGAATGATGGGGCTGGGGAGAGCAATAATGGGGTTGATGGGGCTGGGGAGAGGAATAATGGGGTTGATGGGGCTGGGGAGAGCAATAATGGGGCTGGGGAGAGGAATAATGGGGTTGATGGGGCTGGGGAGAGCAATAATGGGGATGGGAAGAGGAATGATGGGATTGATGGGGCTGGGGATGGGGCTGGAGAGAGGAATGATGGGGCTTTGGGGAGCAATGATGGGGATGGTGGGGCTGGGGAGAGCAATGATGGGATGGTGGGGCTGGGGTGAGCAATAATGGAGTTGATGGGGCTAGGGAGAGGAATAATGGAGTTGATGGAGCTGGGGAGAGGAATGATGGGATGATGGGGCTGGGGAGAGCAATAATGGGGCTGATGGGGCTAGGGAGAGGAATGATGGGGCTGGGAAGAGCAATAATGGGGCTGATGGGGCTGGGAAGAGCAATAATGGGGCTGGGGAGAGGAATGATGCGGCTGGGAAGAGCAATAATGGGGCTGATAGGGCTGGGGAGAGCAATGATGGGGATGGTAGGGAAGGGGAGAGCAATGACGTGTTGCTGGGAGCAAGCAATGATGAGGGTGCTGGGACAAAGCAATGGTGGGGGCCTGGGAGAGAGCAATTATGCGGGGCTGGGAGAGAGCAATTATGCGGGGCTGGGAGAGAGCAATTATGCGGGGCTGGGAGAGAGCAATTATGCGGGGTGCTGGGAGAGAGCATTGATGGAGGTGCTGGGACAGAGCAATGATGGGGTGCTGGGACAGAGCAATGATGGGAGTGCTGGGAGAGAGCAATGATGGGGGTGGTGGGACAGAGCAATGATGCGGGTGCTGAGAGAGCGCAATGATGGGAGTGCTGGGAGAGCGAATTGATGGGGGTGCTGGAAGAGCGCAACGATGAGGGTGCTGGGACAGAGCAATGACGGGGGTGCTGGGAGACAGTAATGATGGGGGTGCTGAGAGAGAGCAATGATGGAGGTGGTGGGAGAGAGCAATGATGGGGGTGCTGGGAGACAGTAATGATGGGGGTGCTGAGAGAGAGCAATGATGGAGGTGGTGGGAGAGAGCAATTGCGAGGGTGCTGGGAGAGAGTAATGATGGGGTGCTGGTAGAGAGCAATGATGGGGGTTTCACTTTGCTTGTACTGTAAAGCCTTGTATATTTTCCGTGTGCACATAGCCTTACAGTTAATTGGGGAGAGTCACAGAGACTGAATAATTTATTTTATTGGCCGGTGCAGATTATAGTTAATGGGGGGCACAGTGCTGCTTATCACTTTATATTTTGATTACTAAGTGGCTAATAGTATATTAATGGGGGGGTGTTACATATCTGTATTCGAGGACGCAGAGCGGGGGAGACACATGTATGCCGACAATATCTGACCTTGTTATTTTTAGGGCTGTACTGGTCATCGTGGCTGGGAGATGTCGACATGAAGGTCTGACCAGATGGAGAAGAAGCAGCAGAAACCGGCTCTGATCAGATGAGACGTCTGCGGTAAGTGCCTGGATGTAAATATTATTCTGTATCTGCACTGTGTGACTTGCAGTGATGATGTTATCTGTAAAATCCCTTAGGCTGCATTCTCACATTTGTGTGAAATGTCCGTGTGCTGCCAGATCTTTTTATCGGATGGTCCACGGACTCGTACAGTTTTATAGATCCATTCACACATCCATGAAAATCACGGATCTGAGAATGAGATCTAAGAGGGCAGAGAATGTCCTGTTCTGATCCGATTTTGAGGATTAGAATAGGACATGCTCAATGCGTCAGTAAAACAGGCCAGCACACCGACACTGCACACAGATGCAGGAATGTAGCCTTATTATGTACAGCACAGTCCCTTAGTATATAGTGTACTCATTATGTATAGAGCCGTCCCTTATTATGTACCATCCTCTCTAGCGGCTCACAGTTGGGGGATCATACTGTGTTGGGGTCAGCATACTTTACCCTGGGAGTTGAGTTGGGGTACAGTAGGGTCATTATACTGTGCATATGGAGGAATTCACAATGGGGGTTTCATACTGTGTTTGGGGGGCCCTTTTTTTGGCATCACACTTTATGGGGCAATGAAAGAGAGATCTAGGACGTCAGCAGGAGGAAAATTACTATGTAAAGGATAGAAAGTTGTGAGATCTGATCTTTGGTGACCCCGACAATTATTTACATTTTTTTTGGGGGGGGGGGGGCCCAATTAGAGCTTCTGCTATGGGGCCCCATGATTCCTATGTACGCCCCTGCCTGTACAGTAAGTACAGACAATCCACCTGGCCACGTACAAGACATCGTTCACACTTACCTGGCATTTTTTACATTTTCTTAAATGCATATATTTTAATTTTATTAAAAATGGGATTTATTAAATTTTTTGCGTCTGACATCTGCGGAATGAGTTAACTGAGAATTTATCAGTGAGCTTGCAGCTTTTTTTTTTAAGCTGTCATTTTACTGAGCCTACATGAAAGCTGAGCAGAACTTTGTGTCAGTGAGAGGAGCTCACTGACAGGTCCTCAGTTGACTCATTCCACAGCCACTTAAAAGGCCTGTAAAAGCCAAACTGTGAAAAATTTTAATGGAACCAATTTGCAAAAAATATTTGGCTCAAAAATAAATGCATTTAAATACAAAAGAAAGTCCCCAAAGGTGACCATAACATTTAAAGGGGAAATGCCCGCTCAAACCAGATCCCTATGGTTAGAGACTTCCTGGACACAGCCCTGCTCAGAGTGGAAAAACATGGCTGCTCTGGTACAGAAACAGCGCCACATCTGCTCACAGCCGGTATTGCAGGACCCTGAGCTGTAATACCAAATACAACCCATGGGTCAGGGTGGCGCTGTTTTCCGTAACAATTATTTAAATGTTTTTATTCCCTGACGAAATAAATGGTGAAGAATAAAAACGCAAGGTATATAAGAAAGCGAGTGCAGTTTATTCCGGGCGGGATGCTGAAGCTTTGATCCCCATGGTGCGAGCCTCCATGTGAGGCCGGTGTGGGGACTCGCCTCCTCTCCTGCCTGGAGGGCGCACATTAGCGGCCGCTGTAGGCGGATTAGGATGAACGGCTGGAATGTGCCGGATTATAGGGCCCCGGCTCTCACCGCTCCGGGCTGAGACAATAATCGTCTGCGCGCTGATTCCATCACTCAGAGGCGAACGCCCAGTAACCCTGTACGGCCGGGTCTGCGAGTCACTATAGCGGCAGGATGGGCCCTGAACACTGTCAGGAGTCAGTCATAGCAGGGGTCCTCCAAGTCACACCTGCTACCTACAGGGCACCAGGTCCAAGGCCAGAGGCCGGTAACTGACCTCCTCCCAGCGAGTGAGGCCGCACCCAGCGGAGGCCATACAGGAACAGAAGGGAGGCCATTGTAGAGCAAGTGCCCGGAAATGTGGCATCCAGAGAAGTCACCGCATACAAGCGCCCAGAGCTGAGCCCTCATCTAAGCCCAAAACAGGTTTAAGACGAGGAGGGGTTAATGCAGTAGAAAAACAGCTCAAATAATGATGGCAATACTGCCACTCATACCAGTATCATAGCAGTTATATTCTTACACAGGGGCAGTATCATAGCAGTTATATTCTTATACAGGGGCAGTATCATAGCAGTTTTATTCTTATACATAGTAGCAGTATTATAGCAGTTATATTCTTATACTGGAGCAGTATTATAGCAGTTATATTCTTATACATAGTAGCAGTATTATAGTAGTTGTATTCTTATACAGGGGCAGTATTATACCAGTTATATTCTTGTACATAGTAGCAGTATTATAGTAGTTATATTCTTGTACATAAGAGCTGTATTATAGTAGTTATATTCTTATACAGGGGCAATATCATAGCAGTTATATTCTTGTACATAGGAGCAGTATTATAGTAGTTATATTCTTGTATATAGGGGCAGTATTATAGTAGTTGTATTCTTGTACATACGGAGCAGTATTATAGCAGTTATATTCTTGTACATAGGGGGCAGTATAATAGTTATATTCTTGTACATAGGAACAGTATTATAGTAGTTGTATTCTTGTACATAGAGGGCAGTATTATAGTAGTTGTATTCTTGTACATAGGGAGCAGTATTATCGCAGTTATATTCTTGTACATAGGGAGCAGTATTATAGTCGTTGTATTCTTTTACATATGAATTTTCTTCTGTTGGGCAAATTGTATGAAATTCTGCTAGGTAGTCCTCGGCATTCATGTGCTCTGTATAACCCCATCCCCACCACTGACTGGAGGAAAGCTGCCGATCAGTGGTGTGGGTGAGGTTATACAAAGCTCAGCATTCAGAGAACTACTAGAGCTGCAGCAGATAAAACACTGATTTTATCAAAATAGCAGTAAGCAGCAAAAAGCGTGAGATATCACTGTAATCAGGGTCTCACCCCTTATATCATGCTGCTCTCAGATGGGGCATCTAAAACCGGGTGGCAGATTCCCTTACGATTTAACAGCACTTTCTGATGACTTTTTAGAATAAGGAGTACTATATAAGGAATAATTGCCACTCATTATACGCTCCTGAGTGTACATGAATGTATGGGGAGTGTACATTATATGATGGGTCTCCTGCATTTTTTCTCTACATTATAAGCCTCAGCATTTACCTTTTCTGTGCTCTGCTTTTTCTCCCTCCATCTCCCCCTTCCATAGGTTTATAGGGGCATCGCAGACATTTTTGTTGAAATGAACCTGTCGCGTTCCTCCCGGTAGCGTTCGACTTCCAGTCACTGGGGCGGCACTGCTCTGTGTATAGAAAGTGGCGCCTGTAACTGCGACCCCTGTAGTAACTGATGGCAGCTCAGCATTAGGGCCGGCTGTCAATCAGGGCTGAGGGCACGGTGACAGCCGTCACTCTCTATACACAGAGCGGTGACTGAACCAGTGCCGCCCCCATGACTGATACCCAAACACTACCAGGTGCAATAAAGTTCATTTCCTCCTGGCAGAGGGAGTCTAAATGCCGGCACCGGGCAGGTTCAGAATGCTATTAACCTGCAGAGTAACCCCATATCTACAGGTTGATAACGTTTTTTCACGTGACAGGTTCCCTTCCCTTCTCCCACAGATTTAGCCGATATTGAGAGTGAATGATTAGTGCAGGAGACCAAAAAATGTCTTTTAAGTGACAAAAGAAGAAGGTTTATCTGATAATGTATATTACAAAGTGTCTTATCTTTACTTGCACTATTGATTAATGAAATCAGGTTAGGCTGGAGCAGGAGCACAGTGATAGGACAATCAGAGGGAGACACGGGCAGATCGTGCTGCAGCTTATTCTAGTAAGGAGTTTATCTCTACACAACCATATCACTGCCACTGCTTCTGAACATGTGCTGAATGGAAAGCGGGAATCCCTCCCGCCTGTGTGCGATGTGTACGTGAGCAGTCAGTGCAGCATTCTCTACCCACTAGCTGAGAGATAACTGAAGCTTAGCGCTAGAGCCTGCAGAGGGGAGAACTGGTGACAATTGCAGGACACACAGGGGCCAGAATAGAATATACACATAGCAGTAGCCATCTGACATGACTGTTATGCCCTCAATATAACATTCATTGTGTACGCTGTCCATCAGTGTACAAGCTGTGGGCATCTGGCCGAGGCCGGCAGTACCAGGCGCACACACTTATATGGATCTTGCTGTGAAGGGGCGTCAGCACCCCAGTGAGCACCATGGACCATTTGTTCTGTTAATTGGGAGGACCAATAACGTAATGCAGTAAAGTACCTGTACATTATCTGATAATGCCCTGTATATTATGTACTTACATTATTATTGCTATTATTACATACAGTTTTTACAGTACAGACTCATTTCTTGTTACATCATTTAGATGAAAAAGCGAGGTCTGGTTGCCACAGATGCCACATATACTGCCCTGTTCAACGCCTGCGCGGAGTCGCCATGGAAAGACTCGGGTCTGCAGCACGCACTAAAGCTGCGGAAAGAATTGATGGACAAGAACATTGAGCTTAATCCCATCACTTACCGGAGCTCGCTGAAGGTCTGCACGCTGAGCTCAGGACTGCAGGGGAGCTGTGAGCTATTTAAGGTAAGTCAAGGTCACAGTCCTGGTCACCCACAATGGAGTCCTTATAAGATGCCCCTATCGTAGATTAACCGGGAGGGAACAGCATCATTGTAATCATTCCACGGGGAATCACCAGTGCACCATGTCTGGCCGGGGACTTAGCCGCCATCAGAAGGCACCACCAGAGTTCAGTTCTTCTGTGGGGACCAGGGGGTCACTTACTAAATTTGAGAAAGGTGGACAGCTTTGAACTATCTGCTACTGCGACGCCCTCCCTGAGCGGTGGGGTTACTCGGTGCCGGACAATATATGGTGGGGGTATGTGGGTGTCGTCGTGGCCGCGACCCAGTCCGTGCCCAGGGCTGTCACATAAAAAGAATGGGCTATTGGATGAGTGGATGTTCGACTACGCCACCTGTGGTTTCTGGTGATGGCCACCAGCGCTGCAGCAGTCCTCTGAGGCTGATGTTCTGACAGCTTGGTTGGTACTACTCCCCACAGGTGGAGTAAGCCTCAGGGCAGTTTGGAGGATCTGGGGAGTTGTGGTGGGTGCAGTGCCGCGCAGGAATGATCAAACGGAGGCAGTATGTGAAGTCATCCAAGATTTACTCACTTTGATGAAGTAGCAGCTGCAAAGCTTCTCTCTGCTTCTCGTGGCGCGCTGCGGCCACCAGGAAGGGGTTCAGCACTTCCTAGGTAGATCAGGAGCACCTGTCAAGACCCCGCTGGGGTGTTCCTTTCTTTCCTAGATTCTCCCACTGAGTCCTCTCCTGACGGTATGTGATGTAAACGTGGAGTAAGGCCGGGTCCCACTAGATATACACAGGTTGAGAGATACAGGTGGCGACTCCGCTGCGTCCGTATCCCCCTGGGATCCACTAAGCCTCCGGGCTTTTCTAACGATGACGTGAAGTACACTGTCAGATATCGGGGGCCGGTCCCCTCTTGCGGCAGGAGTCCCTCAGGCTAGGCCAGAGTGAAGAATACAGGTGGCGACTCCGCTCCATCCGTACCCTCCTGGGATCCTTTCGTCTGTGGAGCCTATCTCCTCTGCTCCCCTCCTGGGCCTTCTTGATTGGACTCTGACCGGGGACAGAGCTAGCTATAACTCAACTCTGCCCCAACCCCCCGTCTCGAGGCCTGAGACCGGGAACCGTGACCCCTGAGCCGGCCGCAGCTTTGTGCTGACTGACCTTCCCAAGGAACCACGACAAAAGACTAGGTTATAAAGATGGCCGCTGTATATATATGATGCTAAAGTAAAGTGCTTCCTCCACCCTCACCCACTACATGGTTCCCACCATCTTTGGTTCCTCCCCATCTCCTCTATCGCGGGCCGGGGCAGCACCCTGGTGCATTTAGGCCCCCTACAGCAGAGGTCCCCAACCGCCGGTCCGCGGACCAGGACCGGGCTGTTGGGGTTTTTCAGCCGGTCCGCGGCGCCGCTGACCAGGGCCGGCGTCAGCACCCGGGCAAATGCCGGGGCTCTGAGCAGGCAGAGGGGCCCACTGGCGGTCGCGCACCCCGCTGGGCTATGGGCGGAGGAGAGGAGAGCGGTGTCAGCGCCCGCCCTTCTCTGCCGCTTGCTCAGGGCCCCGGCAGCCCGATACTTACCTCTCCCCGTGCCTCCGCAGATCAGCTGTCTTCCTGCTCTGCGCTCCCTGTGACGTCTCAGGTCAGAGGGCGCGGTGACGTCTTTACACCGCGCCCTCCCCTGAGCCGTCACAGGGAGCGCTGAGTGGGAAGAAACGACAACGCTGGAGTTCGGAGCCGAGCAGCGAGCGGCGGGCAGCAGGTAGCAGGTGAGGAGAAGGGAGGTGAGTATTTGATTTTTTTTTTTAATGTATGGAGGCATGGGGCAGTATAAAGAGGGGAGGTGGGGCATCCTGCTTGGGGCATTATGAAGAGGAGGGGTGACAGCCTGCATGGGGCATTATAAGGTGGGGAACAGCCTGCATGGGGCATTATAAAGAGGGGGGGATTCCTGCTTGGGGCATTATAATGAGGAGGGGTGACAGCCTGCATGGGGCATTATAAGGTGGGGACCAGCCTGCATGGGACATTATAAAGAGGGGGGGATTCCTGCTTGGGGCATTATAATGAGGAGGGGTGACAGCCTGCATGGGGCATTATAAGGTGGGGACCAGCCTGCATGGGGCATTATAAGGTGGGGAACAGCCTGCATGGGGCATTATAAGGTGGGGAACAGCCTGCACGGGGCATTATAAAGAGAGGGGGGGACATCCTGCATGGGGCAGTATAAAGAGGAGGGGTGACAGCCTACATGGGGCAGTATAAAGAGGAGGGGTGACAGCCTACATGGGGCAGTATAAAGAGGAGGGGTGACAGCCTGCATGGAGCATTATAAAGAGGAGGGGTGACAGCCTGCATGGGGCATTATAAAGAGGGGGGGTGACAGCCTGCATGGGGCAGTATAAAGAGGAGGGGTGACAGCCTGCATGGGGCAGTATAAAGAGGAGGGGTGACAGCCTGCATGGGGCAGTATAAAGAGGAGGGGTGACAGCCTGCATGGGGCATTATAAAGAGGGGGGGCAGCCTGTATGGGGCATTATGTGGGGGGTAACAGCCTGCATGGAGCATTAAAAGGGGGGGGCCTGTATGGGGCATTATGTGGGGGGGGACAGCCTGCATGGAGCATTATAAGGGGGGGGGCAGCCTGTATGGGGCATTATGTGGGGGTAACAGCCTGCATGGAGCATTAAAAGGGAGGGGCCTGTATGGGGCATTATGTGGGGGGTAACAGCCTGCATGGAGCATTATAAGGGGGGGACAGCCTGTATGGGGCATTATGTGGGGGGTAACAGCCTGCATGCAGCATTATATGGGGACCGGTATCCTGTATGGAGCGTTATATGGGGGCCAGTATCCTGTATGGAGCGTTATATGGGGGCCAGTATTCCGTATGGAGCCTTATATGGGGGCCAGTATTCCGTATGGGGTCTTATATGGGGGCCAGTATTCCGTATGGGGCCTTATATGGGGGCCAGTATTCCGTATGGGGCCTTATATGGGGGCAAGTATTCCGTATGGGGCCTTATATGGGGGCAAGTATTCCGTATGGGGCCTTATATGGGGGCAAGTATTCCGTATGGGGCCTTATATGGGGGCAAGTATTCCGTATGGGGCCTTATATGGGGGCCAGTATTCCGTATGAAGCGTTATATGGGGGCCAGTATTCCGTATGGGCGTTATATGGGGACCAGTATTCCGTATGGAGCCTTATATGGGGGCCACTATTCTGTGTGGAGCGATTCACCGGTTTCTGAGCTATTGTAGAATTTACAATAGATATCACTCATGAAGTGAAATCTTTGCATTGTACTATATATATATATTTCTCCGCCGTATCTCTGCATCATGAATCGTGGTATGTGTTAAAGGGGCCCACTGAGACTCTTTCGCCCGGGGCCCAGAAAAACCTGGAGCCGGCCCTGCCGCTGACAGCTAGCTCCGCGGCCCTGCGCCTGGTCAGAACTCGCTCTGTGTGGATTTATAATGTTTTCTGCCATAGCCGTGACAGCTCGCAGCTCCCGGCAGAGAACATTATGCAGGACGGGGTGGGGCGTCGGGCGGGTCTTAGTGACGCAGCCCTCCACAGCACAGCATGGTACCTGTTGTACGTCACGGGGCGGGTCTTAGTGACGCGGCCCTCCTGCACAGCATGGTCTGTTCCTGACGGGGTGGGGCGGCAGGCTCTCCTCACTGACACGCCCCCGGCAGAACATGTTATGTGGGGCGTGCTGGGGCAGCAGACTGGCTTCAGTGACGCGGCTCCCGGTACCGGTGTTCAGTGTGTAGCGCTGCTAAACAGCAGCGCTGTATACACTGACGCTCAATGTACAATGCTGCTACTTAGCAGCGCTGTACACCGAGGTCCCGCCAGCATCCTCCCCATACAGCTCCACCCCTCCATAACCCCACCCCCATATGACCAAAGCCCCGCCCCCACCCCCACCGGCCATGGAAAACTGGTCTTGCTTAAAGCCGGTCCCTGGTGCAAAAAAGGTTGGGGACCTCTGCCCTACAGGACAGGAGTGGTGTAGTGTTGAGTGTGAAGTAGGGTCTTGTGTGATGCTCCATCCTTACCTGAGAGAGGAGATACCACACCTCTTTCTGAGGTGCAGTACCCCTGTGGCAACTGAACCCTCAGGGGCGCCACACTACCAACACATTCACTGTCAGCTTAAGAGATAGAAAGATGGTGCTGGGGTGTAAATTTTCAGCTAGTTAGTATGTCACCTGTTAGGGGGGCACAGGGACCCCACCAGGGGCGTTCTGGCCCACCGGAGGATCAGGAAATCCCCCGGTGGGCCCTGGGTCCCATTGGCCACGCCCCCAAGCCCTGCCCCCTACCCCCCCTGGGCCCTGTACAGAGAACAGAGGGCCCCCCTGGTTCGCTTATCATATTGGCAGCACTGTATGGGCCCTTTCAGGTATATATTATTGGAGGCAGCAGAATGTATGGGCTCCTGACAGGTATATATTATTGGAGCCAGCAGAATCTAAGGGCTCCTGTCAGGTATATATTATTGGAGGCAGGAGAATGTATGGGCTCCTGTCAGGTATATATTATTGGAGGCAGCAGAATGTATGGGCTCCTGTCAGGTATATATTATTGGAGGCAGCAGAATGTATGGGCTCCTGTCAGGTATATATTATTGGAGGCAGCAGAATGTATGGGCTCCTGTCAGGTATATACTATTGGAGGCAGGAGAATGTATGGGCCCTTTCAGGTATATATTATTGGAGCCAGCAGAATGTATGGGCTCCTGTCAGGTATATATTATTGAAGGCAGCAGAATGTATGGGCTCCTGACAGGTATATATTATTGAAGGCAGCAGAATGTATGGGCTCCTGTCAGGTATATATTATTGGAGGCAGGAGAATGTATGGGCTCCTGACAGGTATATATTATTGGAGGCAGGAGAATGTATGGGCCCTTTCAGGTATATATTATTGAAGGCAGCAGAATGTATGGGCTCCTGACAGGTATATATTATTGGAGGCTGCAGAATGTATGGGCTCCTGTCAGGTATATATTATTGGAGGCAGCAGAATGTATGGGCTCCTGTCAGGTATATATTATTGGAGGCAGCAGAATCTATGGGATCCTGTCAGGTATATATTATTGGAGGCAGGAGAATGTATGGGCTCCTGTAAGGTATATATTATTGGAGGCAGGAGAATGTATGGGCTCCTGTCAGGTATATATTATTGGAGGCAGCAGAATGTATGGGCTCCTGTCAGGTATATATTATTGGAGGCAGGAGAATGTATGGGCTCCTGTCAGGTATATATTATTGAAGGCAGCAGAATGTATGGGCCCTTTCAGGTATATATTAGTGAAGGCAGCAGAATGTATGGGCTCCTGACAGGTATATATTATTTTAGCCAGCAGAATCTAAGGGCTCCTGTCAGGTATATATTATTGGAGGCAGGAGAATGTATGGGCTCCTGTCAGGTATATATTATTGGAGGCAGGAGAATGTATGGGCTCCTGTCAGGTATATATTATTGGAGGCAGCAGAATGTATGGGCCCCTGTCAGGTATATATTATTGGAGCCAGCAGAATCTATGGGCTCCTGTCAGGTATATATTATTGAAGGCAGCAGAATGTATGGGCTCCTGTCAGGTATATATTATTGGAGGCAGGAGAATGTATGGGCTCCTGTCAGGTATATATTATTGGAGGCAGGAGAATGTATGGGCTCCTGACAGGTATATATTATTGGAGGCAGGAGAATGTATGGGCCCTTTCAGGTATATATTATTGAAGGCAGCAGAATGTATGGGCTCCTGACAGGTATATATTATTGGAGGCTGCAGAATGTATGGGCTCCTGTCAGGTATATATTATTGGAGGCAGGAGAATGTATGGGCTCCTGTCAGGTATATATTATTGGAGGCAGCAGAATGTATGGGCTCCTGTCAGGTATATATTATTGGAGGCAGGAAAATGTATGGGCTCCTCTCAGGTATATATTATTGAAGGCAGGAGAATGTATGGGCTCCTGTCAGGTATATATTATTGGAGGCAGGAGAATGTATGGGCTCCTGTCAGGTATATATTATTGGAGGCAGCAGAATCTATGGGCTCCTGTCAGGTATATATTATTGGAGGCAGGAGAATGTATGGGCTCCTGTCAGGTATATATTATTGGAGGCAGCAGAGTGTATGGGCTCCTGTCAGGTATATATTATTGGAGGCAGCAGAATGTATGGGCTCCTGTCAGGTATATATTATTGGAGGCAGCAGAATGTATGGGCTCCTGTCAGGTATATATTATTGGAGGCAGCAGAATGTATGGGCTCCTGTCAGGTATATATTATTGGAGGCAGCAGAATCTATGGGCTCCTGTCAGGTATATATTATTGGAGGCAGCAGAATCTATGGGCTCCTGTCAGGTATATATTATTGGAGGCAGCAGAATGTATGGGCTCCTGTCAGGTATATATTATTGGAGGCAGCAGAATGTATGGGCTCCTGTCAGGTATATATTATTGGAGGCAGCAGAATGTATGGGCTCCTGTCAGGTATATATTATTGGAGGCCACAGAATGTATGGGCTCCTGTCAGGTATATATTATTGGAGGCTGCAGAATGTATGGGCTCCTGTCAGGTATATATTATTGGAGGCTGCAGAATGTATGGGCTCCTGTCAGGTATATATTATTGGAGGCTGCAGAATGTATGGGCTCCTGTCAGGTATATATTATTGGAGGCAGCAGAATGTATGGGCTCCTGTCAGGTATATATTATTGGAGGCAGCAGAATGTATGGGCTCCTGTCAGGTATATATTATTGGAGGCTGCAGAATGTATGGGCTCCTGTCAGGTATATATTATTGGAGGCTGCAGAATGTATGGGCTCCTGTCAGGTATATATTATTGGAGGCTGCAGAATGTATGGGCTCCTGTCAGGTATATATTATTGGAGGCTGCAGAATGTATGGGCTCCTGTCAGGTATATATTATTGGAGACAGCAGAATGTATGGGTTCCTGTCAGGTATATAGTATTGGAGGCAGCAGAATGTATGGGCTCCTGCCAGGTATATATTATTGGAGGCAGGAGAATGTATGGGCTCCTGTCAGGTGTATATTATTGGAGCCAGCAGAATCTATGGGCCCCTGTCAAGTATATATTATTGGAGGCATGAGAATGTATGGGCTCCTGTCAGGTATATATTATTGGAGGCAGCAGAATCTATGGGCCCCTGTCAGGTATATATTATTGGAGGCAGCAGAATCTATGGGCCCCTGTCAGTTATATATTATTGGAGGCAGGAGAATGTATGGGCTCCTGTCAGGTATATATTATTGGAGGCAGGAGAATGTATGGGCTCCTGTCAGGTATATATTATTGAAGGCAGCAGAATGTATGGGCTCCTGTCAGGTATATATTATTGGAGGCAGGAGAATGTATGGGCTCCTGTCAGGTATATATTATTGGAGGCCACAGAATGTATGGGCTCCTGTCAGGTATATATTATTGGAGGCAGCAGAATGTATGGGCTCCTGTCAGGTATATATTATTGGAGCCAGCAGAATCTAAGGGCTCCTGTCAGGTATATATTATTGGAGGCAGGAGAATGTATGGGCTCCTGTCAGGTATATATTATTGGAGGCAGGAGAATGTATGGGCTCCTGTCAGGTATATATTATTGGAGGCAGCAGAATGTATGGGCCCCTGTCAGGTATATATTATTGGAGCCAGCAGAATCTATGGGCTCCTGTCAGGTATATATTATTGAAGGCAGCAGAATGTATGGGCTCCTGTCAGGTATATATTATTGGAGGCAGGAGAATGTATGGGCTCCTGTCAGGTATATATTATTGGAGGCAGGAGAATGTATGGGCTCCTGTCAGGTATATATTATTGGAGGCAGGAGAATGTATGGGCTCCTGACAGGTATATATTATTGGAGGCAGGAGAATGTATGGGCCCTTTCAGGTATATATTATTGAAGGCAGCAGAATGTATGGGCTCCTGACAGGTATATATTATTGGAGGCTGCAGAATGTATGGGCTCCTGTCAGGTATATATTATTGGAGGCAGGAGAATGTATGGGCTCCTGTCAGGTATATATTATTGGAGGCAGCAGAATGTATGGGCTCCTGTCAGGTATATATTATTGGAGGCAGGAAAATGTATGGGCTCCTCTCAGGTATATATTATTGAAGGCAGGAGAATGTATGGGCTCCTGTCAGGTATATATTATTGGAGGCAGCAGAATCTATGGGCTCCTGTCAGGTATATATTATTGGAGGCAGGAGAATGTATGGGCTCCTGTCAGGTATATATTATTGGAGGCAGCAGAGTGTATGGGCTCCTGTCAGGTATATATTATTGGAGGCAGCATAATGTATGGGCTCCTGTCAGGTATATATTATTGGAGGCAGCATAATGTATGGGCTCCTGTCAGGTATATATTATTGGAGGCAGGAGAATGTATGGGCTCCTGTCAGGTATATATTATTGGAGGCAGCAGAGTGTATGGGCTCCTGTCAGGTATATATTATTGGAGGCAGCAGAATGTATGGGCTCCTGTCAGGTATATATTATTGGAGGCAGCATAATGTATGGGCTCCTGTCAGGTATATATTATTGGAGGCAGCAGAATGTATGGGCTCCTGTCAGGTATATATTATTGGAGGCAGCAGAATCTATGGGCTCCTGTCAGGTATATATTATTGGAGGCAGCAGAATCTATGGGCTCCTGTCAGGTATATATTATTGGAGGCAGCAGAATGTATGGGCTCCTGTCAGGTATATATTATTGGAGGCAGCAGAATCTATGGGCTCCTGTCAGGTATATATTATTGGAGGCAGCAGAATGTATGGGCTCCTGTCAGGTATATATTATTGGAGGCAGCAGAATGTATGGGCTCCTGTCAGGTATATATTATTGGAGGCCGCAGAATGTATGGGCTCCTGTCAGGTATATATTATTGGAGGCCACAGAATGTATGGGCTCCTGTCAGGTATATATTATTGGAGGCCGCAGAATGTATGGGCTCCTGTCAGGTATATATTATTGGAGGCTGCAGAATGTATGGGCTCCTGTCAGGTATATATTATTGGAGGCAGCAGAATGTATGGGCTCCTGTCAGGTATATATTATTGGAGGCAGCAGAATGTATGGGCTCCTGTCAGGTATATATTATTGGAGGCAGCAGAATGTATGGGCTCCTGTCAGGTATATATTATTGGAGGCAGCAGAATGTATGGGCTCCTGTCAGGTATATATTATTGGAGGCAGCAGAATGTATGGGCTCCTGTCAGGTATATATTATTGGAGGCAGCAGAATGTATCGGCTCCTGTCAGGTATATATTATTGGAGGCCGCAGAATGTATGGGCTCCTGTCAGGTATATATTATTGGAGGCCACAGAATGTATGGGCTCCTGTCAGGTATATATTATTGGAGGCTGCAGAATGTATGGGCTCCTGTCAGGTATATATTATTGGAGGCTGCAGAATGTATGGGCTCCTGTCAGGTATATATTATTGGAGACAGCAGAATGTATGGGTTCCTGTCAGGTATATAGTATTGGAGGCAGCAGAATGTATGGGTTCCTGTCAGGTATATAGTATTGGAGGCAGCAGAATGTATGGGCTCCTGCCAGGTATATATTATTGGAGGCAGGAGAATGTATGGGCTCCTGTCAGGTGTATATTATTGGAGCCAGCAGAATCTATGGGCCCCTGTCAAGTATATATTATTGGAGGCATGAGAATGTATGGGCTCCTGTCAGGTATATATTATTGGAGGCAGCAGAATCTATGGGCCCCTGTCAGGTATATATTATTGGAGGCAGCAGAATCTATGGGCCCCTGTCAGGTATATATTATTGGAGGCAGGAGAATGTATGGGCTCCTGTCAGGTATATATTATTGGAGGCAGGAGAATGTATGGGCTCCTGTCAGGTATATATTATTGGAGGCAGGAGAATGTATGGGCTCCTGTCAGGTATATATTATTGAAGGCAGCAGAATGTATGGGCTCCTGACAGGTATACATTATTGGAGGCAGCAGAATCTATGGGCTCCTGTCAGGTATATACTATTGGAGGCCACAGAATGTATGGGCTCCTGTCAGGTATATATTATTGGAGGCAGCAGAATGTATGGGCTCCTGTCAGGTATATATTATTGGAGCCAGCAGAATGTATGGGCTCCTGTCAGGTATATATTATTGGAGCCAGCAGAATGTATGGGCTCCTGTCAGGTATATATTATTGGAGGCAGCAGAATGTATGGGCTCCTGTCAGGTATATATTATTGGAGGCCACAGAATGTATGGGCTCCTGTCAGGTATATATTATTGGAGGCTGCAGAATGTATGGGCTCCTGTCAGGTATATATTATTGGAGGCTGCAGAATGTATGGGCTCCTGTCAGGTATATATTATTGGAGGCTGCAGAATGTATGGGCTCCTGTCAGGTATATATTATTGGAGGCTGCAGAATGTATGGGCTCCTGTCAGGTATATATTATTGGAGGCAGCAGAATGTATGGGTTCCTGTCAGGTATATAGTATTGGAGGCAGCAGAATGTATGGGCTCCTGCCAGGTATATATTATTGGAGGCAGTAGAATGTATGGGCTCCTGTCAGGTGTATATTATTGGAGCCAGCAGAATCTATGGGCCCCTGTCAAGTATATATTATTGGAGGCATGAGAATGTATGGGCTCCTGTCAGGTATATATTATTGGAGGCAGCAGAATCTATGGGCCCCTGTCAGGTATATATTATTGGAGGCAGCAAAATCTATGGTCCCCTGTCAGTTATATATTATTGGAGGCAGGAGAATGTATGGGCTCCTGTCAGGTATATATTATTGGAGGCAGGAGAATGTATGGGCTCCTGTCAGGTATATATTATTGAAGGCAGCAGAATGTATGGGCTCCTGTCAGGTATATATTATTGGAGGCAGGAGAATGTATGGGCTCCTGTCAGGTATATATTATTGGAGGCCACAGAATGTATGGGCTCCTGTCAGGTATATATTATTGGAGGCAGCAGAATGTATGGGCTCCTGTCAGGTATATATTATTGGAGCCAGCAGAATCTAAGGGCTCCTGTCAGGTATATATTATTGGAGGCAGGAGAATGTATGGGCTCCTGTCAGGTATATATTATTGGAGGCAGGAGAATGTATGGGCTCCTGTCAGGTATATATTATTGGAGGCAGCAGAATGTATGGGCCCCTGTCAGGTATATATTATTGGAGCCAGCAGAATGTATGGGCCCCTGTCAGGTATATATTATTGGAGCCAGCAGAATCTATGGGCTCCTGTCAGGTATATATTATTGAAGGCAGCAGAATGTATGGGCTCCTGTCAGGTATATATTATTGGAGGCAGGAGAATGTATGGGCTCCTGTCAGGTATATATTATTGGAGGCAGGAGAATGTATGGGCTCCTGACAGGTATATATTATTGGAGGCAGGAGAATGTATGGGCCCTTTCAGGTATATATTATTGAAGGCAGCAGAATGTATGGGCTCCTGACAGGTATATATTATTGGAGGCTGCAGAATGTATGGGCTCCTGTCAGGTATATATTATTGGAGGCAGGAGAATGTATGGGCTCCTGTCAGGTATATATTATTGGAGGCAGCAGAATGTATGGGCTCCTGTCAGGTATATATTATTGGAGGCAGGAAAATGTATGGGCTCCTCTCAGGTATATATTATTGAAGGCAGGAGAATGTATGGGCTCCTGTCAGGTATATATTATTGGAGGCAGGAGAATGTATGGGCTCCTGTCAGGTATATATTATTGGAGGCAGCAGAATCTATGGGCTCCTGTCAGGTATATATTATTGGAGGCAGGAGAATGTATGGGCTCCTGTCAGGTATATCTTATTGGAGGCAGCAGAGTGTATGGGCTCCTGTCAGGTATATATTATTGGAGGCAGCATAATGTATGGGCTCCTGTCAGGTATATATTATTGGAGGCAGCATAATGTATGGGCTCCTGTCAGGTATATATTATTGGAGGCAGGAGAATGTATGGGCTCCTGTCAGGTATATATTATTGGAGGCAGCAGAGTGTATGGGCTCCTGTCAGGTATATATTATTGGAGGCAGCAGAATGTATGGGCTCCTGTCAGGTATATATTATTGGAGGCAGCATAATGTATGGGCTCCTGTCAGGTATATATTATTGGAGGCAGCAGAATGTATGGGCTCCTGTCAGGTATATATTATTGGAGGCAGCAGAATCTATGGGCTCCTGTCAGGTATATATTATTGGAGGCAGCAGAATCTATGGGCTCCTGTCAGGTATATATTATTGGAGGCAGCAGAATGTATGGGCTCCTGTCAGGTATATATTATTGGAGGCAGCAGAATCTATGGGCTCCTGTCAGGTATATATTATTGGAGGCAGCAGAATGTATGGGCTCCTGTCAGGTATATATTATTGGAGGCAGCAGAATGTATGGGCTCCTGTCAGGTATATATTATTGGAGGCCGCATAATGTATGGGCTCCTGTCAGGTATATATTATTGGAGGCCACAGAATGTATGGGCTCCTGTCAGGTATATATTATTGGAGGCTGCAGAATGTATGGGCTCCTGTCAGGTATATATTATTGGAGGCTGCAGAATGTATGGGCTCCTGTCAGGTATATATTATTGGAGGCAGCAGAATGTATGGGCTCCTGTCAGGTATATATTATTGGAGGCAGCAGAATGTATGGGCTCCTGTCAGGTATATATTATTGGAGGCAGCAGAATGTATGGGCTCCTGTCAGGTATATATTATTGGAGGCAGCAGAATGTATGGGCTCCTGTCAGGTATATATTATTGGAGGCAGCAGAATGTATCGGCTCCTGTCAGGTATATATTATTGGAGGCCGCAGAATGTATGGGCTCCTGTCAGGTATATATTATTGGAGGCCACAGAATGTATGGGCTCCTGTCAGGTATATATTATTGGAGGCTGCAGAATGTATGGGCTCCTGTCAGGTATATATTATTGGAGGCTGCAGAATGTATGGGCTCCTGTCAGGTATATATTATTGGAGACAGCAGAATGTATGGGTTCCTGTCAGGTATATAGTATTGGAGGCAGCAGAATGTATGGGCTCCTGCCAGGTATATATTATTGGAGGCAGGAGAATGTATGGGCTCCTGTCAGGTGTATATTATTGGAGCCAGCAGAATCTATGGGCCCCTGTCAAGTATATATTATTGGAGGCATGAGAATGTATGGGCTCCTGTCAGGTATATATTATTGGAGGCAGCAGAATCTATGGGCCCCTGTCAGGTATATATTATTGGAGGCAGCAGAATCTATGGGCCCCTGTCAGGTATATATTATTGGAGGCAGGAGAATGTATGGGCTCCTGTCAGGTATATATTATTGGAGGCAGGAGAATGTATGGGCTCCTGTCAGGTATATATTATTGGAGGCAGCAGAATCTATGGGCCCCTGTCAGGTATATATTATTGGAGGCAGGAGAATGTATGGGCTCCTGTCAGGTATATATTATTGAAGGCAGCAGAATGTATGGGCTCCTGTCAGGTATATATTATTGGAGGCCACAGAATCTATGGGCTCCTGTCAGGTATATATTATTGGAGGCAGGAGAATGTATGGGCTCCTGTCAGGTATATATTATTGGAGGCAGGAGAATGTATGGGCTCCTGTCAGGTATATATTATTGAAGGCAGCAGAATGTATGGGCTCCTGACAGGTATACATTATTGGAGGCAGCAGAATCTATGGGCTCCTGTCAGGTATATATTATTGGAGGCCACAGAATGTATGGGCTCCTGTCAGGTATATATTATTGGAGGCAGCAGAATGTATGGGCTCCTGTCAGGTATATATTATTGGAGGCAGCAGAATGTATGGGCTCCTGTCAGGTATATATTATTGGAGCCAGCAGAATGTATGGGCTCCTGTCAGGTATATATTATTGGAGCCAGCAGAATCTATGGGATCCTGTCAGGTATATATTATTGGAGGCAGCAGAATCTATGGGCTCCTGTCAGGTATATATTATTGGAGGCAGGAGAATGTATGGGCTCCTGTCAGGTATATATTATTGGAGGCAGCAGAATGTATGAGCTCCTGTCAGGTATATATTATTGGAGGCAGCAGAATCTATGGGATCCTGTCAGGTATATATTATTGGAGGCAGCAGAATCTATGGGATCCTGTCAGGTATATATTATTGGAGGCAGCAGAATCTATGGGCTCCTGTCAGGTATATATTATTGGAGGCAGCAGAATCTATTGGCTCCTGTCAGGTATATATTATTGGAGGCAGCAGAATGTATGGGCTCCTGTCAGGTATATATTATTGGAGGCAGCAGAATCTATGGGATCCTGTCAGGTATATATTATTGGAGGCAGCAGAATCTATGGGATCCTGTCAGGTATATATTATTGGAGGCAGCAGAATCTATGGGCCCCTGTCAGGTATATATTATTGGAGGCAGGAGAATGTATGGGCTCCAGTTAGGTATATATTATTGGAGGCAGCAGAATGTATGGGCTCCTGTCAGGTATATATTATTGGAGGCAGGAGAATGTATGGGCTCCTGTCAGGTATATATTATTGGAGGCAGGAGAATGTATGGGCTCCTGTCAGGTATATATTATTGGAGGCAGCAGAATCTATGGGCCCCTGTCAGGTATATATTATTGGAGGCAGGAGAATGTATGGGCTCCTGTCAGGTATATATTATTGGAGGCAGCAGAATGTATGGGCTCCTGTCAGGTATATATTATTGGAGGCAGCAGAATGTATGGGCTCCTGTCAGGTATATATTATTGGAGGCAGCAGAATGTATGGGCTCCTGTCAGGTATATATTATTGGAGGCAGCAGAATGTATGGGCTCCTGTCAGGTACATATTATTGGAGGCAGCAGAATCTATGGGCTCCTGTCACGTATATATTATTGGAGGCAGCAGAATCTATGGGCTCCTGTTAGGTATATATTATTGGAGGCCACAGAATGTATGGGCTCCTGTCAGATATATATTATTGGAGGCAGGAGAATGTATGGGCTCCTGTCAGGTATATATTATTGGAAGCAGGAGAATGTATGGGCTCCTGTCAGGTATATATTATTGAAGACAGCAGAATGTATGGACTCCTGTTAGGTATATATTATTGGAGGCAGCAGAATGTATGGGCTCCTGTCAGATATATATTATTGGAGGCCACAGAATGTATGGGCTCCTGTCAGATATATATTGGAGGCAGGAGAATGTATGGGCTCCTGTCAGGTATATATTATTGGAGGCAGGAGAATGTATGGGCCCTTTCAGGTATATATTATTGAAGGCAGCAGAATGTATGGGCTCCTGACAGGTATACATTATTGGAGGCAGCAGAATGTATGGGCTCCTGTCAGGTATATATTATTGGAGGCCACAGAATGTATGGGCTCCTGTCAGGTATATATTATTGGAGGCAGCAGAATCTATGGGCTCCTGTCAGGTATATATTATTGGAGGCAGGAGAATCTATGGGCTCCTGTCAGGTATATATTATTGAAGGCAGCAGAATGTATGGGCTCCTGTCAGGTATATATTATTGGAGGCCACAGAATCTATGGGCTCCTGTCAGGTATATATTATTGGAGGCAGGAGAATGTATGGGCTCCTGTCAGGTATATATTATTGGAGGCAGCAGAATCTATGGGCTCCTGTCAGGTATATATTATTGGAGGCAGGAGAATGTATGGGCTCATGTCAGGTATATATTATTGGAGGCAGGAGAATGTATGGGCTCATGTCAGGTATATATTATTGAAGGCAGTAGAATGTATGGGCTCCTGTCAGGTATATATTATTGGAGGCCACAGAATCTATGGGCTCCTGTCAGGTATATATTATTGGAGGCAGGAGAATGTATGGCCTCCTGTCAGGTATATATTATTGGAGGCAGGAGAATGTATGGGCTCCTGTCAGGTATATATTATTGGAGGCAGGAGAATGTATTGGCTCCTGTCAGGTATATACTATTGGAGGAAGGAGAATGTATGGGCTCCTGTCAGGTATATATTATTGGAGGCAGGAGAATGTATGGGCTCCTGTCAGGTATATATTATTGGAGGCAGCAGAATCTATGGGCTCCTGTCAGGTATATATTATTGGAGGCAGGAGAATGTATGGGCTCCTGTCAGGTATATATTATTGGAGGCAGCAGAATGTATGGGCTCCTGTCAGGTATATATTATTGGAGGCAGGAGAATGTATGGGCTCCTGTCAGGTATATATTATTGGAGGCAGCAGAATCTATGGGCCCCTGTCAGGTATATATTATTGGAGGCAGGAGAATGTATGGGCTCCTGTCAGGTATATATTATTGGAGGCAGCAGAATCTATGGGCTCCTGTCAGGTATATATTATTGGAGGCAGGAGAATGTATGGGCTCCTGTCAGGTATATATTATTGGAGGCAGCAGAATCTATGGGCTCCTGTCAGGTATATATTATTGGAGGCAGCAGAATCTATGGGCTCCTGTCAGGTATATATTATTGGAGGCAGCAGAGTGTATGGGCTCCTGTCAGGTATATATTATTGGAGCCAGCAGAATGTATGGGCTCCTGTCAGGTATATATTATTGGAGGCAGCAGAATCTATGGGCTCCTGTCAGGTATATATTATTGGAGGCAGCAGAATGTATGGGCTCCTGTCAGGTATATATTATTGGAGGCAGGAGAATGTATGGGCTCCTGTCAGGTATATATTATTGGAGGCAGGAGAATGTATGGGCTCCTGTCAGGTATATATTATTGGAGGCAGCAGAATCTATAGGCCCCTGTCAGGTATATATTATTGGAGGCAGCAGAATCTATGGGCTCCTGTCAGGTATATATTATTGGAGCCAGCAGAATGTATGGGCCCCTGTCTGGTATATATTATTTGATAATCATGCCCATTGCCCAGCTCCCGCCATATGTTGATCGCCAGCCAGATAAAACAAGGCAGCTGGGGGCTGGGATTCGCAGCATGGTAAGGCCCAAGCGTTCTTGGTCCCCCACGCTGAAAATCTCAGCCCGCAGCCACCCCTGAAAGTGGCGCATTCCTCATAGCACCATTTCCAGGTGCTTTACCCGGCTCTTCCAGCGGCCCTGGTGGTGAGTGGCACCCTGGGTAATAATAGGGTTAGTACCAGGCCAGCTTTGTATTATCAGCTGGTACTAAGCCCGAAATTCATGGTGTCACGCCAAATTAGACATAGCCACCATGAATTTCTAGTAAACCGAAAAAAAAGACAGAAATTTTTTTTTTTTATTAAAAATAAAACTCATTTAGGGACTCCATCTTTAATAAAGAAAAATCCTCACTCCAACGTAATCCATAGGTCTTCTGTCTTCAGCTCTGCTGCATCTTTGCCATCTGACAATATGTCTGCTGACAGAGATGAGCCGGCACAGAATGACACCGGAGCAATGTTACTGTGTAGTGCGGCACTAGATTTCTTTTTTTGTCATTTCATGCAGTGTAGAAATCTTGGGAAAAGTGTAGATTGTCCTCTGGAAGTGATCAGTTATAGCAAACTATGTTATTTTCTGCAGAGATAAGTCCTGCATAGAAGATGTGATATATCGGTCTGCGGCAGATAAAGAACTTCACCTAGAGACATCACTGGTGAGTATGTGTGTTACCTATACACACACACTGACACTATATACAGAGCTCTTGTGTGTAATGTCACTGGTGATCACTGTATTACCTATACACACACACTGACACTATATACAGAGCTCCTGTGTGTAATGTCACTGGTGATCACTGTATTACCTATACACACACACTGACACTATATACAGAGCTCCTGTGTGTAATGTCACTGGTGATCTCTGTACTACCTATACACACACACTGACACTATATACAGAGCTCCTGTGTGTAATGTCACTGGTGAGTATGTGTGTTACCTATACACACACACTGACACTATATACAGAGCTCCTGTGTGTAATGTCACTGATGATCACTGTATTACCTATACACACACACACTGACACTATATACAGAGCTCCTGTGTGTAATGTCACTGGTGATCACTGTATTACCTGTACACTGACACTATATACAGAGCTCCTGTGTGTAAAGTCACTGGTGATCTATGTACTACCTATACACACACACTGACACTATATACAGAGCTCCTGTGTGTAATATCACTGGTGATTTCTGTATTACCTATACACACACACTGACACTATATACAGAGCTCCTGTGTGTAATGTCACTGGTAATCACTGTATTGCCTATACACACACACTGACACTATATACAGAGCTCCAATGTGTAATGTCACTGGTAATCTCTGTACAACCTATACACACACACTGACACTATACACGGAGCTCCTGTGTGTAATGTCACTGGTGATCACTGTATTACCTGTACTCTGTCACTGTATACAGAGCTCCTGTGCATAATGTCACTGGTGATCACTGTGTTACCTATACACACACACTGACACTATATACTGAGCTCCTGTGTGTAATGTCGCTGGTGATCACTGTATTACCTATACACACACACTGACACTATATACAAAGTTCCTGTGTGTAATGTCACTGGTGATCTCTGTACATCCTATACAAACACACTGACACTATATACGGAGCTGCCTTGTGTAATGTCACTGATGATCACTGTATTACCTGTACTCTGACACTGTATACAGAGCTCCTGTGCATAATGTCACTGGTGATCACTGTATTACCTATACACACACACTGACACTATATACAGAGCTCCTGTGTGTAATGTCACTGGTGATCTCTGTACATCCTATACAGACACACTGACACTATATACGGAGCTGCCTTGTGTAATGTCACTGGTGATCACTGTATTACCTGTACTCTGACACTGTATACAGATCTCCTGTGTGTAATGTCACTTGTGATCACTGTATTACCTGTACACACACACTGACACTATATACAGAGCTCCTGTGTGTAATGTCACTGGTGATTGCTGTATTACCTATACACACATACTGACGCTATATACAGAGCTCCTGTGTGTAATGTCACTGGTGATCACTGTATTACCTATACACACACACTGACACTATACACAGAGATCCTGTGTGTAATGTCACTGGTGATCACTATATTACCTATACACACACACACTGACACTATATACAGAGCTCCTGTGTGTAATGTCACTGGTGATCACTGTATTACCTATACACACACACTGACACTATATACAGAGCTCCTGTGTGTAATGTCACTGGTGATCACTGTATTACCTATACACACACACTGACACTGTATACAGAGCTCCTGTGTGTAATGTCACTGGTGATCACTATATTACCTATACATACACACACTGACACTATATACAGAGCTCCTGTGTGTAATGTCACTGGTGATCACTGTATTACCTGTACACACACACTGACACTATATACAGAGCTCCTGTGTAATGTCACTGGTGATCACTGTATTACCTATACACACACACTGACACTGTATACAGAGCTCCTGTGTGTAATGTCACTGGTGATCACTGTATTACCTGTACACACACACTGACATTGTATACAGATCTCCTGTGTGTAATGTCACTGGTGATCACTGTATTACCTGTACACACACACTGACACTATATACAGAGCTCCTGTGTGTAATGTCACTTGTGATCACTGTATTACCTATACACACACACTGACACTATACACAGAGATCCTGTGTGTAATGTCACTGGTGATCACTATATTACCTATACACACACACTGACACTATATACAGAGCTCTTGTGTGTAATGTCACTGGTTATCACTGTATTACCTATACACACACACTGACACTATATACAGAGCTCCTGTGTGTAATGTCACTGGTGATCTCTGTACTACCTATACACACACACTGACACTGTATACAGATCTCCTGTGTGTAATGTCACTGGTGATCACTGTATTACCTATACACACACACTGACACTATATACAGAGCTCCTGTGTGTAATGTCACTGGTGATCTCTGTACTACCTATACACACACACTGACACTGTATACAGAGCTCCTGTGTGTAATGTCACTGGTGATCACTGTATTACCTATACACACACACACACACTGACACTATATACAGAGCTCCTGTGTGTAATGTCACTGGTGATCACTGTATTACCTATACACACACACTGACACTATATACAGAGCTCCAATGTGTAATGTCACTGGTGATCACTATATTACCTATACACACACACTGACACTATATACAGAGCTCCTGTGTGTAATGTCACTGGTGATCACTGTGTTACCTATACACACACACTGACACTGTATACAGAGCTCCTGTGTGTAATGTCACTGGTGATCACTGTATTACCTCTACACTGACCCTATACACAGGACTCCTGTGCATAATGTCACTGATAATCTCTACATTATCTGTACACTGACTCTATATACAGAGCTTTTTTACATCTTCATTATCAGTCACTATCTGGTGCCATTATGTGCCATGGTCATGGCGTGGCGGAATTTGTCCCTTGTATGTGGTATTATTCGGACAGTCACTATGTGGTGGTAATATGTCGTCTTCTCATGGTGTGGCAGTATATATACCTTGTACTTGGTAGTATTTAATCACTATGTGGTGGTATGTGTTCTGGTCATGGTGTGGCGGTATTTCTCTCTTCTATATGGTATTATTAGTCTAGGGATAGTTGTCAGTCATTTGTTTTTTCGGATATTAAGAATGGGAACATTCTTTATTTGCAATACATATTAAATACTTGGATGGTTAACCTCTCCCTGTGTTGTGACTACTACAGAGGAGCAGAGATGCACGTCAGCTCAAGACGCAAAAAATAAGCCGTCACAAAGCCCCAGATCCAAAAAAAATGAGAACACTACGGTGCGCAGAACATGGCGTGAAAAGTGTGATTTTTCAAACTTATGAATTTGTTTTCACCACTTAGATACCAGTAAAGGTATACATGTTTGGTATCTACAAACTCGTACTGACCCGAGGCATCACCCTGTCACGTCGGTTTTTCCATATAGTGAACATGGTGACTAAAAAACCCAATAAACAAACGTGCAATTGCACTTTTTTTGCAATTTTACTGCACTTGGAATTTTTGTTGCCATTTCCCTGTACACTATATGGTAAAATAAATGATTGCATCTGAAAGTACAACTCGTCCCGCAAAAAAACTGTCTTTCCTGCTGCTACAGACTTTTATATGACTACAATTTACATTCTGCTGCTTATGGAAACATTTTTGCAGTTTACAAGACCCTTCTTACACTTGCTTGCACCCAGGTTTCATGTGAAAGAGTGTTCTCAAAGCTGAAAATTGTAAAAAATCGTCTGAGGGCTTCGATTGGACAGGAGCTTTTAGAGTCCCTCCTTCTGTTGAACATTGAGTGTGACATTTCAAGGAACTTAGACTATGATGACATTATTAATACGTATGCAATGTCATCTTCTGTTCTGAAAAAAAAACGTTTGTAATTTTGCTGCTGATTGACTGTTAGTGTGAGTTTATTTGTTGTTTTGGGCCTTTCACTAACAATTGAATGGTATTGTATTATAGAGGAGAGGAAATCGTGCAATACAAACTTCCAAAATGCTTACAGAATTCTTTTACTTTTCCCAGCGGCCAAGTTTGGTGCTGCTACAATGATGCCGGCTGCTGGGATGCCAGATGGATGCAGGTTCAATTTGTGGCACTTACACTTTAAGAGAATGTACCTTGAAAGTATTTCTTGTTATTGTTCTGTTATGGCACTTTATCACACACTGGTGTGAATAAGATAACAGTGTTCCTCTTTCGCCAGGAGTGTTTCTTTAGTTTGTTATTTATTCGTTATATTGGTTATTTATTGGTTAATAAAGTTGATTCATTTTGAATGAGTTTGTGGACTTATGTTATTCCTTTATACGGTATCTGCATGGTGCTGGTGGGCCCCAAGATTGATTGTTTCCTGGTGGGCCCCAGGTACTCCAGTCCGGCGCTGGACCCCACTGATCCTGGGCACTGGTGCAGCACTGCGCCCCCTTCACTGTGTTTTTCACTGGCCACCCGGCTGTTCTGGGAACGGCAAAGTGACGCTTTCCCTGAGATTTTGATTTTGGTTAGATTTCTCTTGCAATACTCAAGCAGTGATGTCGCGAGCTGGATAATAACAAGCTAATATGGTCTTCTTGGGTTTATAGGAAATTGCACAAAAATTCCGTGTCGTTGGCCCTGAAACATTCAGCGTCCTGTTTATGGGATGCATAAAGGATGAAGAGCTGGGCTTCCTACAAGCTCTGCAGGTATGGCTTGCTGCACACATCCTACATCCTATATCCGTACAGTGCACACTTACCTGGGAATTATGTCTCACACTTCCGACATGATGAGATGCGCAAAAACATTGAGGAATCATGGAGCAACTGTTCATTTTACTAATACAGATATTTCTTGCTGCAGTATTTCTGCTGAAGTGACGATGGGGCATGCCGGCTGAGGGTGGGACTCTTGGATTCTCTGATGACTCTGTTGGGCTAGGTGCACATTACGTTTGTGGCCATTGTTGGGCGCATACACATAGAAGGTGTGTGCCCCCTAGTGGCCACTGTCAGGATGGATGATGAGGCATCCGTCCACTATTGGGACCCATTGTAAAGAAATGTATACCACATTGCAGAGGTCGCTCTACATTTTTTACAGAAGAGTAAAAATCCTCCTCATAGTATTTTTCAGGAGTATTTTTAGCCAGTCTTTGAATATTAGAGAAGAGGCTGCAACCTGTGCTTTGCTCTACCGCTTCACCATCTTTGACGTATATTTACGTCAAAGGTCGTGTCCCTGCCTTTGATGTGATCTCGCACACCGAGTCCACATATTTCCCTGCACATGATGACTGATTTAATCAACCATCATCTGCCTTTAATAGCTGCTGATGTACTGTTGCTCCGCCTGCTGCTATTAACCCGTTAAATCCAGCTGTCAATCGCTGACAGCGGGATATAGCGCACGTCGGCTGGAAGCGCGTCATACATCCTGCCACGTGATTGTGGGGCACCGATGGGTTGTCATGACAGCTGGGGGTCTGCTGATGACCTCCCATACATGTCATTATGACCCTCCTATGGGCTGGCGTTCATAGAAGATGGTGATTTCTGCTATAGATAGCAGTGTATGTACAGCACAAGCGATCAGACGATGGCCGCTCCAAGTCTCCTAATTAATCTGATCAGTAAACATTGTAATGGGGAAAAAATCAAAATGCCAGAATGACGTTTTTTTTGGCTGCCACAGCATTGCAGTAAAGTGCAACATCAAAGTGGTTGCAGGGAGTATATAAGGATATGTAGCTCACAAACTCCTAAATATATGATGTTTTCATTTACAATGTATCTAATTTATACATGTATATAGAGAGTACTGAGCATGGATTTGTTAGGTTTCATAACTTCCATGCTAGACAAAATTCTATAAAATAAATAATGTGACAATTCTTTCATGGCCGGAGGTGATAATAAACTGATATAACAGTGTACACTAGTAATTAGAATTCCCTGGGCTCGGGTGTAAGAGGCAATATTCCTGATGATCAGGGTCCCGTGTAGGGACGGTCACTGCTGTATACCATCTAGTACAGAGGTACAGAAGCTGGCGGCGCTCCCATAACCTCCGGGCTGCTGGATTCTATCAAACATCTCCATGTTATTCTGTATACAGTTATATTCTTCTTTCCATCACAATGCGGTGGGATATCACTACAATATGCCAACATGGTGTGATTAGTGGAGGGCGGCTGTCACTATCCCCCGACTTTAGAATTAGATTGAATAAACCTTCAAAGGGGGTGTACAAAGTTTAAAAGATATCTCCTATCCATAGGATAACTTCCCGATGGATGGGGTCTGACTGCTGGGAGCCTCACCAATCCTGAAAACTGGGGATTTGAAGAGTCCTTTGTGACTGATGTGATGGTCGATCATTGCTGCACCATACATTCTCTATGGGACGACTGAAGCTCTGTGCTCGGCTGGTCTTCAGCACCCCCATTAAGAATGAACGGAGCAGTGAGTATACTCAACCACCACTCCATTTGCGGCACCCTGCTACAACAGGTACCACAGGACCCAGGGTGCATGGATGGACTTCTCCACAAGAGGCCCTCACTACATACAAACACCTCCACCCTTCCTCCTCATACCACCAGAGGGAGCCCGTTAGGGATATATATATATGGAGGGTGGAGCCAGGCAGTTCAGTCAGAGTTAGTAGTCAGACAGAGAGAGTCTGAGAGCGTGCTGACGCTGAGAGCAGCGAAGACGCAGCGCATCTGCTGCTGGGTTCTGAGGGCCACGAGTGTGGCCGACGGTAAGGAGGAGAGATGAGAGGAGTTGAGGGGGCAGAGGAGCATCACAAGGCTCACACCGAAGATACAAACCGGACACCGGGTCCGCGCCTACAGGGTCCTTTATACCCAGTAGGGACAACCGGCATTCCAGGAGGACTACAAGTCCCTGGCAGACCTGAAGCTAGACCCATTACAGGACCAGGAACCACGATGGCCCCAACTACCAGGGATAGTGGTTGCCAGCAGAAGGTCCTACTACCGAGCGACAGGTGAAGGAACAGCACGACACATAAGCTAGGCCCAGTTGCAGGCTGGCCAGGAGCATACAGAGAGGCAGACACGGACCAGGAGGCCTTATACCCGCTCACTGGGGAGAAGTCCTGAAGTGCACCCATCCTACTGAGTACCCTGGAGCGTACCTGACATCCGCACCAGTAAAGATATTGAAGCGAATCCCCTGTCTCTGTCAGTTACTCCTGCTGCACCATCCCGCCTGCACTACAAGTCCCAGCATCACCTCCCACCAAATTCCACACTGCCCCGGGGGCCCGCTCCACCTGTGGGAAGCAGAAACACCTCAGCTGCCATCCCATCACCCCCCTGGAGGTCTGAAGCAGCGCTGGTAATCATTACCAAGTACCACAGGTGGCGTCACAAACTGTTTATTTATTTTATCCAAGTTTCAATCCCCTTTTTCAAGAGTGACCCCAGGGTACGGGCCCAGGAGCCGACCACCGCGACATCCCCAAAACCAGGCAAAGGCCCGGGTACCGAGTCGTCCCCATCCCCTGGGCGCGTCGTACTCATCGTCTGTGGGACTGCCAGAACTAGTGGAGCGCTGCTCTTGGCTATTTTGGGCAGTCCTATAGACAGTGAATGGAGGGGAGGCTGAGCATGCTGCCTGTTCTTGGCTTTGCTAGGGGTTCCAGCAGTCAGACCCTCAGTGATCAGTAAGTTATCCCCTAACCTTTGGATAAGAGATGATTTTCTATTTTGGCAATAACCCTTTAATTGCATCCATGTGGTTATTTTCCCCTATCCTGTCCACCTTTATTATGTCCGTTATTCCCTCTGGTGGTCAGTGCAGCCATGTAGTGTATGTCTGTACTACTCAGGCTCTGGGGGGCCGGAGCGTGCAGCTACAGAGCAACCTGCTCCACATCACTGCCAGGAGGGGAGATTTATTGCTGTGTAGTTAGTCCAGGTGGTGCCGACAAGTAGAGGGAACAAGTTCTGGCAATCCTGCCAAAGGAGCACAGTTATTCCTGCACCGGACCTGCATCTCCGGTGTGCGGCGGCCGGGAAGGTGCCCGCTCTCCTCAGGGAAGATGCTGACGGCCCGCAGGCACATACCCGTCCTTGTGCCAATGCCCAGGAGATAAAGCAGGACATTTATCTAAGTAGAGATGTGGCGTCTCCCACCCGCCTGTCATATTTGTAGATGACGCGTGGCGGAGGGCAGAAGCCGGGGCAGGACTCCTGTCCGGCTGCAGAAGTCTCATGTGTAGTGATACTCATGTGACTTTTCTAAAAGCATAAATCGGCCCGCAGAGGTGTCAGCGACGCTGGCTCAGACGTTACTGTGAGCGGAATAACAAGGCTTTGGTAACAGTTTCACCTCTTTATATTGTATTAGCTCCTTTACTTAGTCCTAGTTCAGACTGGTCTAAGAGATCGCCTGCTGATTCCTTTCTTGCGATTCTGATAGGAGATTTCTGTTAGAAGTTTGGCGCAAGGCTAGTGATTAGACTGGCTAGTGATTAGACTGGCTAGTGATTAGACTGGCTAGTGATTAGACTGGCTAGTGATTAGACTGGCCAGTGATTAGACTGGCCAGTGATTAGACTGGCCAGTGATTAGACTGGCTAGTGATTAGACTGGCTAGTGATTAGACTGGCTAGTGATTAGACTGGCTAGTGATTAGACTGGCCAGTGATTAGACTGGCCAGTGATTAGACTGGCCAGTGATTAGACTGGCCAGTGATTAGACTGGCTAGTGATTAGACTGGCCAGTGATTAGACTGGCCAGTGATTAGACTGGCTAGTGATTAGACTGGCTAGTGATTAGACTGGCTGGTGATTAGACTGGCTGGTGATTAGACTGGCTGGTGATTAGACTGGCTGGTGATTAGACTGGCTGGTGATTAGACTGGCTGGTGATTAGACTGGCTAGTGATTAGACTGGCTGGTGATTAGACTGGCTAGTGATTAGACTGGCTAGTGATTAGACTGGCTAGTGATTAGACTGGCTAGTGATTAGACTGGCTAGTGATTAGACTGGCCAGTGATTAGACTGGCCAGTGATTAGACTGGCCAGTGATTAGACTGGCCAGTGATTAGACTGGCCAGTGATTAGACTGGCCAGTGATTAGACTGGCCAGTGATTAGACTGGCCAGTGGTTAGACTGGCCGGTGATTAGACTGGCTAGTAGATAAGGATTTTGTGCCAGATTTTTAGTAACAAAGGGAATACAGCGGTCGGCCACTTTAGGTAGACTGTTACAGTAGGCAGCATGCTGATAAGTTATTTTTTGACGTTTTGCATGATTTTCGCTGTCTTCGGTTGGCATATCCCCCCCCCCCAACGGCACTTCCATCTGCAACCTGTAATGGCCAGTCGGAATACCCGTGCTGGCATCAGGGTCTTATTGCATGGGTAGGCGCTGTGGCATTGGGGTCTTATTACAGGGGTAGGCATGCTGGCATCAGGGTCTTATTACATGGGTAGGCGCACTGGCATCGGGGTCTTATTACACGGGTAGGCGCGCTGACATCGGGGTCTTATTACATGGGTAGGCGCGCTGGCATCGGGTCTTATTACACGGGTAGGCGCGCTGGCATCGGGGTCTTATTACACGGGTAGGGTTGCTGGCATCGGGGTCTTATTACACGGGTAGGGTTGCTGGCATCGGGGTCTTATTACACGGGTAGGCTTGCTGGCATCGGGTCTTATTACACGGGTAGGCTTGCTGGCATCGGGGTCTTATTACACGGGTAGGCTTGCTGGCATCGGGGTCTTATTACACGGGTAGGCGCGCTGGCATCGGGGTCTTATTACACAGGTAGGCGCGCTGGCATCGGGGTCTTTTTACACGGGTAGGTGCGCTGGCATCGGGGCCTTATTACACGGGTAGGTGCGCTGGCATCGGGGTCTTATTACACGGGTAGGCGCGCTGGCATCAGGTCTTATTACACGGGTAGGCGCGCTGGCATCAGGTCTTTATTACACGGGTAGGCGTGCTGGCATCGGGGTCTTATTACACTGGTAGGTGCGCTGGCATCGGGGTCTTATTACACGGGTAGGCGCGCTGGCATCGGGGTCTTTATTACACGGGTAGGCGTGCTGGCATCGGGGTCTTATTACACGAGTAGGCGCACTGGCATCGGGGTCTTATTAAACGGGTAGGCGCGCTGGCATCGGGGTCTTATTACACGGGTAGGCGTGCTGGCATCGGGGTCTTATTACACGGGTAGGCGCGCTGTTCGGAGACAATGGGAAAACCAGTGGGCAAGGCTTCACAGATACAGAAAATAGCACAGAATTTACTAGTAGAAGTTGCCTATTTATTATGTAGACACACGTTTGGAAATGACATAAGTAGATGGCCCAAGCCCTCCACAAAGCTTTTCATCCTGGAGGGCACCGGCTTTACCAATGTGACCCTCTGACATATGGGAGCATCATTATAATAGGGTACTGCCATTACATGCCAGCTAGTCCGTGTCCAGTTACTGCTTTCTCTGTGACGGGGTGTACATATTTGCGTGAATGTAATGTGGATAGTGACTGTATACGCCATCTTGTGCTTCAGGTCTGGAGGCAGATGCGGCACATGGGGGTAAAGCCGGATGTAATCACCTATAACCTGCTTCTTTGTGCCCCCCGAGACTGTGGGATTGGAGACACCGCTGACGCTCTACATTTACTCACGCACTCTAAGGAACTGGCAGCCCTGACTTTAAGTGCAGGCAAAGAGAAGCAAGACAGGAAAAGCCAGCAAGTGAAGAAAAGAAAGGATAGTCCTGGAGAGGTGGGCAGCCCATGCTCCTGGGCCATTCCTCAATTCCAAGTGGCAACTATGGCACAGCTGAGGACTTGGCAGGCTCACAGGCACTGGCCGTGGTGAGTACAGCTGACCATTTTCCCAGCGTGCCCTCTTTTGATGCCAGTAATGTGCCAAACCTCCTGGACCTGTCTGTAAATACGGGAAAAATTGTGTCACTTGCAATTGTCAATACCCCATCTGACCGATTGGCAGTGATTGGCGACTTAGGGGGCGTTCTTCAGAAGATGAAAGAAGACAACGTCTGTCCTACAATAAAGACCTTCACCCTCCTAGCGGCAGTCATGAGAGCAGAAGTGGGGTCAGAATCTGCCGTCCTGGCCACTATGGACGCCTACGGAGTACAGCCAGATCTCACCTTTTTTAACACTTTGGTGTTGAAGAGGAGTAAAACTCTAAAGCTGCAGTTGGCTTTGGTAAGGGAATGGTTTTTATTTTATTTAAATGTAAAAAAGCCATCATAAAATAATTAACACGGCTTGTGAGAAGATCCACGCTATCTGACAGTAAAGAGGCTGAGGTACAGTAGGTGAATGATGTTACCGCATTGTGGGATTATATTTGCTGCATGAAATCATTTGTAAAGTGTGTGACAGATCTGCCTGACTTTTCATATATATTTTTTTCTTAAAAGTGAATACCTTTTTTTTTTTTACTATTGCTTAATAACGATCCAAAGCAAATGGTTCTGTGTGACCCACTACTACTCAGGTAGCGTTAGCCCTCCCTGGGAAAGGTGTACTTGGACGACGGGCCGGTGGAAGAGGGGGATGCAGTCCCGGCCTTGACCCGGTCTGTGCCCAGGGCGCACACATTAAAAATATGGGCTAGCAGATGAGTGGTTATTTGTCGACTACGCCACCTGTGGTTCCCGGTGATTACCACCAGCGCTGCGGCAGTCCTCAGAGGCGGGTGTCGTGGCAGCTCAGCTGGTACTACTCCCCACAGGCGGAGCAGGGCCTCAGGGCAGAGAGAGAGGAAAGTCTGGAGGTTGGTGGTGTGTGTGCGGTGCCGCGCAGGACAGGATAACGGAGGCAAGGGGTGAAGTCTTCCAAGCTTTACTCACGTTGTTTCAGTAGTAAGCACAAAGCTTCTCCTTGCTCCTCACGGCGCGCTGCGACCACCAGGAAGGGGTTCAGCACACTCCGGGTAGTTTAGGTGCACTTAACGAGACCCCTGGACCAGAATGTTCCTCTCCTTGGTGAGTTCTCCCATTAAGTCTCCTCCTGACTGTGTGTGTGGTATGAACTTGGTGAAAGGCCGGTTCCCGCTGCATCAGCGCAGTTTAAGAGATACGGGTGGCCTACGCCGCTCCGTCCATATCCCCCTTAGGGATCCAGAAGGCCTCTGGGCTTTTCCGACTGAGACGTGAAGTAACAGAGTCAGATATCGGGGGCCGGTACCCCTCTTGCAGCAGGAATCCCTCTGACTAGGCCAGAGTAAGAAGTACAGGTGGCGTATGCTGCTCCGTCCGTATCCCCTGGGATCCTTTTGCCTGTGGAGCTTTACTCCTCCGCTCCCCTCCAGGCCTTCTTAGGTAGGGACCTTGACCGGGTAGATACAGCGGTTAACTCTAACCCATTCCTCACCTCAAGCCCAGAGTACGAGGACCGTGTATCTTCAACAAGCTGCAGGTTCCAGCAGAAAGCCACTATCAGCGATAAAGATCACAATCAAAGACTTTGAACCTAAGATGGCCGTGTATTAAATATGTATCAGTAAGTGTAACCTAAAAGTGTGTCCTCCACCCTCACCCACTACATGGTTTCCCCTATCTTTGGTCGTCCCCCCATCTCCTCTATCCCGGCTGGTTTTGCACCCTGGTGCATATAAGCCCCCCACAGGACAGGAGTGGTGTAGTGTTGAGTGCTGAGGCTGGGTCCCGTGTGGTGCTCCATCCTTACCTCGGAGAGGAGATACCGCACCTCGATCTGAGGTGCAGTACCCCTGTGGCGACTGAACCCTCAGGGACGCCACAGTTCCAACCGATTCATATAGAAACTACACTTTTAGATATCTGCCTAATTGTTTCTAAGCATGGCTTTGAAAGAAGGGGCATGGCTTTGAATTAAGGGGCATGGCTCTGAAGGAAGGGGCATTGCTTTGAAAGAAGGGGCATGGCTTTGAAAGAAGGGGCATGGCTTTGAAAGAAGGGGCATGGCTTTGAAGAAGGGGCATGGCTTTGAAAGAAGGGGCATGGCTGTGAAAGAAGGGGCATGGCTTTGAAAGATGGGGCATGGCTTTGACAGAAGGGACATTGCTTTGAAAGAAGGGGCATGGCTGTGAAAGAAGGGGCATGGCTGTGAAAGAAGGGGCATGGCTGTGAAAGAAGGGGCATGGCTTTGAAAGATGGGGCATGGCTTTGACAGAAGGGGCATGGCTCTGAAGGAAGGGGCATGGCTCTGAAGGAAGGGGCATGGCTTTGAAAGAATGGGCATTGCTTTGAAAGAAGGGGCATTTCTTTGAAAGAAGGGGCATTTCTTTGAAAGAAGGGGCATAGTTTTGAAAGATAGGGCATGGCTTTGACAGAAGGGGCATGGCTTTGACAGAAGGGGCATGGCTTTAAATACAACAGCATGCACTAAATTGCTTGAAAATTGGGGGGCAAAAAAAGTGATGCAAGGCAAGCCAGCAAAAGAGTCTAAAGTATGACAAATTTTCTCATTTACATGTCCATATTTAACCACGTACATGGAAAAAATGGCCCTGGTGTCAGCAGTGTTTGTTCCGTGTGTCATCAGTGTTTGGTCTGTGTGTCCGTTTTTCCCATCAATGTTTGACGGATGGATAAATAAATCCTTGAATTACAGAGCTTCTCCTATTCTTTGCCATCCGGGTGCTGAATGTTTTTGCACAGACCCATAGACTTGTATCGGCTCTTTTCATCTGTGATATCGGAAAAAGACAGACAGACGGACATGTGAATAGCACCATAGATTATACTGGGTATGTGATGTATCCATGAAAAAAGGGATAAACCTCCACGTGCAACATGATGTGTGAATGAGGCCTTTTGCTTTTTCTGGCCGCACCATCAAGGAAGATTTCCTCCATTTGTGTTTTTGGTCTGTGTGATGTCCATGTCACCCAGTGTAATATTCCACATGAATGGATTGACCACCAGACTGTGGGGGAATAATGGCTACAGGCGCTTATCTCATCCATCCGTTTTTTAATGAGATATAACCGTAGATTTCAAAGGCTGCACAACAATCAGACACAATCCGTGTGGCAGGTATGTTTTACCGGACGCACTGCATAGATTACATAGGAAAGTGTGTCTGGCCTTCTATTAGGTTTTTTTTTAGTTATGGATGACAAATGGACGCTGTACGGATCAAAAATGGCCTTTTTTTCCCCTGAACACAAAGCATTGTGCTTGTGTGAATTTGCTCTTCGGCAGGGAATTGTGCACTGAGCCTATATGAAGGCGTTTTGTGCGCTGCCGCCAAAATGCAACATTCAGTTGGACGCAGCAATATTTTATGTGTGAATACTGTTTAATACAGATTTTAGCATTTCTCTTTTTCTGAAAATGCGTCGGGCCTCATGCAGAAACAAACTTTTTGTCGAAACGGACAGTGATACCCATAACAACCAATCAGAGCTCTTCTTTTATTGCCCTGGTAAAATGAAACGTGGCATCTGGTTGGCTGTCATGGAGAACACTGACACATTCTGAAACTTAGTGCAGATTCTTCCACACTTCATGCCACACGTACAGTGTAAAAACTGATCGTCTGAATGGTCTCTTTACAGCAGCTGTTGCCTATGATGGCACAGAGAGGCATTGCACCAAACATCCATACCTTTTGCAATCTCGCTAGGGCATGCCTTAAAGAAAAAGATGGTTTACAGCTCCTGGAAGACATGGCGGTAATGACATTGCTACTTTGCATAGTTTATTTAGTGTCTTTTTTTTTTTTACTCTAAGGCTATGTGCACACGATGCAGAAATGAAGCAGAAAATTTCTGCATCATTTCTGCATCTCCCTGGCAGAAAAAATGCATGCAGATTGTGCATGCGTTTTTCCTGCAGAATACATGCGGATCCACATGCAGATTCACATACGTTTCCGCATGCAGATTGACAAGCGCTTTCCAGGCGATTTTAGCATCACCTGGAAAGTGCTTGACAACTAGGTCACAGTATATAAATCCATGCAAACAGCATGGATTTATATAGTGTGACCCGAGAGAGTGTATATACTTACTTCCGATGGCCCGCGCTGTCCTGCTTTACACTCCGTTCTCCCGGCAACTTTGAATTGAAAGACCTGCCGACGTCAGCGTCACGTGACCCGTCACATGACTCTGACGTCACCGCAGGTCCTACAACTCACTGCAAGTGCCGGGAAGCAAGCAGGAGCGCTGCGCGGGCCGACAGATGGTAAGTATATATATATTTTTTATTTTATTCTTGTTTTACAGCTTTTTTAATGGTACCTGGGTGTGGAGGAGACTCTCCTCTCCTCCACACCCGGGTACCATCCGCACATTAGAACGCACCAATTACGCAAGTGACGCGCCCCTGGGCCTGTGTCGTGCGGCATCGCGCGCACGGGGGCTTACCCGGAGCCGGATCAGATGGGGGTAGTAGTCTCGTGGCGGTGACCCGGTCCGTGCCCAGGGAGTCAAACTGAGTGGCAGTATTTAGCAGTAGATGTTAGAATGTTCGACTACGCCACCCGTGGATTGCGGTTACGAAACCGCCGCTGCACGGCAGACCGCTGAGGCCGGTGTTGTTTGTGCAGCTGAGAATGAGATGACTCCCCACGGGAGGAGTATGGCCTCAGGGCAGATATGCTAGAGATGATGATGGGAGTGATGGTGCGGGCTTCCCAGTGCCGATGGTGCAGGTGTGACGACGGAACACGGAGGCGGGAAGTGCAGTTTCAAAAGCTTTACTCACAGTTCTTTATCAGGTCCTTGTGCACAGTAGGACCACCCGAGTCATGCTGCGTCCACCAGGTCAGGGACTCGGCCAACTCCCAGGCAATTCCAGAGCGTGGTCCAGAGCTCCCCTCTCTTCCTTCCTACTGGCCGTCCCCACCAGGGACCCACCTTTGTCCGGCTTCCTCGGGCCTTATGGGGGTAAAACCTCTCTCCGGTTTCCCTGACCCTATGTGGCGTGCCTTCCTGGTGGATGTGGTGAGGGGTCGTGCCAAAACTTGACCACGACCTCCGGTTCCTGGCTAAGGATAATTGGCCTCCACCAGTTTGGGATCCGGTACCCTTCTCTGCCAACCCTTCACCCGTTTTGGTTCTCTCGTGGGATCTCAGGGTTCCCTCTATGCTTGCGTCTCTGGGCCTTTCTCTGTGTTCCTCTTCTTCCTTCTCTCTCTCTCTCTCGGCTTCAGGCCTGGCTCTGGAGCTGGGCCCAGACGGAGCCACAGCTCCCTGTCAGCCCTCTCTGGCTGAGCTCCTCTCACAACTCCTCCAGGCTGAACTGAACCCTGTCTTAAGATGGTGCCCACCTTATATACTCCCTCTGACACCCGAGCCCAGGTGACTAGCACCCAATGGGCTCCTACCTATGCCCAGAGTCCCTCCCCTATCTGCTCCTACACCACTAGGATGTTCCTCCCCACTCCAGCCAGGGACAGACGCTGTCATACCTGCACATCTACCTGGTGGGAGTACCGTTGTTCTGTCCCCCGGAAATGGGGTGAGTGTAGTGCATGCAGCTATCTGAGCTCTGTTCCACACTCCATCCTTACCCGGGAGTGGAATACCACACCTCTGGTTTGAGGTGCAATACCCCTGTAGCAGCCGAGTCCTCGGGGTGCTACACAAGTACAGATGCAGTCTTGCGGTATTGGCGCGTTCTAATGCAAGTCAATGGCGGCGAAAACGCCGCGTTTACGCAAGATTAAATGACATGCTGCGGATTTTTGAGCGCAGCGTTTACGCTGCGGAAAAATCCGCATCATGGGCACAGCACATGCGGATTTCCATTGGGGAACATTGCTTCCCTTCTACCATGCGTTTTTCATGCGTTTCCGTGGCGTTTACGCAACTGCAAAAACGCCGCGGAAACGCATGAAATACGCATCGTGTGAACTCAGCCTTACTTGATAAAGTCTAGAAAATAAGTAAATAAAGTAATTTTCAATAAACATTATATTTTATTTTCCATTCACATCTTTTCCTCTTTTCCCTTCCCAGTCTATACTCGATATAATTATGGTGGTGTACACCAGTGAATGGTAGTCTAATGAGATATGATCCTCTTTTCTTTCTCTTTCTCATTCACGCTTAAACCTTCATTATGCTTACATACGCCCTTAGTTTCTTGGCACCACTAAACCTTACTCTCCTTTGCTGTCCTCAAACCCCAGCACCCTCTAACCAAATAATCATCTCTCCTTCCCTCTTACCTCCCCACCTGACCTCATCTGCAGACCTGCTCCTCAAACTCAGAGCTATCCTACCAAAACATAAAACAAGCCGGACACTCTCCTTCTCCCACCTGCTCTCCCTTTCTCTGCTTCTCCTCACTGCTGGCGACAGTCCTATCCAGTCCTATCCTGGACCCAAACAGCTCACACCTCCCACCAATACCCCCTCCTATTGCTTCCAACCAACTGCAAACTACAGCAACCTCTCCTACGTAAAACCCGTGCCGCTGATGACCACCCACCCTGCTCCCTCTCTTTGGAGCACTCTGGAACGCCTGCTATGTCTGCAACAAGCTCCATTTTGTCCACGACCTCTTTACCTCTCGTCATCTCTTTTTCCTGGGCATCACAGAGACATGGTTGACACCCTCCGACACTGCCTCCCCTGCTGCGCTGTGTTACGGTGGCCACCACTTCACACACACGCTCACTCCTCGCCCTGGTAACAGACATGGTGAAGGAGTGGGTCTTCTCCTTTCTACCAACTGCTCCTTTAGCCCTATCCCACCTCTACCCTCCCTTACTCTCCCTTCTTTTGAAGTCCACTCTGTCCTCATCTACTCTCCTTCCAAGTAGCTGTCATATACCGACCTCCAGGCCCAGTCACTGCCTTTATTGACCAATTCTCCACCTGGCTTCTTTACTTTCTCTCTGCTGACGTTGCACAATCATCATGGGCGATTTCAACATCCCCACTGACACTCGCCAGTCAACAGCATCCAAATTCCTGTCACTTACTTCATCCTTTGGACTTACTCAGTGGTCCTCCTCAGCCACCCACACAGACCGACATATACTAGACCTCATCTTCTTCACCCAACTCTGCTCCCTATCTAACCTTACAACCTCCCCCCTACCCCTATCCTCCTCACCTGTCACACATGTCCAGCAACTAGCACACCCCCTCAGAAACCTTGCATATCTAGACACTCACACACTCTCTGACTCTGTTCTACCACTGACATCTTTACTCCACGACACTGACAGCACCACTGCTTTCTACAATACCACTCTCGCATCAGCTATTGACTCGGTCGCCCCTCTTGTGCATGGCAGAGCGCGACGAGTCAATAGGCAACCCTGGCACAACACCCTCACTAAACCGCTTCAGCAAGCGTCCAGGGTTGCGGAACGGCGTTGGAGGAAAACACATTCGCAAGATGTCTTCACTGCATTCAAACAACAACATTCGCATTCAAATCAACCCTCGCCTCTGTTAAGCTGGCCTACTTCACAACCGTCATATCTTTCTTATCCTACAACCCCAAACCGTTATTCAACACTTTTAACTCTCTCCTCCACCCACCACTGCCCCCTCCAAACTCCGTCATCCCTGCTGAGGAGTTTGCCACACAATTCAAAAACAAGATTGACCAAACACGGCAAATCTTTACTGTCCGACCACCACAACCCCTTTGTTTCCCAGACCATTGCCCTTCCCCCATAACCTCCCTTTCCAACATCATGGAAGGAGAACTCACTCGTCTCCTTTCCAAATTACACCTCACCACTTGTGCACTCAACCCCACCCCCCCCAACCTCACCCCCACACTCATCCCATCCCTAACCCATCTTTTCAACCTATCACTAACTTCTGGTACCTTCCCCTCTGCCTTCAAACATGCCACAATCACTCCCATCCTCAAAAAGCCATCCCTCAACCCAACCGCCTTGTCCAGCTACCGACCCATATCGCTTCTCCCATTTGCCTCCAAACTCCTTGAGCAACACGTTCACGCTGAACTTTCCTCTCACTTTTCATCTCTCTCTTCAATAACCAACAATCTGGTTTCCGCCCCCACCATTCCACCAAAACTGCCCTTACCAAAATTACTAATGACTTACTTACCAACAAAGTTAACAGACAATTCACAGTACTCCTTCTTCTTGACCTGTCCTCTGCCTTCGACACAGTTGACCACTGCCTCCTACTGCAGATCCTGTCTTCCTTTGGAGTCAAAGACCCTGCCCTATCCTGGATCTCCTCATACCTTTCCAACCGCACATTTAGCCCCCCCCTCCCACACTACCTCCTCATCCCGCCACCTCTCTGTTGGAGTCCCTCAAGGTTCTGTCCTAGGACTAGGACCCCTACTCTTCTCAATCTATACCCTTGGCCTGGGACAGCTCATAAAATCCCATGGCTTCCAGTCATGAAGAGCATGGTCAGTCATCCTCTTGGTGAGGACACAGAAGTCTTGCCTGTCAGCAATCTGGCACGCATGGCTGAGTTTATGTTACGCAGCCTTTCCCGTGATCCTTGCATTGTCCAAACTTTGGATGACAGTCCTTACTGGTTGGTGACACTTCTAGACCCACGCTACAAGGAGAACTTTCTGTCTCTTATTCCCTTGCAGGACAGGCCTCTAAAATGGTGCCGTACGAGAAGGCTTTTGTTGCGGAATTATTTAAAAAATTCCCATCTGAAAATGCTGGCGACAGAGGTCACAGTTCGTTGAACAACCAAGGAGTACAGGCGAGAGAGACACAAATTCAATCCAGCAGAGGCAGGGGAACACTGTCAAAGTTCTGGGACAGTTTTCTCAGACCCTCCCATCGCACAGGTCCTGAGGCGCGGGGTACTCTCCCAAAGAGGGGAAAGTTTCGGAAGATGGTGAGGGAGTACCTTGCCAACTGTGCCAACGTAGTCCTTGATTCCTCTGTGCCTTATAATTCTTGAGTATCCAAGCTGTACACGTGGCATGAACTGGCTCTCTACACCTTGGAGGTCCTGGCCTGCCCTGCCGCTGTCAACTGAAAATGCTGACAGAATGACTCATACAAAAATGATCAAAGGCTGGTTTGGGCCAGACTTCTCAACACCACTGAATGATAGCAGCGTAACATAAACTCAAATACAGTGTCTTTTTTTTGGGAGGTCTAACTGTATTCCCATGCACCTCTGTCTTCACACCCAGACATGGGTATACGCTTCCTGATTTTGTCTATTTGCTCTTGTCCTCCTCCTTCTCCTCATCCTTCACATCCTCCTCCATATCACTACCATATCTACCATATCACCATATCTACTTCTCTTGCAAGGGGCATTGGAGTTTCTCCAAATTTTTGGCAGCCGTTGCATTCACTGCATAGGCAAAGAGTATGGGAGACCCACTTCCTAATAATGGGAACATTGTTTTCAGGAGGCCCTCCGACCTCTACGTCTCTTGCAAGGGGCATTGGAGTGCCCCCAAATTTTTGGCAGCCGTTGCATTCACTGCATAGGCAAACAGTATGGGAGACCCACTTCCTAAATATGGGAACATTGTTTTCAGGAGGCCCTCCAACCTCTACATCTCTTGCAAGGGGCATTGGAGTGCCTCGTAATTTTTGGCAGCTGTTGCATTCACTGCATACGCAAATAGTATTGGAGACCAACTCCTTTTTAATGGGAGCATGTCGTACTCATTACTGTAGCCCAGCTCCATGTGTCTTTAAATTGTTAATAGGGTTTTTTCTAAATTTTGGCAGCCGTTGGACCCACTGCATACCCTATAACTGGATAGGAGACCCTCTCCTTTCTAATGGGAACATGTTGTAACTGTGCCCAGCTCTATGTGTCTTTAAATTGTTAGTGGGGTTTTTCCTAAATTTTTACAGCTATTGGGCTCACTGCATACCCTATAACTGTATAGCAGATCCTTATCCTTTATAGTGGGAACATGTCATTACTGTGGCCCAGCTCTATGTGTCTTTAAATTGTTAGTGGGGTTTTTCCCAAATTTTGGCAGCCCTTGCAGTCACAGCATGGGCATTACCACTATAGGAGACCCACTCCTTTATAATGGGAATATTTTTTTTTACTGAGACCCTCCTCTATGTCTCTTCAAAGAGGTATTGGGTTGCGTCCAAATTTTTGGCAGCCCTTGCAGTCACTGCATATGCAATAACAGTATAGGAGACCCACTCTTTAATAATGGGAACAACAAAGCATAGCCGACTGCTGGCCCTTTAAGAATAGTAAGGCAGTAAAAATAGTGTTTGTGACTTTCACAATCCCTCCTTCATAAATGAAACAGGATGTGTCTGATGATGTTTCACACACCACATGGCCAGATAAGGTTGTAAAATGTTAAAATGCCATTTCCCGGTGAATACATTTGTCACGGTTGAAAGCAATGCAAAAATGCATCAAAAACGCTATGTGTGAACATAGCCCAAGGTGTGAAGGAGCATTTTTGTTTTTGGTTATTTATTTTGCCTTGTATACAGTTCATTACCCTGGAAAGGATGTTCCTTAACATAATTCCCAGGAAAATCTATTTTAGTTTAGTTTTTGTATGTTTTATTGTGAGTCTGTAAAAGTGGCGTAATACCTCTGACAACATTGTTGACATCATTGACCTGGGAGTCAGAAATGCTTCCAGGAGTCTTCCCCATGCTGTTCCCCTGTCATTTGAGTTCTGTTCCCATCGATTTGGGCAATTTTTAGGCCCTCTGCAGACCGCCGGGGGGGGGGGGAGGCGCTGAAAGAATGCTGGAGTTTCCCATAGATTTACATTGGGCTCGTTACTTGGACCGAGCAGCCGAGTATTCCAATTTGCTTGACTTGAGCAGCGAGCACCCGAGCATTTTAGCGCTCGCTCGTCACTAGTTTTCAGCTATACCATTTCTATTTCCATTCAACTTTTTGATCGTGTTTTATTCCGCTCTTTGTTTGGTGGTAAGATGAAAAAGAATAGTTTTTTTTTCAATGTTCACTGAAGGCGTTAAGTAGTGTGACCGTTTTATAGGCCGTGGAAGTGATGATAACAAATATGTGGACCTTTTTGGTTTATTTTAGTTTTTGTATGAATTTACCCATTTATTGATATAACATTATTTTCATTTTCTTTTCAGTTTATTTTTTGATTAGGTTTTTTTTTAAATATTTTTTCACATTCTTTTTTTTACTTTTTCATTTAGTCCCTCTATGGGACTAGCTTTTATTAGTATAATCGCTGTTATAAAGCATTGTAATGAATTCTACCTGTCAGTGTTACAGTGATAGCAGCCTCTGAGACCATGCTCCTAGCTCGGTCTAAGCAGGCCACCGTCGCTGGGATACCTGGAGGCTCGGGTTGTCATGACAACAGGATCACTGACTAAGGACGTAACCAGAAACGCGTCGAGATTGCATCTCCGCTATCATGGACTTTTATATATTTTAATATTTTGCACCAATAAAGTGAGAATTATTTTTTATTGGAGACTTTCCCCACTTTCTCCTTATGTACACTGGCCGAGAGTCACGGCATTGTGGGTCTGAGCCCAGAAGATATGAGCAGTAGGATGGATTAAATGCATGGTGAGGCATATATTGTTTTTTTGTAAAGAATTGTCAAATCAGTCAGTAAGGATTTAGGGCCCTTTTACATGGCGATATTTTGCATCAGTATTTGTTAACAGACGCCAGGAGTGGATCCAAAACACAGAAGAGGTGAGAGTGGTACAGTTATTATTTTTCTCTGTGTTTGTTCCCCTCTGGTTTTTAGCTTACAAATACTAATGTAAATTACTGCCCAAAATACTCCCTGTGTGAATGAGGCGAGGAAGCTGCTTGTAATCCTGTAATATAAGTCCTTATTCTGAGGATGAGCGCTCACTTGCAGGTGCTGTGCTGTAATGCTTATCTTCTCTGCTCCATCATACTCCCCAGAGCAGGGGCGACCCCTGGGGCAAAACTGCAGCCGGCAGATGTCAGACGTGTCACTCAGTGATATGTGATGGAGCCCGAATCCCAAACAAAATCAGACAGAAGCATACAAAATAAATACATGAAGCATTGCAATTAGGTGTCAAACGTTCTCAACTTTATTTAAATTTACATGACACTGAACCATCACCTATCAGGATAAAGAAGATTCTGTGTAGCCTCTGTTCCTATAGACCATCTTGCTTGCAGCCTTCTCCATTGAAGACTACGGAAATTACAGGAATAGATGAGTAATCTGCTTATACTGCTGTAATACAATTCTTTTATCCAATGATGAGAGCATGCGTCCAGGAGTTGTGCTGTAATGTTTGTCTCCTCTTCACCATCATCATCGGAGCAGGGGCGACCCCTGGGGCAAAATGTGCTTACTGGGTTCTGTGCAGCCGGCAGATGTCCAGCCGTATGTGATAGACCCCGACCCCCAAACAAAATTAATCAGACAGAAGCACACAAAATAAATACACGAAGCATTGCAATTAGGTGTCAAATGGTCAAAATTTTATTTAAATTTACATGACACCGAAAATAGCACAACCCCCGACTCACGAAGAGTCACCCTCCAGCACTCAGGAGAGGAAAACCCCCTGTGGAGGAAACCTCTATGGAACCATGGATGGAGGGCTGCCCTTCCATTGGGCTTAGAGAGTTAGTGCCAATATATAACAGATGTAACTGCAGAATTGTACAATTTGTACATTTTACCAGATTTACAGAGAATGACATAACAAATACAGACTATAAATGTGATAAAGCGGATGTGGGAGAGATCTGGCTGCGATATCTGTCACCACATTGATTGATGGAGCGAATTTGGTTGATCTGATTGGCCAGGTGGATGTATAATTTCTCCCTTACAGATCCAGGTCCGCCTCTCAAAAAATTGGACATTTGGTTACAGTTCGTTATGCCTAATCCCTAATAGGATAAATAATCCCTCCCAATTTATCACCCATTAGAGTCATAGATCAGTCCATGAACTCCCAAAGGAGAGCTGCTCTATATAGAGGGTAACAGAAGGGGATCCTGGTCTAGGGACCCCCCTTTGTTACCTTCCCATGCCCTAGGGGTGTCTAAAGCAGACAACCCCTTTCCCTGCTAGAACCTCCAAATTACACCAAGTTTGGCACATTACGTGGGTGGTCAAGCTCAAGGTCCTCAGGCGCATCAGTAATGGCGCTGATCGTGGCAGCGCGGAATTCTTTTATGGAATCTTCTTTATGACACTGGTTTATGACCTCATAACAGTTGTCATGGTGACTACAGGGTCTATTACTGATGCAGGGCACAAGTATTAACCCTTTCATCATTGGTAATTTGCTATTGTTATAGAGGCAGATAACTGCACTTGTTACCAAGCAGGGGCCTTATCATTATTGCTTCCCTTAGGCACCATAAGAAATACAGATTACAAATTAAATGTGCAAGTTTGTCATGAGTGTTTTGCACTTTCTAGATCCAGAGATTGGGTTTATTACTAGCACTTTACAAAGAAAAAAAAAAAAGAGGAAATTACTTGTAAAATAATATTATTGGGAATTGCATTTCAAGCATTTTCCTAATGTGCATTCTACATAGTTACATAGATTGAAAAAAGTAGGGGTGGACATTAACAGCTTGGGGCCCAAGTGCAAGAAATGTGTCCGAGCCCCCATCTTTTTATGGCGACAAAGCTACAGATATATATACACATACACAGTGGGGGAAATAAATATTTGATCCCCTGCTGTTTTTCTAAGTTTGGCCACTGACAAAGACATGAACAGTCTATAATTTTAAGGGTAATTTTAACATTGAGAGATAGAATATCCCTGCCCAAAAGAATCAAGAAAATCACATTGTATAGATTAGATATTTTTTTTTGCATTTTGCAGTGAGAAATAAGTATTTCATCCCCTACAAACCATTATGAGTTCTGGCTGCTACAGACCAGTTAGACGCTCCTAATCAACTCGTTACCTGCAGTAAAGACAGCTGTCTTACATAGTCACCTGTATAAAAGACTCTTGTCCACAGACTCCATTAATCAGTCAGACTCTAACCTCTACCACATGGGCAAGACCAAAGAGCTTTCTAAGGATGTCGGGGACCAGATCATAGACCTGCACAAAGCTGGAATGGGCTACAAAACCATAAGTAAGACTCTGGGTGAGAAGGAGACAACTGTTGGTGCAATTGTAAGAAAATTAAAGAAATACAAAATGACTGTCAATCGACATTGATCTGGGGCACCATGCAAAATCTCACCTCGTGGGGTATCCTTGATCATGAGGAAGGTGAGAGATCAGCCTAAAACTACAGGGGGGAACTTGCTAATGATCTCCAGGCAGCTGGGACCACAGTCACCAAGCAAACCATTGGTAACACATTACGCTTTAAAGGTTAAAATCCTGCAGTGCCCGCAAGGTCCCCCTGCTCAAGAAGGCACATGTGCAGGCCCATCTGAAGTTTGGCAATGAATACCTGGATGATTCTGTGAGTTATTGGGAGAAGGTGCTGTGGTCAGATGAGACAAAAATTGAGCTCTTTAGCATTAACTCAATTGGCCGTGTTTGGAGGAAGAAGAAGGAAGTACAACCCTAAGAACATCGTTCCAACCGTGAAGCATGGTGGGGGAAACATACTTTGGGGGTGCTTTTCTGCAAAGGGGACATGACGACTGCACCGTATTGAAGGGAAGATGGATGGGTATCGCGAGATTTTGGCCAACAACCTCCTTCCCTCAGTAAGAGCATTGAAGATGGGTCGTGGCTAGGTCTTTGCAGCAAGGCAATGACCCAAAACATACAGCCAAAGCAACAAAGGAGTGGATCTAAAAGAACTACAGTAAGGTCATGGAGTGGCCTAGCCAGTCTCCAGACCTTAATCCCATAGAAAACTTATGGAGGGAGTTAAAGCTCCGATTTGCCAAGCAACAGCCTCAAAATCTTAATGATTTAGAGATGATCTGCAAAGAGGAGTGGACCAAAATTCCTCCCGACATGTGCACAACCCTCATCATCAGCTACAAACAACGTCTGACTGCTGTGCTGCCAACATGTGTTTTACCACCAAGTATTAAGTGTTGTTTTCCAGAGGGATCAAATACTTATTTCTCACTGCAAAATGCAAAAAAATTATCTAGTTTATACAATGTGATTTTCTTGATTTTTTTTTGGATATTCTATCTCTCAATGTTAAAATTAACCTACCCTTAAAATTATAGACTGTTCCTGTCTTTGTCAGTGGGCAAACTAAGAAAGACAGCAGGGGATCAAATAATTATTTCCCCCACTGTGTATATAATTATATATATACAGTATGTAGATTGTATGCATCTACCTCCTTCTAGGTTGTGCCTGGATATGTACACCCACTATATACTGTGTATGTCTGCACCACTTCAGTGCAGTAAGGCGACATTACTGACCACGGAGCAGCCGTGCTCTTTAGAGCTGATGTATTTTTATTTTTGTGAATAGTTTCAGCTGCCTGAAGACCATTGCTCGCCATCTACCATGGGCATGCTGCAGATCCTCGCTAAGTTGCCATCTTACTCCCTGGCATCAGGATGGTTAATAACAGTACAACCCATGTGCAGACAGATTTGTCTGACTCCTTACCGGACTCCAGCAACCATCGGCTGTGATCCCAGCAGAGAGTACTGCGATTCAGGACTATCTCCGACCATGCCGGTGCTGGTCATAATTCACCGGTACCAGAGGAGGACAACTTTGGGACATTGTCCAAGACATACTCCTCAAGAACTGTGTTTAAGAAATAGTCTCCAGAGGTCCAGGACTTGAAATATGAAGAGGTTGAGGACATTACTGGGGCACACAACCCGCTCATAATAGGTACAGGGGAAGAAGAAACACTCCGTACTGGTACTTCCTCCAGTGTAAGGCCAAAATAAAGGAGGGCAAGGTAAGAAGAATGTCTATATTGTTATTCTACTGGGGATCCGCAGGGGAGGGATCGCACATCACAATGCTAGTTTACAATGAAGCATACCAGACAATATATGTCCTTCTATAATATATCCTCATATAATTTCCTATTGTGGCAAATATTATGCAATTACATTGTCCTAAATGATTGTATTTGCTGATCGTAACCTTAACGGTATGATGGTAGCGTCACTGACGCGCCCCCTGGGCCTGTGTTGTGCAGGGGAACCCGGAACCGGGCCTGTTGTAGAATGCTGGGGGTTATAGTCTCCGTGTGGCGGTGACCCGGTCCGTGCCCAGGGTGGTCAAACCAGTGGCAGTTTTAATGTATAGCAAATGTCCGACTACGCCACCCGTGGATTGCGGTCAGTGGGGACCGCCGCTGCGCTGCCGACCGCTGAGGCTGATGTTGTTTGCGCAGCCGAGTATGGGATAACTCCCCACGGGAGAAGTATTGCCTCAGGGCAGCTAATGTGAGAGATGATGGGAGTGATGGTGTGAGGGTCCCAGTGCTAATGGTGCTGGTGCGGCAAGGAATCACAGAGGCGTGAGGTGCAGTTCAGGGTCTTTACTGATGGTACAAGGCAGACCCTCCCGGGAGTACTGGCTAGTATAAGGGGCCTGGTCAGTCTGCGAGCAAGCAGGAGTTCCCCTGGCCAGGTGGAGTTGTAGGCCTCCCCGTTTATCTGCACTCTTCCTGGCTACCTTGCTGTCAGCGGTTACAAGTAACCCACGTCCCTGAGTATACCGTGTGGTGCTCACCCGTATGGCTGGTGACTTGGGGCCTTCTGTTAGCCTCCGCTCCTGGATGGCGGCGCTGGTCCCTTCTTTGACTGAGCCTCCGGGCTTCTATGGCCAGAGGACCTGGAATCCCCTGCCGGTTGGTTTCTGCTGCTGGGTATATATCAGTCCCCACAGCCTCGGACTCCTGTGTCCGGTTTTAGTAACTTCAGCCAGGGCGAGCTATATCTCTGCTCACAGCCCCTGGCCTTCAGCTGCTGCTCCTACAGAGCTCCTGTTCTCACTTTCCCTCTCCAGGCTCTGACTACTCTGCTTGTTCTGCAGGCTCTGTCTCTAGCTTCACTCACTAATCCCGCCCCAGACCCAGTTTATAAGGGCAGATTCCTCCCCTTCCAGGTCTGGGCGGACCGTGTTGCATGCTTAGGGCTCCTGGCCAGAGAAACCTCCCACTTGCTCTCAGACATAATATCTCTATTACTGTGGTAACCAGACCCCTGGGGTGCCACATTCCCCCCTAGTAAATTTTAGTACTCCGGGACTAAACACATTTTTAAAGAAACATAATAACAGGGTATAAACAATAATACGATAACATATTTACAAGAAGCTTTAGTTCTTTAAAGGTCACGGCGTGTCCGCAACCGGGTGTCCATATCACCCAAGGTGAAGCTTTAAGCGAAGTAGGGGACCTGTCCAAAGCAAACCCCTTGCGTTGTCCTTGGGTGTGGCTGCAAGGGTAGACTAACTACTTTGGGCCGCAAGGAGGCCACGCCAGACAGGTTTTCTCTTCCGCGGCCGTCTTCGCAAGAGGCACCAAGGTGCAACTATCTACAAAACTGTTCCGGTTATCCAGCGTCCATAACCTGTTAGTCCATAAAAATCTGCAGGGTAACTGAGAAACATAATTAATAACAGGCAACAAACATAAACCATAAACAGTTAACAGATAAATTCACAGTGCATTAGTTTAGATTCTCCAGCGAGCGGGCATCTGACCTCTAGTGACTCTAGTGGACCTACGGAGCTCACTAACTGGTTCTGCACTACAGGGTGTAGGAGGTGTTATGGGTAAGCTGGGCAGTTGTCTGCGCACTCTTTGGCTCACTAGGGGCACGGCAGGCTCACTACTAGCAGAGGGTTGATCCTCCTGTACTGCTGGTGTGGACTCTTCTGCCTCTTGGGCCGGCTGCTCTTCCAGCTCTACTGGTTCCTCTGTAGGCACTTGCGGGGCTGGCTGGAGAAAGGTGAGGACGGGTACCACGACAGCGCCGTTTACTTGTGTCCAAGACCGGGGGAAGTCTCCGAGTACGGTACTGATCATTTCTTCCCTTTCCTCTGCGGGTTGAGGGTTTCCTTGATCTTCTTCAGGGCTTTGCAGCTGCTCGGGACACTTCTTCAGGTGGTCTCTGGAGACAATGGCTGTGGTTTCTCCTCCATCCTTACTGATTACGCAGATTTTTGGGTTCTCATGGCTTGATGGCAGTACGGTGTACGGGTCCTTCTCCCACTGGTCGTCCAACTTGTGGAGCCGCCTCTTCCTCTTCAAGACCTGATCTCAAGGTACCAGGGGAACAGCGGGAGCATACTGGTTATAAGCCTTCTCTTGCCTTTCTCTAGCTTGAGACAGACTTCGCTCGACGCTCTCCTGTACTTTCCGATACTGCTGCTGCCGTTCTGTATCCCAGTCTGCCTCTGGCGAGGTGTCCTCAGGCGTCAGGACTCCCATATCCAGGTCAATAGGCAGCTTACCAGGTCTTGCTCTCATTAGGTAAGCCGGGGTACAGTTGGTGGAACCTACAGGGATGTGGTTATACAGGTCCACCAGATCGGGCAGTTTCTCAGGCCACAGACTGCGTTCTTCCAGGGGCAATGTTTTTAGCAGATCTATCACCACCTGGTTCATCTTCTCGCAGAGTCCATTGGTTTGAGGGTGATAGGGCGTTGTTCTTATCTTCTTGCAGCCATACAGGTTGCAGAACTCCTGGAAGACCTCCGCTTCGAAGGCTGGTCCTTGGTCTGTCAACACTTGGTCCGGGTACCCGTGTGGACGGCAGAAGTGCTGCTGGAAGGCTCTAGCTGCTGTTTGAGCCGTTAAGTCCTTGACCGGGACCACCACCAGGAACCGGGAGTAATGATCTACGATTGTGAGGGCGTAGACATACCCAGATCTGCTTGGAGCCAGTTTCACATGGTCCAGGGCTACCAGTTCCAGTGGCTGTCTGGTGATGATGGGCTGCAGGGGAGTCTTCTGGCTGGCTCGGTCTTTTCTTCTCAGGTGGCACGGGCCACAGTCTCTGCACCACCTCTCGATGGCTCCTCTCATGCCTACCCAGTAGAACCGTTCACGCAACAAGAACTCCAGCTTCTTCCATCCGAAATGCCCTGCTCCGTTGTGGTATGCCTCCAGAACCATAGCCGCGTCTCGTCTTGGGACCACTACCTGCCAGGTCAACTCATGTGTTCGAGAGTTAACCATTCTCCGGCACAGCTTCTCCCTGTAGAGGAACAGCTTACTTTTCTCCTTCCACAGTTGCTTGGTCTCCTCCGGAGCATCTGGGTCAAGACGAGCATCGGCCTGGGTCAGCATTTCCTTCACCAAATGGACTGCGGGATCACTGTCTTGCGTCTCTGCCCAGTTGTAGTGGGGCAAGGGATTGAACGTCACGGAGCGCCTGTCCTTCACACGGTGGGAATACAGGGTAATCCCATGACGGTGGAACGCAGGGAGCTCAACTTCTTCTGGATCTTCCCCTACGTCCGGTAAGTTCGGCATTCTAGACAGGGCATCCGCGTTGGCATTTGAGCGTCCTGCCCGGTATTTGATGGTGAATTCAAAGTTGGACAGGCGGGCCATCCATCTCTGTTCCAGGGCACCGAGCCTTGCAGTGTCCAGGTGTGTCAACGGGTTGTTATCCGTGTACACGGTGAATTTGGAGGAGGCAAGGTAATGCTTGAAACGTTCGGTCACTGCCCACACTACTGCCAGGAACTCCAGCTTGAATGAGCTATAATTCTCAGGGTTCCTCTCCGTGGGCCGTAGCTTTCGGCTGGCTTAAGCGATTACCCGTTCTTTCCCTTGCTGGATCTGGGACAGTACGGCTCCTAGCCCGATGTTGCTTGCGTCCGTGTGGAGGATAAAGGGCTGGCTATAGTCTGGATATGCCAGGATTTCATCCCCCGTGAGGGCCATCTTCAGCTGGCAGAAGGACTCCTCTTCCAGCTTTTCCCACCTAAAGGGCGGCTTCTGGTTTTTGGCTTTCCGCGATTGACCTATCAGGAGGTCCTGCTATGGCTGCCATTTTGGTGAAACCGGGAATGAATCTTCGGTAGTAGCCTACCAACCCGAGGAACTGCCGCACTTCCTTTATGCTGGAGGGTCTTGGCCAGTCCTTAATCACGGTGATCTTATCAGGGTCAGGAGCCACTCTGTCAGCACTCACCACGTGTCCCAGGTATTGCACCTTTTGGTTTCAGGAGGTGACACTTGGAGGGTTTCACTTTTAGGCCGTAGTTTGCCAGAGCTTCAAACACTTCTGCCAGGTGTTTCAGGTGGTCCTCGTAGGTCTTGGAATAGACGATGACATCGTCCAGGTACAACAGGACCGTCTCGAAGTTCCGGTGTCCCAGACAGCATTCCATCAACCGTTGGAAGGTTCCTGGTGTGTTGCAGAGCCCGAACGGCATACAGTTAAATTCGCTGAGACCCATCGGGGTGGTGAATGCGGTCTTCTCCCGGTCTGCCTCTACTACAGAAACCTGCCAGTACCCGCTAGTGAGATCCAAAGTAGAGAAGAAGTTAGCAGATTTTAATGCAGCTAAGGACTCTTCTATCCTTGGTAACGGGTACGCATCTTTGTGTGTGATACGGTTGACCTTCCTGTAGTCTACACACATTCTCATAGTGTTGTCTTTCTTTTTCACTAAGACTAGTGGAGCTGCCCAGGGGCTACAGCTGTCCCTAATTACCCTAGCCTCCTTCATGTCTTTTAGCATCCCCTTGGCGTGTTGGTAGTGTGCAGGGGGTACGGGTCGGTATCTCTCCTTTATGGGAGGATGGTCTCCCGTGGGGATGTGATGTTCTACCCCCGTTACTCGCCCGAAGTCCAGCGGGTGTTTACTAAACACTCTCTCGTACTCTTGAACCACCCGATAGACTCCCTGTTTCTGGTGTGAGGGAGTGGAGTCAGTACCCAAATGCAGTTGCTGACTCCAGTCCTCCATTGGTTTCTTAGAGCCGTTACCTTCCTCTGGTTGAGATGGAGGCAAGGGTTCCACGGCCTGTACAGAATTCTGCTTTATGGTGAACAATTTGGCTAGCGTGGCATACCGGGGCAGGTGTACTTCTCTCTCCCCGATATTTATGATGCGAACGGGCTCCCTCCCATGGCGTACATCGACCACCCCTCGTGCCGTCAAAATGGTGGGCCTACTGTCTGAGTAGACTTGTTCTACCATTGCTTGGTAGTCTCTACCTCTTAGACCAATAGCTGCCCGGCACCAAATCATCATCTCACTTTTTGGGGGCATGGCAATAGGGAACGGGTCACACATTCTCACGCTACCTATCTCACCACCAGATAGTTCCACCTGTTGCCGCTTCATCAGTGCCCGGATCTCTTTTTGGAGCACACGCTGCTGGCCGGAACTGGCGTTCTTGGCAACCTGCTGTAAAATGAGAATCACCTCTGCAAGACAATTTTCAATCACATTAGTTCCCAAGGTTATTCTAGGGTGACTCTCATGACGGTCTATGTCCACTATAATCAGTCCTTGTACCGCCAGTTCGACTTTACCGATGTTAATGGTCACCTCTTTGAATCCCAATTGCGGCACGGGCTGACCATTGCTGGCGATGATACTCAGGTCGTCATCTGGGTAGCGGGTTATGTCCGAGTCATTCCAGTACTGTTTAAAGAGCACGTACGGGATTGTGATCACCTGTGACCCAGTGTCTAGTAGGGCACTCATAGGAATGCCATCCAGTACCACAGGCAAGATTGGACGTCCCCCTATGTATTTATCACGCCAGTTTGATGGGCCTGATGGTCTTATGCCTGGGGGTTGGCCCTCTACCCCAGGTTGTGCCCGTTTAAATGACAGTACCTTGCCACATGTCCGGGTTGATTGCAGCGGCGGCAGATGGGTCGTCCGTCCTCGTTGTATCTGTCGCTGGGTCTTCCTCTGGCCGGTGGGGTCCTCCTCAGTCGGCGCCACGGGACGTCCTCCAGTCCGGATGCCAGCTGGATCTTTCCTGGAGAAGAGACCTGTAAAGACTGCACAGTTCTGGTTAGCGCGGCAACGCTCTTAGTCAGCTCTTGGACCTGATGGTGCAGGTCTGTAGCCGGGTCACTGTTTAAAGCCTGCGCATCAGCTCCCACAGGCCCTGCAGACAAGGGCGCCGTCTCCTGGTGGTAAGTGATAGCAGGGGGCCTGTGGGTCACAGCGCCACCTGGTGCCGGTTCTCGGAGCACCCGGATGGCTCTGTCCTTGAACTGTGCAAAGTCCAGGTCAGGGTCCTGTAAGGCCATTGCCCGCAACTGGGTTCGGTGGGCATTGCACAGTAGACCCTCAATAAATTGTTCAGTCAACAGCTTATCTTCATTTCCCACGCTGTCAGGGTCTGCCTGCTTAATGGCTCTCAGGGCCTCTTGTAGGTTTAGAGCATAGTCTCTTATACTCTCATGTGCCCGTTGTTTACACCCGTAAAATCTGAGCTTTATTTCGGCTGAGGTGCGGGTATCAGCCGGGCTAGTATTTCCCTGACAGTCCTCTTCCTCCCAGGTGACCAGGACTTTACCTCCCTTTGGGCTGCCCCGATTAATTGGGCCACCAGGATGCTCACTTTTTGCTCTTCTGTGAGGGGGTACACCTGGAAGAGGCTATCCAGTCTTTCTCTAAAGTCATTTAGAGTATGTGACTCCCCTGAGTACTGGGGTAGCCAGGTTGCCCCCGGGATATAAGGCATGGTGAATGGCATGACTGCTGCAGCGGTTGCGCTGGCGGTGGCTGTGGCAGTGGAGCTCCCCTCGGTATCCGGCATCCTCCTCCCCCCTAGTGGACCGTGGCCTACCTTGCGATGCTCTTCTTCCGTAGGCCGCGGCTCCGCAGTCGATCGTCGGGGTTGAGGACCTGGCGTCGCGCTCCGATGACGTCAGCGTCGCTCTTCCTCCCTTCCAGGACCTTGCGCAGCGTCAGAGCGTGGGGCGGAGCTTCGGATCTCGCGCGCTTTCGGCGTCCACGCCCCTCTTCTTCCCGTGCGGCTTCCCGAAGATGGCGTCCGAAGGCGGGAAGCAGCTGCGGATGGCGGGAAGAAGGCAGAAGACAGCGGGAAACGATCCAAGATGGCGTCTGATGGCGGGAATCGGCTCCGGATGGCGGGAAACGACTCCGGACGGCGGGAAACTTCACCACAGGTAAGTATAAAAGTCTCTTTTTCAGGCACGCAGTACCCGGTGGTTGCGGGCACGAAATCCTGCCGACTACGCCAAAGTTGACGCGCCCCCTGGGCCTGTGTTGTGCAGGGGAACCCGGAACCGGGCCTATTGTAGAATGCTGGGGGTTGTAGTCTCCGTGTGGCGGTGACCCGGTCCGTGCCCAGGGTGGTCAAACCAGTGGCAGTCTTAATGTATAGCAAATGTCCGACTACGCCACCCGTGGATTGCGGTCAGTGGGGACCGCCGCTGCGCTGCCGACCGCTGAGGCTGATGTTGTTTGCGCAGCCGAGTATGGGATAACTCCCCACGGGAGAAGTATTGCCTCAGGGTAGCTAATGTGAGAGATGATGGGAGTGATGATGTGAGGGTCCCAGTGCTAATGGTGCTGGTGCGGCAAGGAATCACAGAGACGTGAGGTGCAGTTCAGGGTCTTTACTGATGGTACAAGGCAGACCCTCCCGGGAGTACTGGCTAGTATAAGGGGCCTGGTCAGTCTGCGAGCAAGCAGGAGTTCCCCTGGCCAGGTGGAGTTGTAGGCCTCCCCGTTTATCTGCACTCTTCCTGGCTACCTTGATGTCAGCGGTTACAAGTAGCCCACGTCCCTGAGTATACCGTGTGGTGCTCACCCGTATGGCTGGTGACTTGGGGCCTTCTGTTAGCCTCCGCTCCTGGATGGCGGCGCTGGTCCCTTCTTTGTGACTGAGCCTCCGGGCTTCTATGGCCAGAGGACCTGGAATCCCCTGCCGGTTGGTTTCTGCTGCTGGGTATATATCAGTCCCCACAGCCTCGGACTCCTGTGTCCGGTTTTAGTAACTTCAGCCAGGGCGAGCTATATCTCTGCTCACAGCCCCTGGCCTTCAGCTGCTGCTCCTACAGAGCTCCTGTTCTCACTTTCCCTCTCCAGGCTCTGACTGCTCTGCTTGTTCTGCAGGCTCTATCTCTAGCTTCACTCACTAATCCCGCACCAGACCCAGTTTATAAGGGCAGATTCCTCCCCTCCCAGGTCTGGGCGGACCGTGTTGCATGCTTAGGGCTCCTGGCCAGAGAAACCTCCCACTTGCTCTCAGACATAATATCTCTATTACTGTGGTAACCAGACCCCTGGGGTGCCACATCACCACTAGCACCTAAGAAACACAGTGAAGCCTGGTAAGTGTCCGGACGGAGGAGATAGCCATTGATGAGAAGCATTATTTTCTAGGATCATAGCCATGACTGTTATAGCATTTGCATAAGTCGCCCTTGTGCCATGTTGTTCTCCTTTTTTCAAGCAATGTCTGTAATCACAGCAAAACTATTGCAGTCTTCACAACACAGCCCGGCTCTGCTACGATTATGGAAATCATGTCCAAGAGCAATAAAGAAAAATATTCACAAGTGTTTTTAAGAAATTGCGACTGGTTTTTTTTTGCTTGGATTATTTATTTATTTTTTTATGTTTGCATTATTTTGCATTATTTTGTCTTTTTGCTTCTTTTGTTGCATCTGTGCATTTTTACGTTTTTTTCTTTTGTTGCTAATCACAGCATGTTCTAAGTTTCGTGATTTACTTATTTTTTTTTCTTTCTTTACTTTTTCTATAAATTTTACCATTAGAAAATGCACCTAAAAAATCATACACATGTCTGTATGTGTCAGAGTTGTCTTGGGGTCTCATCTATTTATTTAGTAGGGTAAAGAGGGAGGAGGTGAGTAAGGACATAAGTGTGAAGTGCTGGGTCCTGGTTGCTTGTATATCCTGCACTGCTTCTAGCACTTCTATTGCTCTCCTCTGAAGACATGTCCCTCTTGTGTGCAGCTGGCCGAAGCCCTGGACCTCTTCCAGGAACAGATGCTGAAAGAGGAGCGGCTGCAGCCGGAGGAAAGTAACTACACTGTTCTCATCGGAGGCTGCGGAAGAGTTGGATATATCCTATATATAACGTATTGACGGCTCTGTCTGACAGTCTAATATGTATGGGGTCCTGGACAATTTTTTGGGGGAGTTAATGATCCAGCATAACTGATCATTTAATTTGGCTGATCATTATGTTCTGGAGATAAGGTGCCAGTAGACATGTCTGGTGGTGACTCTCATAGAGAACACAGGAGTGTATGGGAGAGATGGCTGCCAGACAACTGTTAAGCGCGGGCCGTCTTTCATCCAAGAGCCATCTAATGTGTGTGGCGGGCTTCATAAGGTTGATCTGTGACCCCTTGATAATGAGCCATGATAAAGCAGCATTGGGTAAGATACAAGGAGTGGCCAGTCAAGTCCTTCTGCCTGTGTTCACATGGATGGGATTAGCCGGGGTCCATGCCGTGGTGGCTGTGCTCATCAGGCCCTGGACACATTAGTCAGATCTGTACAGCATGTTGCAGCTTATTCTGAAATATTTATAACAAAGCCCTGTGAAACAACCTTTAAAGGGACTTTCTTGTTTCACAAAACCGCTGTTCCTGGCTGCAGTTTGTTTAAAGAAATTACAAAAACCGTCTGTTCTCTATTCATCCTCCCCAGGTCCAGCGCAAAGTTTCTCCTGCTGCTCCCGCTGTCTGTTATTGTCTGCAGCGCTGACAACACATCTACAGCTCTGCAGCCTGTAGCTACGCTCAGCGGCTCGTGCCGTTAACTCGGGCCGACCTTCAGAGCTCACTGACTGACTGCAGTGCTTTCACCGTCACGTCAGCGCTGCAGACAATGACTGACACCAAAGCATTATTATTATTACTATTTATTATTATAGCGCCATTTATTCCATGGAGCTTAACATGTGAAAAAGGGGATATACATAACAAACAACAAGTACAATAATCCTGAACAAAAACGCAACGGCAAACTGTTACAGAAGGAGAGAGGGCCTCCCCGCGAGGGCTCACAGTCTACCAGGGATAGGTGAGGGTACAGCAGGTGAGGGTAGAGCTAGTCATGCAGCGGTGTGGTGGAGCGGTGGTTACTGCAGGTTGTAGGCTTGTCGGAAGATGTGGGTCTTCAGGTTCCTTTTGATGGTTTCCACGGTAGGCGAGAGTCTGACATGTTGGGGTAGAGAGTTCCAGAGTAGGGGGAAAGCACAGGAGAAATCTTGTATGCAATTGTGGGCAGAGGAGATAAGAGGGGAGTAGAGAAGGAGATCTTGTGAGGATCGGAGGCTGCGTGCAGGTAAGTACTGGGAGACTAGGTCAGAGATGTATGAAGGTTTATAAAAAAAAAATTCAATAAAAAACATTGAAACACAGATATATGGGGGAGACAGGTTGTGAATGGCTTTGTATGCCATGGTTAGGGTTTTGAACTGGAGTCTCTGGGTACATGGGAGCCAGTGCAGGGATTGACAGAGAGGAGAGGCCGGGGAACAGCGGGGGGACAGGGGGATTAGTCAGGTAGCCGAGTTTAGGATAGATTGGAGGGGTGCAAGAGTGTTGGAAGGGAGGCCACAGAGCAGGAGGTTGCAGTAGTCGAGGCGGGAGATGATGAGGGCGTGCACTAGTGTTTTTGCAGATTCGTGGTTGAGGAATGTGCGGATCCGGGAGATGTTTTTGAGTTGACGTTGGCAGGAAGTGGAAAGGGCTTGGATATGTGGCTTGAAGCACGGTTTGTTTCTTAAAAAAAAAAAAATGCTGTGTTGGAATAGGGGTTGTCTGAAATAGGATAACCCCCTTAAAGTGAATCTGTCACCAGGTTTTTGTTATCTAATCTGACAGCAACATAATGTATGGGCAGAGACCCTGATTCCAGCGATGTGTCATTTACTGGGCTGCTTGCTGTAGTTTTTATAAAATCACAGTTTTATCAGCAGGAGATTATCACTAGAGGACTAGTAAGCCTGCTGCTAGGTAGTCCTCGGTATTCATGTGCTCTGTATAACCCCATCCCCACCACTGACTGGAGTAAAGCTGCCGATCAGTGGTGTGGGTGGGGTTATACAAAGCTCAGCATTCAGAGAACTACTAGAGCTGCAGCAGATAAAATACTGATTTTATCAAAATAGCAGTAAGCAGCAAAAAGCGTGAGATATCACTGTAATCAGGGTCTCACCCCTTATATCATGCTGCTCTCAGATGGGGCATCTAAAACCGGGTGGCAGATTCCCTTACGATTTAACAGCACTTTCTGATGACTTTTTAGAATAAGGAGAACTATATAAGGAATAATTGCCACTCATTATACGCTCCTGAGTGTACATGAATGTATGGGGAGTGTACATTATATGATGGGTCTCCTGCAGTTTTTCTCTACATTATAAGCCTCAGCATTTACCTTTTCTGTGCTCTGCTTTTCCTCCCTCCAGCTCCCTCTTCCATAGGTTTATAGGGGCATCGCAGACATTTTTGTTGAAATGAACCTGTCACGTTCCTCCCGGTAGCGTTCGACTTCCAGTCACCGGGGTGGCACTGCTCTGTGTATAGAAAGTGGCGCCTGTAACTGCGACCCCTGTAGTGACTGACGGCAGCTCAGCATTAGGGCCGGCTGTCAATCAGGGCTGAAGGCACGGTGACAGCCGTCACTCTCTATACACAGAGAGGTGACTGAACCAGTGCCGCCCCCATGACTGATACCCAAACGCTACCAGGTACGATAAAGTTCATTTCCTCCTGGCAGAGGGAGTCTAAATGCCGGCACCGGGCAGGTTCAGAATGCTATTAACCTGCAGAGTAACCCCATATCTACAGGTTGATAGCGTTTTTTCACGTGACAGGTTCCCTTCCCTTCTCCCACAGATTTAGCAGATATTGAGAGTGAATGATTAGTGCAGGAGACCAAAAAATGTCTTTTAAGTGACAAAAGAAGAAGGTTTATCTGATAATGTATATTACAAAGTGTCTTATCTTTACTTGCACTATTGATTAATGAAATCAGGTTAGGCTGGAGCAGGAGCACAGTGATAGGACAATCAGAGGGAGACACGGGCAGATCGTGCTGCAGCTTATTCTAGTAAGGAGTTTATCTCACTTCAGTGCTGAGCACTTCTACACAACCATATCACTGCCACTGCTTCTGAACATGTGCTGAATGGAAAGCGGGAATCCCTCCCGCCTGTGTGCGATGTGTACGTGAGCAGTCAGTGCAGCATTCTCTACCCACTAGCTGAGAGATAACTGAAGCTTAGCGCTAGAGCCTGCAGAGGGGAGAACTGGTGACAATTGCAGGACACACAGGGGCCAGAATAGAATATACACATAGCAGTAGCCACCTGACATGACTGTTATGCCCTCAATATAACATTCATTGTGTACGCTGTCCATCAGTGTACAAGCTGTGGGGATCTGGCCGAGGCCGGCAGTACCAGGCGCACACACTTATATGGATCTTGCTGTGAAGGGGCGTCAGCACCCCATTGAGCACCATGGACCATTTGTTCTGTTAATTGGGAGGACTAATAACGTAATACAGTAAATTACCTTTACATTATCTGATAATGCCCTGTATATTATGTACTTACATTATTATTGCTATTATTACATACAGTTTTTACAGTACAGACTCATTTCTTGTTACATCATTTAGATGAAAAAGCGAGGTCTGGTTCCCACAGATGCCACATATACTGCCCTGTTCAACGCCTGCGCGGAGTCGCCATGGAAAGACTCGGGTCTGCAGCACGCACTGAAGCTGCGGAAAGAATTGATGGACAAGAACATTGCGCTTAATCCCATCACTTACCGGAGCTCGCTGAAGGTCTGCACGCTGAGCTCAGGACTGCAGGGGAGCTGTGAGCTATTTAAGGTAAGTCAAGGTCACAGTCCTGGTCACCCACAATGGAGTCCTTATAAGATGCCCGTATCGTAGATTAACCGGGAGGGAACAGCATCATTGTAATCATTCCACGGGGAATCACCAGTGCACCATGTCTGGCCGGGGACTTAGCAGCCATCAGATGGCACCACCAGAGTTCAGTTCTTCTGTGGGGACCAGGGGGTCACTTACTAAATTCGAGAAAGGTGGACAGCTTTGAACTATCTGCTACTGCGACGCCCTCCCTGAGCGGTGGGGTTACTCAGTACCAGACAATATATGGTGGGGGTATGGGAGTGTCGTCGTGGCCGCGACTCGGTCCGTGCCCAGGGCTGTCACATAAAAAGAATGGGCTATTGGATGAGTGGATGTTCGACTACGCCACCTGTGGTTTCTGGTGATGGCCACCAGCGCTGCAGCAGTCCTCTGAGGCTGATGTTCTGACAGCTTGGTTGGTACTACTCCCCACAGGTGGAGTAGGCCTCAGGGCAGTTTGGAGGATCTGGGGAGTTGTGGTGGGTGCAGTGCCGCGCAGGAATGAGCAAACGGAGGCAGTATGTGAAGTCATCCAAGATTTACTCACTTTGATGAAGTAGCAGCTGCAAAGCTTCTCTCTGCTTCTCGTGGCGCGCTGCGGCCACCAGGAAGGGGTTCAGCACTTCCTAGGTAGATCAGGAGCACCTGTCAAGACCTCCCTGGGGTTTTCCTCTCTTTCCTAGATTCTCCCACTGAGTCCTCTCCTGACGGTATGTGATGTGAACGTGGAGTAAGGCCGGGTCCCACTAGATATACACAGGTTGAGAGATACAGGTGGCGACTCCGCTCCGTCCGTATCCCCCTGGGATCCACTAAGCCTCCAGGCTTTTCTAACGATGACGTGAAGTACACTGTCAGATATCAGGGGCCGGTCCCCTCTTGCGGCAGGAGTCCCTCTTGCTAGGCCAGAGTGAAGAATACAGGTGGCGACTCCGCTCCGTCCGTACCCTCCTGGGATCCTTTCGCCTGTGGAGCCTATCTCCTCTGCTCCCCTCCTGGGCCTTCTTGATTGGACTCTGACCGGGGACAGAGCTAGCTATAACTCAACTCTGCCCCAACCCCCCGTCTCGAGGCCTGAGACCCGGAACCGTGACCCCTGAGCCGGCCACAGCTTTGTGCTGACTGACCTTCCCAAGGAACCACGACAAAAGACCAGGTTATAAAGATGGCCACTGTATATATATGATGCTTAAGGTGCTAAAGTAAAGTGCTTCCTCCACCCTCACCCACTACATGGTTCCCCCTATCTTTGGTTCCCCCCATCTCCTCTATCCCGGGCCGGGGAAGCACCCTGGTGCATTTAGGCCCCCTACAGGACAGAAGTGGTGTAGTGTTGAGTGTGAAGTAGGGTCTTGTGTGATGCTCCATCCTTACCTGAGAGAGGAGATACCACACCTCTTTCTGAGGTGCAGTACCCCTGTGGCGACTGAACCCTCAGGGGCGCCACATTCTCCCCTGGTGAAACACAGCATGTCCGCGGGCTGCAATAGAGCAAAAGATTGGTACAGACATTCAAACTTTTTAAATGCTTTTTAAACAAATAACTATCTTCCCTTTATGGGAGGCTCAAATACTTTTAACGTTGCAGGTTATATAGATATAGTATAAACATATAAAACATTAGGAAGACATTATAGATATAGAATACTTGTACAAAAGTGTCAGTTCAGCAGCATGAGGGACCTGCCCAAAACCCTCAACGTAGGCCCTGGGGGGGTGGCTGCAGGGCATGGAGATCCTGAGTTGGACCTCCAGGAGAGCCACTCCAGACAGGTTTTACTTCTGAGGTCAGAGGTAGAAATGGCTTTGTATAAAACCAATAGTGATCACCTAAACAGGTGCAAACCATCCACAATCCAGTCTGTAGACTGCTCATCATCCGCAGGCACAATGTCATCCTAAATAAACCGAGTGCAAACAAAGCATAAAGAGAAAGGATTACCAGCTTCATGAATAGTTCAAAAATTAGGTTACTTTATTGTGAAAAAAGCTCTTTAAAAACAGATTCCATAGTCACATAGTGTAGCCAGGGCAACGCGTTTCGAACGCTAAAGATGCGTTCTTTGTCAAGACTGGCTTGCAAATGGCATACCCATGGTATATAAACCATTGTTCACCAATCACATACAAAATGGAAGTCACATGATGCATATATTAGCATACAGAAATATAAAACCGATTTCCAAAGTATATGCATAGTAAAAACAATCACATGACAAAGAAGAAATCACATATGCATAGAAAAGTTACTCGCTGTAATGGAACAGCAGTTCCCTCCGTAAATTTAGTCCATTTGGTTGGCAAGTGTTCAGATGATACATCCAAAATGCTTCTCGATCAAGTAGGCGTCTCCTATTATCCCTGCCTCGAGGATCAAAGGTAAGTTTTTCAATGCCAAAGACCTGAAATGAGGATGTCTCTCTATTATGCTGCTCAATAAAATGTCTGGAGGCGCAAGAAATGTTCTGATTAGTGACATTAAAAATATCAGAAAGATGTTCTGCCACTCGCTGTTTTAGTTTTCTTATGGTGCATCCCACATATAACAGATCACAACTGGCACATCTTATGATGTAAACCACAGAATTACTGTTGCAATTCAGACAGCTTTTTATATTGTGTGTTTCACTAGAATCAGCATTAGGAAGTTTTTAGTGATTTTTACATAGCGACAAATGCCGCATCTGGTGTAACCACACTTGTAAAACCCTTTACAATTAAGCAGGTATGCCGTTTTTGTAGATTATTTGGGCGACTAGATGCCAATAGCCCCCCTATTGTTTGCGCTTTTTTTGCCACCACCAAAACTCCAGAATCAAGAATTTTAGATAATACAGTATCCTCATATAAAATAGGAAGATGTTTCAGTATTATATTTTTGATCAGTTGAAATTGTGAACTATATCTAAAGGAAATAACATTTCGATTTTTATGTGCTGTAATATCATTGCGATTAATCCTTGTCCTAGACAGATCAATCAGATCCAGTCTATTTTTACTGTCCACAATTTTTTCTGCTCTCTTTAGAGACCAATCCGGATAACCCCTAGATTTCAATTTATTTTTACACCTGATGAATTCTTCATCCAATTTGTTGGCATTGTTACAATTACGTTTGATTCTTGTCAGTTCCCCCACAGGTATAGCTTTTATAGTATGGCGCGGATGTCCGCTTTTGGCATGTAGAATGGTATTCCCAGATATGGGTTGGAAAATGTGGAAGTAGTGATGGAACCGTCAAGAATCTCCAATTTTAGATCAAGAAATGATATACACTTAGAATCAGAGGTGTAAGTGAAAGAAAGATTAAATTCATTGTTATTTAAATACTTGATGAATTCCGGTATGGCAGACACATCCCCACGCCAGATAAAGATCAAATCATCTATGTATCTGCCATACCAGAAAACATCACGGGCCCATGGATTAGCGAAAGTGTACAGTGCAACATATTCCGAATGGGACATTACCATATTTGCTAGCGATGGAGAATAGCTAGATCCCATGGATACTCCTCTACATTGGAGATAAAATTCCTGATTGTACATAAAAAAATTATTAGTGGCCCTGCTCCAGCCGCGGCTCAACGTCCCGCCGGTTGACAAAGACGTCCCGGTGGAACTGTGGGCTGCGAATGAAGCCCCATCCGGCCTCCTGGTGGAAGCGCACAATAAGGCCTTCTTCCCGGGGGCTTGAACGGGCGGCCTCTGCCTGGCGGGCCTGCGACTTTGCGGCCTTGGCGCGCACCTCCAGGTGCTCGCAGCGGATCTCCCTCTGTCGATGCTCCTTCTCGAGCTGGAGAAGCTCCCTGCGGCAGAACTCCTCCCGCCTCCGCGTTTCAGACCGGGTCTCCCGAGGGAAGCCCATCAGGTCACCCTCCTGGTTGTCCCAGGCAAACTCTTCTGCCGCCGGGCAGGCGACCGGAGGCGCGGGCAGCGGCGACAGGAGGGGTTGCTGCGGGCCCTCTGCTGGTGCGGACCAGTCCGGGTTGGGGCAGGTGGACACCCCAGAAAGTGCAGGGATCTCTGGACCGGGAGTCGTGTGGCATATCAGGCCTCCAGTGATGGCGGTGGCTTGGGTCTCAGCCGTCAGAGCCAAGAGTTGCTCCCAAATGATGGCACCCGGGGAAAGGGGTGCCGGCAGGAGATCGAGGAGGGCTTTGGTGCGCCCCGCGCCCGGGATAGGGGTTTCCGCCTTACCCGTTCTTGGGCTGCACAAGGCCTCCGGGGCTTCCTCCCCCTGGGCCAAGGCCTTTGTAGACAGGCATGACAAGCTCTGGCGGCAGGCCTGGATCTTTTGCAGCACCTCCTCTCTCCACTCCGCAGCGGCCAGTCGCTTGGCCTCTTCGACCCTCCGGGTCAGGTCCTGGATTTCACCGCGGAGGAACTCGGCCTCCTCCTGGGTCAGGTACATTCCCTCCATACCGAGGGAGGTGGCAGCTGGTGGGCCAGCGTCGGAGGACATCTCCTTGGCTGCGTCCATCTCTGCTGCAAGGTGCGGCCTTTTTTGCCTCCTCCTTTTTGGGAGGCTCCCGGGCGGCTGGCTGACGGGCACTCCTTGGGAAGTCCCATCCGTTTTGACGGACACAACTATGCGGACAGTCTCTAATGCAAGGAGCGGTCTTAGCTCTTCGCACCATTGGGAAACCTGGCCCACGATAGGAGGTCTTAAGTTGCTGTTGTTTTGGCACCTAATGGTGTCCATTCTTCTTGGGCGGGCACCACATTGAGTGTGTAACGACAGTCTTTTGTGAAAGGCGCACAGTACCCGGCGGCAATGGGATTATCTTCTTCCGTTGCTGCGGGCACGCGATCCTGCCGACTACGCCACGTTGCGACACCCTCCTTGAGCGGTGGGGTTACTCGGTGCTGGGTCAATATATGGTGGGGGTATGTGGGTGTCGTCGTGGCCGCGACCCAGTCCGTGCCCAGGGCTGTCACATAAAAAGAATGGGCTATTGGATGAGTGGATGTTCGACTACGCCACCTGTGGTTTCTGGTGATGGCCACCAGCGCTGCAGCAGTCCTCTGAGGCTGATGTTCTGGCAGCTTGTTTGGTACTACTCCCCACAGGCGGAGTAAGCCTCAGGGCAGTATGGAGGATCTGGGGAGTTGTGGTGGGTGCAGTGCCGCGCAGGAATGAGCAAACGGAGGCAGTATGTGAAGTCATCCAAGATTTACTCACTTTGATGAAGTAGCAGCTGCGAAGCTTCTCTCTGCTTCTCGCGGCGCGCTGCGTCCACCAGGAAGGGGGTTCAGCTCTTCCTAGGTAGATCAGGAGCACCTGTCAAGACCCCGCTGGGGTGTTCCTCTCTTTCCTAGATTCTCCCACTCAGTCCTCTCCTGACGGTATGTGATGTGAACGTGGAGTAAGGCCGGGTCCCACTGGATATACACAGGTTGAGAGATACAGGTGGCGACTCCGCTGCGTCCGTGTCCCCCTGGGATCCACTAAGCCTCCGGGCTTTTCTAACGATGACGTGAAGTACACTGTCAGATATCGGGGGCCGGTCCCCTCTTGCGGCAGGAGTCCCTCAGGCTAGGCCAGAGTGAAGAATACAGGTGGCGACTCCGCTCCGTCCGTACCCTCCTGGGATCCTTTCGTCTGTGGAGCCTATCTCCTCTGCTCCCCTCCTGGGCCTTCTTGATTGGACTCTGACCGGGGACAGAGCTAGCTATAACTCAACTCTGCCCCAACCCCCCGTCTCGAGGCCTGAGACCGGGAACCGTGACCCCTGAGCCGGCCGCAGCTTTGTGCTGACTGACTTTCCCAAGGAACCACGGCAAAAGACTAGGTTATAAAGATGGCCACTGTATATATATGATGCTAAAGTAAAGTGCTTCCTCCACCCTCACCCACCACATGGTTCCCACTATCTTTGGTTCCCCCCCATCTCCTCTATCGCGGGCCGGGGCAGCACCCTGGTGCATTTAGGCCCCCTACAGGACAGGAGTGGTGTAGTGTTGAGTGTGAAGTAGGGTCTTGTGTGATACTCCATCCTTACCTGAGAGAGGAGATACCACACCTCTTTCTGAGGTGCAGTACCCCTGTGGCGACTGAACCCTCAGGTGCGCCACACTACCAACACATCCACTGTCAGCTTAAGAGATAGAAAGATGGTGCTGGGGTGTAAATTTTCAGCTAGTTAGTATGTCACCTGTTAGGGGGGCACAGGGACCCCACCAGGGGCGTTCTGGCCCAACGGAGGATCAGGAAATCCACCGGTGGGCCCTGGGTCCCATTGGCCACGCCCCCAAGCCCCGCCCCCTACCCCCCCCCTGGGCCCTGTACAGAGAACAGAGGGCCCCCCTGGTTCGCTAATCATATTGGCAGCACTGTATGGGCCCTTTCAGGTATATATTATTGAAGGCAGCAGAATGTATAGGCTCCTGTCAGGTATATATTATTGAAGGCAGCAGAATGTATGGGCTCCTGACAGGTATATATTATTGGAGGCAGGAGAATGTATGGGCTCCTGTCAGGTATATATTATTGAAGGCAGCAGAATGTATGGGCTCCTGTCAGGTATATATTATTGAAGGCAGCAGAATGTATGGGCTCCTGACAGGTATATATTATTTTAGCCAGCAGAATCTATGGGCTCCTGTCAGGTATATATTATTGGAGGCAGCAGAATCTATGGTCTCCTGTCAGGTATATATTATTGGAGGCAGCAGAATGTATGGGCTCCTGTCAGGTATATATTATTGGAGGCAGGAGAATGTATGGGCTCCTGTCAGGTATATATTATTGGAGGCAGCAGAATCTATGGGCTCCTGTCAGGTATATAGTATTGGAGGCAGGAGAATGTATGGGCTCCTGTCAGGTATATATTATTGGAGGCAGCAGAATCTATGGGCTCCTGTCAGGTATATAGTATTGGAGGCAGGAGAATGTATGGGCTCCTGTCAGGTATATATTATTGGAGGCAGGAGAATGTATGGGCTCCTGTCAGGTATATATTATTGGAGGCAGGAGAATGTATGGGCTCCTGTCAGGTATATATTATTGGAGGCAGGAGAATGTATGGGCTCCTGTCAGGTATATATTATTGGAGGCAGCAGAATGTATGGGCTCCTGTCAGGTATATATTATTGGAGGCAGCAGAATGTATGGGCTCCTGTCAGGTATATATTATTGGAGGCAGCAGAATGTATGGGCTCCTGTCAGGTATATATTATTGGAGGCAGCAGAATGTATGGGCTCCTGTCAGGTATATATTATTGGAGGCAGGAGAATGTATGGGCTCCTGTCAGGTATATATTATTGGAGGCAGGAGAATGTATGGGCTCCTGTCAGGTATATATTATTGGAGGCAGCAGAATGTATGGGCTCCTGTCAGGTATATATTATTGGAGGCAGCAGAATCTATGGTCTCCTGTCAGGTATATATTATTGGAGGCAGGAGAATGTATGGGCTCCTGTCAGGTATATATTATTGGAGGCAGCAGAATGTATGGGCTCCTGTCAGGTTTATATTATTGGAGGCTGCAGAATCTATGGGCTCCTGTCAGGTATATATTATTGGAGGCAGGAGAATGTATGGGCTCCTGTCAGGTATATATTATTGGAGGCTGCAGAATCTCTGGGCTCCTGTCAGGTATATATTATTGGAGGCATGATAATGTATCGGCTCCTGTCAGGTATATATTATTGTAGACAGGAGAATGTATGGGCTCCTGTCAGGTATATATTATTGGAGGCAGGAGAATGTATGGGCTCCTGTCAGGTATATATTATTGGAGCCAGCAGAATGTATGGGCTCCTGTCAGGTATATATTATTGGAGGCAGGAGAATGTATGGGCTCCTGTCAGGTATATATTATTGGAGGCAGGAGAATGTATGGGCTCCTGACAGGTATATATTATTGGAGGCAGCAGAATCTATGGTCTCCTGTCAGGTATATATTATTGGAGCCAGCAGAATGTATGGGCTCCTGTCAGGTATATATTATTGGAGGCAGGAGAATGTATGGGCTCCTGTCAGGTATATATTATTGGAGGCAGGAGAATGTATGGGCTCCTGTCAGGTATATATTATTGGAGGCAGGAGAATGTATGGGCTCCTGTCAGGTATATATTATTGGAGCCAGCAGAATGTATGGGCTCCTGTCAGGTATATATTATTGGAGCCAGCAGAATGTATGGGCTCCTGTCAGGTATATATTATTGGAGGCAGCAGAATGTATGGGCTCCTGTCAGGTATATATTATTGGAGGCAGCAGAATCTATGGGCTCCTGTCAGGTATATATTATTGGAGGCAGGAGAATGTATGGGCTCCTGTCAGGTATATATTATTGGAGGCAGCAGAATGTATGGGCTCCTGTCAGGTATATATTATTGGAGGCAGGAGAATGTATGGGCTCCTGTCAGGTATATATTATTGGAGGCCACAGAATGTATGGGCTCCTGTCAGATATATATTATTGAAGACAGCAGAATGTATGGGCTCCTGTCAGGTATATATTATTGGAGGCAGGAGAATGTATGGGCTCCTGACAGGTATATATTATTGGAGGCAGCAGAATCTATGGTCTCCTGTCAGGTATATATTATTGGAGCCAGCAGAATGTATGGGCTCCTGTCAGGTATATATTATTGGAGGCAGGAGAATGTATGGGCTCCTGTCAGGTATATATTATTGGAGGCAGGAGAATGTATGGGCTCCTGTCAGGTATATATTATTGGAGGCAGGAGAATGTATGGGCTCCTGACAGGTATATATTATTGGAGGCAGCAGAATCTATGGTCTCCTGTCAGGTATATATTATTGGAGCCAGCAGAATGTATGGGCTCCTGTCAGGTATATATTATTGGAGGCAGGAGAATGTATGGGCTCCTGTCAGGTATATATTATTGGAGGCAGGAGAATGTATGGGCTCCTGTCAGGTATATATTATTGGAGGCAGGAGAATGTATGGGCTCCTGTCAGGTATATATTATTGGAGCCAGCAGAATGTATGGGCTCCTGTCAGGTATATATTATTGGAGCCAGCAGAATGTATGGGCTCCTGTCAGGTATATATTATTGGAGGCAGCAGAATGTATGGGCTCCTGTCAGGTATATATTATTGGAGGCAGCAGAATCTATGGGCTCCTGTCAGGTATATATTATTGGAGGCAGGAGAATGTATGGGCTCCTGTCAGGTATATATTATTGGAGGCAGCAGAATGTATGGGCTCCTGTCAGGTATATATTATTGGAGGCAGGAGAATGTATGGGCTCCTGTCAGGTATATATTATTGGATGCCACAGAATGTATGGGCTCCTGTCAGATATATATTATTGAAGACAGCAGAATGTATGGGCTCCTGTCAGGTATATATTATTGGAGGCAGCAGAATGTATGGGCTCCTGTCAGGTATATATTATTGGAGGCAGCAGAATCTATGGGCTCCTGCCAGGTATATATTATTGGAGGCAGGAGAATGTATGGGCTCCTGTCAGGTATATATTATTGGAGCCAGCAGAATCTATGGGCTCCTGTCAGGTATATATTATTGGAGGCAGCAGAATGTATGGGCTCCTGTCAGGTATATATTATTGGAGGCAGGAGAATGTATGGGCTCGTGTCAGGTATATATTATTGGAGCCAGCAGAATCTATGGGCTCCTGTCAGGTATATATTATTGGAGGCAGCAGAATGTATGGACTGCTGTCAGGTATATATTATTGGAAGCAGGAGAATGTATGGGCTCCTGTCAGGTATATATTATTGGAGGCTGCAGAATCTATGGGCTCCTGTCAGGTATATATTATTGGAGGCAGCAGAATGTATGGACTGCTGTCAGGTATATATTATTGGAGGCAGGAGAATGTATGGGCTCCTGTCAGGTATATATTATTGGAGTCAGCAGAATCTATGGTCTCCTGTCAGGTATATATTATTGGAGGCAGCAGAATGTATGAGCTCCTGTCGGGTATATATTATTGGAGGCAGCAGAATCTATGGGCTCCTGTCAGGTATATATTATTGGAGGCAGCAGAATCTATGGGCTCCTGTCGGGTATATATTATTGGAGGCAGCAGAATGTATGGGCTCCTGTCAGGTATATATTATTGGAGGCAGGAGAATGTATGGGCTCCTGTCAGGTATATATTATTGGAGGCAGGAGAATGTATGGGCTCCTGTCAGGTATATATTATTGGAGGCTGCAGAATCTATGGGCTCCTGTCAGGTATATATTATTGGAGGCAGGAGAATGTATGGGCTCCTGTCAGGTATATATTATTGGAGGCTGCAGAATGTATGGGCTCCTGTCAGGTATATATTATTGGAGGCTGCAGAATGTATGGGCTCTTGTCAGGTATATATTATTGGAGGCAGGAGAATGTATGGGCTCCTGTCAGGTATATATTATTGGAGGCAGGAGAATGTATGGGCTCCTGTCAGGTATATATTATTGGAGGCAGGAGAATGTATGGGCTCCTGTCAGGTATATATTATTGGAGGCAGGAGAATCTATGGGCTCCTGTCAGGTATATATTATTGGAGGCAGGAGAATGTATGGGCTCCTGTCAGGTATATATTATTGGAGGCAGGAGAATGTATGGGCTCCTGTCAGGTATATATTATTGGAGGCAGCAGAATGTATGGGCTCCTGACAGGTATATATTATTGGAGGCAGGAGAATGTATGGGCTCCTGACAGGTATATATTATTGGAGGCAGGAGAATGTATGGGCTCCTGACAGGTATATATTATTGGAGGCAGCAGAATGTATGGGCTCCTGTCAGGTATATATTATTGGAGGCAGCAGAATGTATGGGCTCCTGACAGGTATATATTATTGGAGGCAGGAGAATGTATGGGCTCCTGTCAGGTATATATTATTGGAGGCAGGAGAATGTTTGGGCTCCTGTCAGGTATATATTATTGGAGGCAGGAGAATGTATGGGCTCCTGTCAGGTATATAGTATTGGAGGCAGGAGAATCTATGGGCTCCTGTCAGGTATATATTATTGGAGGCAGGAGAATGTATGGGCTCCTGTCAGGTATATATTATTGGAGGCAGGAGAATGTATGGGCTCTTGTCAGGTATATATTATTGGAGGCAGCAGAATGTATGGGCTCCTGACAGGTATATATTATTGGAGGCAGGAGAATGTATGGGCTCCTGTCAGGTATATATTATTGGAGGCAGCAGAATGTATGGGCTCCTGACAGGTATATATTATTGGAGGCAGGAGAATGTATGGGCTCCTGACAGGTATATATTATTGGAGGCAGGAGAATGTATGGGCTCCTGACAGGTATATATTATTGGAGGCAGCAGAATGTATTGGCTCCTGTCAGGTATATATTATTGGAGCCAGCAGAATCTATGGGCTCCTGTCAGGTATATATTATTGGAGGCAGGAGAATGTATGGGCTCCTGTCAGGTATATATTATTGGAGGCAGCAGAATGTATGGGCTCCTGTCAGGTATATATTATTGGAGCCAGCAGAATCTATGGGCTCCTGTCAGGTATATATTATTGGAGGCAGGAGAATGTATTGGCTCCTGTCAGGTATATATTATTGGAGCCAGCAGAATGTATGGGCCCCTGTCAGGTATATATTATTGGAGGCAGGAGAATGTATGGGCCCCTGTCAGGTATATATTATTGGAGGCAGCAGAATGTATGGGCTCCTGACAGGTATATATTATTGGAGGCAGGAGAATGTATGGGCTCCTGACAGGTATATATTATTGGAGGCAGGAGAATGTATGGGCTCCTGACAGGTATATATTATTGGAGGCAGCAGAATGTATGGGCTCCTGTCAGGTATATATTATTGGAGGCAGCAGAATGTATGGGCTCCTGTCAGGTATATATTATTGGAGGCAGGAGAATGTATGGGCTCCTGTCAGGTATATATTATTGGAGGCAGGAGAATGTATGGGCTCCTGTCAGGTATATATTATTGGAGGCAGCAGAATGTATGGGCTCCTGACAGGTATATATTATTGGAGGCAGCAGAATGTATGGGCTCCTGTCAGGTATATATTATTGGAGGCAGCAGAATGTATGGGCTCCTGACAGGTATATATTATTGGAGGCAGCAGAATGTATGGGCTCCTGTCAGGTATATATTATTGGAGGCAGCAGAATGTATGGGCTCCTGACAGGTATATATTATTGGAGGCAGGAGAATGTATGGGCTCCTGTCAGGTATATATTATTGGAGGCAGCAGAATGTATGGGCTCCTGACAGGTATATATTATTGGAGGCAGGAGAATGTATGGGCTCCTGTCAGGTATATATTATTGGAGGCAGGAGAATGTATGGGCTCCAGTCAGGTATATATTATTGGAGGCAGCAGAATCTATGGGCTCCTGTCAGGTATATATTATTTGAGGCAGCAGAATCTATGGGCTCCTGTCAGGTATATATTATTGGAGGCAGGAGAATGTATGGGCTCCTGTCAGGTATATATTATTGGAGGCAGCAGAATCTATGGGCTCCTGCCAGGTATATGTTATTGGAGGCAGCAGAATGTATGGGCTCCTGCCAGCTATATATTATTGGAGGCAGCAGAATGTATGGGCTCCTGCCAGGTATATATTATTGGAGGCAGCAGAATGTATGGGCATCTGTCAGGTATATATTATTGGAGGCAGCAGAATCTATGGGCTCCTGTCAGGTATATATTATTGGAGGCAGGAGAATGTCTGGGCTCCTGTCAGGTATATATTATTGGAGGCAGGAGAATGTATGGGCTCCTGTCAGGTATATATTATTGGAGGCAGCAGAATGTATGGGCTCCTGTCAGGTATATATTATTGGAGGCAGCAGAATGTATGGGCTCCTGTCAGGTATATATTATTGGAGGCAGGAGAATGTGTGAGCTCCTGTCAGGTATATATAATTGGAGCCAGCAGAATGTATGGGCCCCTGTCAGGTATATATTATTGGAGCCAGCAGAATGTATGGGCCCCTGTCAGGTATATATTATTGGAGCCAGCAGAATGTATGGGCTCCTGTCAGGTATATATTATTGGAGCCAGCAGAATGTATGGGCTCCTGTCAGGTATATATTATTGGAGCCAGCAGAATGTATGGGCTCCTGTCAGGTATATATTATTGGAGGCAGCAGAATGTATGGGCTCCTGTCAGGTATATATTATTGGAGGCAGCAGAATCTATGGGCTCCTGTCAGGTATATATTATTGGAGCCAGCAGAATCTATGGGCTCCTGTCAGGTATATATTATTGGAGGCAGCAGAATGTATGGGCTCCTGTCAGGTATATATTATTGGAGGCAGGAGAATCTATGGGCTCCTGTCAGGTATATATTATTGGAGGCAGGAGAATGTATGGGCTCCTGTCAGGTATATATTATTGGAGGCAGCAGAATCTATGGGCCCCTGTCAGGTATATATTATTGGAGGCAGGAGAATGTATGGGCTCCTGTCAGGTATATATTATTGGAGGCAGGAGAATGTATGGGCTCCTGTCAGGTATATATTATTGGAGGCAGGAGAATGTATGGGCTCCTGTCAGGTATATATTATTGGAGGCAGGAGAATGTATGGGCCCCTGTCTGGTATATATTATTTGATAATCATGCCCATTGCCCAGCTCCCGCCATATGTTGATCGCCAGCCAGATAAAACAAGGCAGCTGGGGGCTGGGATTCGCAGCATGGTAAGGCCCAAGCGTTCTTGGCCCCCCACGCTGAAAATCGCAGCCCGCAGCCACCCCTGAAAGTGGCGCATTCCTCATAGCACCATTTCCAGGTGCTTTACCCGGCTCTTCCAGCGGCCCTGGTGGTGAGTGGCACCCTGGGTAATAATCGGGTTAGTACCAGGCCAGCTTTGTATTATCAGCTGGTACTAAGCCCGAAATTCATGGTGTCACGCCAAATTAGACATAGCCACCATGAATTTCTAGTAAACAGAAAAAAAAGACAGAATTTTTTTTTTTCTATTAAAAATAAAACACATTTAGGGACTCCATTTTTAATAAAGAAAAATCCTCAATCCAACGTAATCCATAGGTCTTCTGTCTTCAGCTCTGCTGCATCTTTGCCATCTGACAATATGTCTGCTGACAGAGATGAGCCGGCACAGAATGACACCGGAGCAATGTTACTGTGTAGTGCGGCACTAGATTTCTTTTTTTGTCATTTCATGCAGTGTAGAAATCTTGAGAAAAGTGTAGATTGTGCTCTGGAAGTGATCAGTTATAGCAAACTATGTTATTTTCTGCAGAGATAAGTCCTGCATAGAAGATGAGATATATCGGTCTGCGGCAGATAAAGAACTTCACCTAGAGACATCACTGGTGAGTATGTGTGTTACCTATACACACACACTGACACTATATACAGAGCTCCTGTGTGTAATGTCACTGGTCATCACTGTATTACCTATACATACACACTGACACTATATACAGAGCTCCTGTGTGTAATGTCACTGGTGATCACTGTATTACCTATACACACACACTGACACTATATACAGAGCTCCTGTGTGTAATGTCACTGGTGATCTCTGTACAACCTATACACACACACTGACACTATACACGGAGCTCCTGTGAGTAATGTCACTGGTGATCACTGTATTACCTGTACACACACACACTGACACTATATACAGAGTTCCTGTGTGTAATGTCACTGGTGATCACTGTATTACCTATACACACACACTGACACTATATACAGAGCTCCAATGTGTAATGTCACTGGTGATCTCTGTACATCCTATACACATACACTGACACTATACACGGAGCTCCCGTGTGTAATGTCACTGGTGATCACTGTATTACCTATACACACACACTGACACTATATACAGAGCTCCTGTGTGTAATGTCACTGGTGATCACTGTATTACCTATACACACACACTGACACTATATACAGAGGTCCTGTGTGTAATGTCACTGGTGATCACTGTATTACCTATACACACACACTGACACTATATACAGATCTCCTGTGTGTAATGTCACTGGTGATCACTGTATTACCTGTACACACACACTGACACTATATACAGAGCTCCTGTGTGTAATGTCACTGGTGATTGCTGTATTACCTATACACACATACTGACACTATATACAGAGCTCCTGTGTGTAATGTCACTGGTGATCACTGTATTACCTCTACACTGACCCTATACACAGGAGTCCTGTGCATAATGTCACTGATAATCTCTACATTATCTGTACACTGACTCTATATACAGAGCTTTTTTACATTTTCATTATCAGTCACTATCTGGTGCCATTATGTGCCATGGTCATGGCGTGGCGGAATTTGTCCCTTGTATGTGGTATTATTCGGACAGTCACTATGTGGTGGTAATATGTCGTCTTCTCATGGTGTGGCAGTATATATACCTTGTACTTGGTAGTATTTCATCACTATGTGGTGGTATGTGTTCTGGTCATGGTGTGGCGGTATTTCTCTCTTCTATATGGTATTATTAGTCTAGGGATAGTTGTCAGTCATTTGTTTTTTCGGATATTAAGAATGGGAACATTCTTTATTTGCAATACATATTAAATACTTGGATGGTTAACCTCTCCCTGTGTTGTGACTACTACAGAGCAGCAGAGATGCACGTCAGCTCAAGACGCAAAAAATAAGCCGTCACAAAGCCCCAGATCCAAAAAAATGAGAACACTACGGTGCGCAGAACATGGCGTGAAAAGTGTGATTTTTCAAACTTATGAATTTGTTTTCACCACTTAGATACCAGTAAAGGTATACATGTTTGGTATCTACAAACTCGTACTGACCCGAGGCATCACCCTGTCACATCGGTTTTTCCATATAGTGAACATGGTGACTAAAAAACCCAATAAACAAACGTGCAATTGCACTTTTTTTGCAATTTTACTGCACTTGGAATTTTTGTTGCCATTTCCCTGTACACTATATGGTAAAATAAATGATTGCATCTGAAAGTACAACTCGTCCCGCAAAAAAACTGTCTTTCCTGCTGCTACAGACTTTTATATGACTACAATTTACATTCTGCTGCTTATGGAAACATTTTTGCAGTTTACAAGACCCTTCTTACACTTGCTTGCACCCAGGTTTCATGTGAAAGAGTGTTCTCAAAGCTGAAAATTGTAAAAAATCGTCTGAGGGCTTCGATTGGACAGGAGCTTTTAGAGTCCCTCCTTCTGTTGAACATTGAGTGTGACATTTCAAGGAACTTAGACTATGATGACATTATTAATACGTATGCAATGTCATCTTCTGTTCTGAAAAAAAACGTTTGTAACTTTGCTGCTGATTGACTGTTAGTGTGAGTTTATTTGTTGTTTTGGGCCTTTCACTAACAATTGAATGGTATTGTATTATAGAGGAGAGGAAATCGTGCAATACAAACTTCCAAAATGCTTACAGAATTCTTTTACTTTTCCCAGCGGCCAAGTTTGGTGCTGCTACAATGATGCCGGCTGCTGGGATGCCAGATGGATGCAGGTTCAATTTGTGGCACTTATACTTTAAGAGAATGTACCTTGAAAGTATTTCTTGTTATTGTTCTGTTATGGCACTTTATCACACACTGGTGTGAATAAGATAACAGTGTTCCTCTTTCGCCAGGAGTGTTTCTTTAGTTTGTTATTTATTCGTTATATTGGTTATTTATTGGTTAATAAAGTTGATTCATTTTGAATGAGTTTGTGGACTTATGTTATTCCTATATACGGTATCTGCATGGTGCTGGTGGGCCCCAAGATTGATTGTTTCCTGGTGGGCCCCAGGTACTCCAGTCCGGCGCTGGACCCCACTGATCCTGGGCACTGGTGCAGCACTGCGCCCCCTTCACTGTGTTTTTCACTGGCCACCCGGCTGTTCTGGGAACGGCAAAGTGACGCTTTCCCTGAGATTTTGATTTTGGTTAGATTTCTCTTGCAATACTCAAGCAGTGATGTCGCGAGCTGGATAATAACAAGCTAATATGGTCTTCTTGGGTTTATAGGAAATTGCACAAAAATTCCGTGTCGTTGGCCCTGAAACATTCACCGTCCTGTTTATGGGATGCATAAAGGATGAAGAGCTGGGCTTCCTACAAGCTCTGCAGGTATGGCTTGCTGCACACATCCTGCATCCTATATCCGTACAGTGCACACTTACCTGGGAATTATGTCTCACACTTCCGACATGATGAGATGCGCAAAAACATTGAGGAATCATGGAGCAACTGTTCATTTTACTAATACAGATATTTCTTGCTGCAGTATTTCTGTTGAAGTGACGATGGGGCATGCCGGCTGAGGGTGGGACTCTTGGATTCTCTGATGACTCTGTTGGGCTCGGTGCACATTACGTTTGTGGCCATTGTTGGGCGCATACACATAGAAGGTGTGTGCCCCCTAGTGGCCACTGTCAGGATGGATGATGAGGCATCCGTCCACTATTGGGACCCATTGTAAAGAAATGTATACCACATTGCAGAGGTCGCTCTACATTTTTTTACAGAAGAGTAAAAATCCTCCTCATAGTATTTTTCAGGAGTATTTTTAGCCAGTCTTTGAATATTAGAGAAGAGGCTGCAACCTGTGCTTTGCTCTACCGCTTCACCATCTTTGACGTATATTTACGTCAAAGGTCATGTCCCTGACTTTGATGTGATCTCGCACACCGAGTCCACATATTTCCCTGCACATGATGACTGATTTAATCAACCATCATCTGCCTTTAATAGCTGCTGATGTACTGTTGCTCCGCCTGCTGCTATTAACCCGTTAAATCCAGCTGTCAATCGCTGACAGCGGGATTTAACGCACCTTGGCTGGAAGCGCGTCATACATCCTGCCACGTGATTGTGGGGCACCGATGGGTTGTCATGACAGCTGGGGGTCTGCTGATGACCTCCCATACATGTCATTATGACCCTCCTATGGGCCGGCGTTCATAGAAGATGGTGATTTCTGCTATAGATTGCAGTGTATGTACAGCACAAGCGATCAGACGATCGCCGCTCCAAGTCTCCTAATTAATCTGATCAGTAAACATTGTAATGGGGAAAAAATCAAAATGCCAGAATGACGTTTTTTTGGCTGCCACAGCATTGCAGTAAAGTGCAACATCAAAGTGGTTGCAGGGAGTATATAAGGATATGTAGCTCACAAACTCCTAAATATATGATGTTTTCATTTACAATGTATCTAATTTATACATGTATATAGAGAGTACTGAGCATGGATTTGTAAGGTTTCATAACTTCCATGCTAGACAAAATTCTATAAAATAAATAATGTGACAATTCTTTCATGGCCGGAGGTGATAATAAACTGATATAACCGTGTACACTAGTAATTAGAATTCCCTGGGCTCGGGTGTAAGAGGCAATATTCCTGATGATCAGGGTCCCGTGTAGGGACGGTCACTGCTGTATACCATCTAGTACAGAGGTACAGAAGCTGGCGGCGCTCCCATAACCTCCGGGCTGCTGTATTCTATCAAACATCTCCATGTTATTCTGTATACAGTTATATTCTTCTTTCCATCACAATGCGGTGGGATATCACTACAATATGCCAACATGCTGTGATTAGTGGAGGGCGGCTGTCAGTATCCCCCGACTTTAGAATTAGATTGAATAAACCTTCAAAGGGGGTGTACAAAGTTTAAAAGATATCTCCTATCCATAGGATAACTTCCCGATGGATGGGGTCTGACTGCTGGGAGCCTCACCAATCCTGAAAACTGGGGATTTGAAGAGTCCTTTGTGACTGATGTGATGGTCGATCATTGCTGCACCATACATTCTCTATGGGACGACTGAAGCTCTGTGCTCGGCTGGTCTTCAGCACTCCCATTAAGAATGAACGGAGCAGTGAGTATACTCAACCACCACTCCATTTGCGGCACCCTGCTACAACAGGTACCACAGGACCCAGGGTGCATGGATGGACTTCTCCACAAGAGGCCCTCACTACATACAAACACCTCCACCCTTCCTCCTCATACCACCAGAGGGAGCCCGTTAGGGATATATATATATGGAGGGTGGAGCCAGGCAGTTCAGTCAGAGTTAGTAGTCAGACAGAGAGAGTCTGAGAGCGTGCTGACGCTGAGAGCAGCGAAGACGCAGCGCATCTGCTGCTGGGTTCTGAGGGCCACGAGTGTGGCCGACGGTAAGGAGGAGAGATGAGAGGAGTTGAGGGGGCAGAGGAGCATCACAAGGCTCACACCGAAGATACAAACCGGACACCGGGTCCGCGCCTACAGGGTCCTTTATACCCAGTAGGGACAACCGGCATTCCAGGAGGACTACAAGTCCCTGGCAGACCTGAAGCTAGACCCATTACAGGACCAGGAACCACGATGGCCCCGACTACCAGGGATAGTGGTTGCCAGCAGAAGGTCCTACTACCGAGCGACAGGTGAAGGAACAGCACGACACATAAGCTAGGCCCAGTTGCAGGCTGGCCAGGAGCATACAGAGAGGCAGACACGGACCAGGAGGCCTTATACCCGCTCACTGGGGAGAAGTCCTGAAGTGCACCCATCCTACTGAGTACCCTGGACCGTACCTGACATCCGCACCAGTAAAGATATTGAAGCGAATCCCCTGTCTCTGTCAGTTACTCCTGCTGCACCATCCCGCCTGCACTACAAGTCCCAGCATCACGTCCCACCAAATTCCACACTGCCCCGGGGGCCCGCTCCACCTGTGGGAAGCAGAAACACCTCAGCTGCCATCCCATCACCCCCCTGGAGGTCTGAAGCAGCGCTGGTAATCATTACCAAGTACCACAGGTGGCGTCACAAACTGTTTATTTATTTTATCCAAGTTTCAATCCCCTTTTTCAAGAGTGACCCCAGGGTACGGGCCCAGGAGCCGACCACCGCGACATCCCCAAAACCAGGCAAAGGCCCGGGTACCGAGTCGTCCCCATCCCCTGGGCGCGTCGTACTCATCGTCTGTGGGACTGCCAGAACTAGTGGAGCGCTGCTCTTGGCTATTTTGGGCAGTCCTATAGACAGTGAATGGAGGGGAGGCTGAGCATGCTGCCTGTTCTTGGCTTTGCTAGGGGTTCCAGCAGTCAGACCCTCAGTGATCAGTAAGTTATCCCCTAACCTTTGGATAAGAGATGATTTTCTATTTTGGCAATAACCCTTTAATTGCATCCATGTGGTTATTTTCCCCTATCCTGTCCACCTTTATTATGTCCGTTATTCCCTCTGGTGGTCTGTGCAGCCATGTAGTGTATGTCTGTACTACTCAGGCTCTGGGGGCCGGAGCGTGCAGCTACAGAGCAACCTGCTCCACATCACTGCCAGGAGGGGAGATTTATTGCTGTGTAGTTAGTCCAGGTGGTGCCGACAAGTAGAGGGAACAAGTTCTGGCAATCCTGCCAAAGGAACACAGTTATTCCTGCACCGGACCTGCATCTCCGGTGTGCGGCGGCCGGGAAGGTGCCCGCTCTCCTCAGGGAAGATGCTGACGGCCCGCAGGCACATACCCGTCCTTGTGCCAATGCACAGGAGATAAAGCAGGACATTTATCTAAGTAGAGATGTGGCGTCTCCCACCCGCCTGTCATATTTGTAGATGACGCGTGGCGGAGGGCAGAAGCCGGGGCAGGACTCCTGTCCGGCTGCAGAAGTCTCATGTGTAGTGATACTCATGTGACTTTTCTAAAAGCATAAATCGGCCCGCAGAGGTGTCAGCGACGCTGGCTCAGACGTTACTGTGAGCGGAATAACAAGGCTTTGGTAACAGTTTCACCTCTTTATATTGTATTAGCTCCTTTACTTAGTCCTAGTTCAGACTGGTCTAAGAGATCGCCTGCTGATTCCTTTCTTGCGATTCTGATAGGAGATTTCTGTTAGAAGTTTGGCGCAAGGCTAGTGATTAGACTGGCTAGTGATTAGACTGGCCAGTGATTAGACTGGCTAGTGATTAGACTGGCTAGTGATTAGACTGGCTAGTGATTAGACTGGCTAGTGATTAGACTGGCCAGTGATTAGACTGGCCAGTGATTAGACTGGCTAGTGATTAGACTGGCTAGTGATTAGACTGGCTTGTGATTAGACTGGCTAGTGATTAGACTGGCTAGTGATTAGACTGGCTAGTGATTAGACTGGCTGGTGATTAGACTGGCTGGTGATTAGACTGGCTGGTGATTAGACTGGCTGGTGATTAGACTGGCTGGTGATTAGACTGGCTGGTGATTAGACTGGCTGGTGATTAGACTGGCTGGTGATTAGACTGGCTAGTGATTAGACTGGCTAGTGATTAGACTGGCTAGTGATTAGACTGGCCAGTGATTAGACTGGCCAGTGATTAGACTGGCCGGTGATTAGACTGGCTAGTAGATAAGGATTTTGTGCCAGATTTTTAGTAACAAAGGGAATACCGCGGTCGGCCACTTTAGGTGGACTGTTACAGTAGGCAGCATGCTGATAAGTTATTTTTTGACGTTTTGCATGATTTTCGCTGTCTTCGGTTGGCATATCCCCCCCCCCAACGGCACTTCCATCTGCAACCTGTAATGGCCAGTCGGAATACCCGTGCTGGCATCAGGGTCTTATTGCATGGGTAGGCGCTGTGGCATTGGGGTCTTATTACAGGGGTAGGCATGCTGGCATCAGGGTCTTATTACATGGGTAGGCGCACTGGCATCGGGGTCTTATTACACTGGTAGGCGCACTGGCATCGGGGTCTTATTACACGGGTAGGCGCGCTGACATCGGGGTCTTATTACATGGGTAGGCGCGCTGGCATCGGGTCTTATTACACGGGTAGGCGCGCTGGCATCGGGGTCTTATTACACGGGTAGGGTTGCTGGCATCGGGGTCTTATTACACGGGTAGGCGCGCTGGCATCGGGTCTTATTACACGGGTAGGCTTGCTGGCATCGGGGTCTTATTACACGGGTAGGCTTGCTGGCATCGGGGTCTTATTACACGGGTAGGCGCGCTGGCATCGGGGTCTTATTACACGGGTAGGTGCGCTGGCATCGGGGTCTTATTACACGGGTAGGTGCGCTGGCATCGGGGCCTTATTACACGGGTAGGTGCGCTGGCATCGGGGCCTTATTACACGGGTAGGCGCGCTGGCATCAGGTCTTATTACACGGGTAGGCGCGCTGGCATCAGGTCTTTATTACACGGGTAGGCGTGCTGGCATCGGGGTCTTATTACACTGGTAGGCGCGCTGGCATCGGGGTCTTATTACACGGGTAGGCGCGCTGGCATCGGGGTCTTTATTACACGGGTAGGCGTGCTGGCATCGGGGTCTTATTACACGAGTAGGCGCACTGGCATCGGGGTTTTATTACACGGGTAGGCGCGCTGGCATCGGGGTCTTATTACACGGGTAAGCGCGCTGTTCGGAGACCATGGGAAAACCAGTGGGCAAGGCTTCACAGATACAGAAAATAGCACAGAATTTACTAGTAGAAGTTGCCTATTTATTATGTAGACACACGTTTGGAAATGACATAAGTAGATGGCCCAAGCCCTCCACAAAGCTTTTCATCCTGGAGGGCACCGGCTTTACCAATGTGACCCTCTGACATATGGGAGCATCATTATAATAGGGTACTGCCATTACATGCCAGCTAGTCCGTGTCCAGTTACTGCTTTCTCTGTGACGGGGTGTACATATTTGCGTGAATGTAATGTGGATAATGACTGTATACGCCATCTTGTGCTTCAGGTCTGGAGGCAGATGCGGCACATGGGGGTAAAGCCGCATGTAATCACCTATAACCTGCTTCTTTGTGCCCCCCGAGACTGTGGGATTGGAGACACCGCTGACGCTCTACATTTACTCACGCACTCTAAGGAACTGGCAGCCCTGACTTTAAGTGCAGGCAAAGAGAAGCAAGACAGGAAAAGCCAGCAAGTGAAGAAAAGAAAGGATAGTCCTGAAGAGGTGGGCAGCCCATGCTCCTGGGCCATTCCTCAATTCCAAGTGGCAACTATGGCACAGCTGAGGACTTGGCAGGCTCACAGGCACTGGCCGTGGTGAGTACGGCTGACCATTTTCCCAGCGTGCCCTCTTTTGATGCCAGTAATGTGCCAAACCTCCTGGACCTGTCTGTAAATACGGGAAAAATTGTGTCACTTGCAAATGTCAATACCCCATCTGACCGATTGGCAGTGATTGGCGACTTAGGGGGCGTTCTTCAGAAGATGAAAGAAGACAACGTCTGTCCTACAATAAAGACCTTCACCCTCCTAGCGGCAGTCATGAGAGCAGAAGTGGGGTCAGAATCTGCCGTCCGGGCCACTATGGACGCCTACGGAGTACAGCCAGATCTCACCTTTTTTAACACTTTGGTGTTGAAGAGGAGTAAAACTCTGAAGCTGCAGTCGGCTTTGGTAAGGGAATGGTTTTTATTTTATCATTTAAATGTTAAAAAGCCATCATAAAATAATTAACACGGCTTGTGAGAAGATCCACGCTATCTGACAGTAAAGAGGCTGAGGTACAGTAGGTGAATGATGTTACCGCATTGTGGGATTATATTTGCTGCATGAAATCATTTGTAAAGCGTGTGACAGATCTGCCTGACTTTTTATATATATTTTTTTCTTAAAAGTGAATACCTTTTTTTTTTTTACTATTGCTTAATAACGATCCAAAGCAAATGGTTCTGTGTGACCCACTACTACTCAGGTAGCGTTAGCCCTCCCTGGAAAAGGTGTACTTGGACGATGGGCCGGTGGAAGAGGGGGATGCAGTCCCGGCCTTGACCCGGTCTGTGCCCAGGGCGCACACATTAAAAATATGGGCTAGCAGATGAGTGGTTATTTGTCGACTACGCCACCTGTGGTTCCCGGTGATTACCACCAGCGCTGCGTCAGTCCTCTGAGGCGGGTGTCGTGGCAGCTCAGCTGGTACTACTCCCCACAGGCGGAGCAGGGCCTCAGGGCAGAGAGAGAGGAAAGTCTGGAGGTTGGTGGTGTGTGTGCGGTGCCGCGCAGGACAGGATAACGGAGGCAAGGGGTGAAGTCTTCCAAGCTTTACTCACGTTGTTTCAGTAGTAAGCACAAAGCTTCTCCTTGCTCCTCACGGCGCGCTGCGACCACCAGGAAGGGGTTCAGCACACTCCGGGTAGTTTAGTTGCACTTAACGAGACCCCTGGACCAGAATGTTCCTCTCCTTGGTGAGTTCTCCCATTAAGTCTCCTCCTGACTGTGTGTGTGGTATGAACTTGGTGAAAGGCCGGTTCCCGCTGCATCAGCGCAGTTTAAGAGATACGGGTGGCCTACGCCGCTCCGTCCATATCCCCCTTAGGGATCCAGAAGGCCTCTGGGCTTTTCCGACTGAGACGTGAAGTAACAGAGTCAGATATCGGGGGCCGGTACCCCTCTTGCAGCAGGAATCCCTCTGACTAGGCCAGAGTAAGAAGTACAGGTGGCGTATGCTGCTCCGTCCGTATCCCCTGGGATCCTTTTGCCTGTGGAGCTTTACTCCTCCGCTCCCCTCCAGGCCTTCTTAGGTAGGGACCTTGACCGGGTAGATACAGCGGTTAACTCTAACCCACTCCTCACCTCAAGCCCAGAGTACGAGGACCGTGTATCTTCAACAAGCTGCAGGTTCCAGCAGAAAGCCACTATCAGCGATAAAGATCACAATCAAAGACTTTGAACCTAAGATGGCCGTGTATTAAATATGTATCAGTAAGTGTAACCTAAAAGTGTGTCCTCCACCCTCACCCACTACATGGTTTCCCCTATCTTTGGTCGTCCCCCCATCTCCTCTATCCCGGCTGGTTTTGCACCCTGGTGCATATAAGCCCCCCACAGGACAGGAGTGGTGTAGTGTTGAGTGCTGAGGCTGGGTCCCGTGTGGTGCTCCATCCTTACCTCGGAGAGGAGATACCGCACCTCGATCTGAGGTGCAGTACCCCTGTGGCGACTGAACCCTCAGGGACGCCACAGTTCCAACCGATTCATATAGAAACTACACTTTTAGATATCTGCCTAATTGTTTCTAAGCATGGCTTTGAAAGAAGGGGCATGGCTTTGAATTAAGGGGCATGGCTCTGAAGGAAGGGGCATGGCTTTGAAAGAAGGGGCATGGCTTTGAAAGAAGGGGCATGGCTTTGAAAGAAGGGGCATGGCTTTGAAAGAAGGGGCATGGCTTTGAAGAAGGGGCATGGCTTTGAAAGAAGGGGCATGGCTGTGAAAGATGGGGCATGGCTTTGAAACATGGGGCATGGCTTTGACAGAAGGGACATTGCTTTGAAAGAAGGGGCATGGCTTTGAAGAAGGGGCATGGCTTTGAAAGAAGGCATGGCTGTGAAAGAAGGGGCATGGCTTTGAAAGATGGGGCATGGCTTTGACAGAAGGGGCATGGCTCTGAAGGAAGGGGCATTGCTTTGAAAGAATGGGCATTGCTTTGAAAGAAGGGGCATGGCTTTGAGGAAGGGGCATTTCTTTGAAAGAAGGGGCATAGTTTTGAAAGATAGGGCATGGCTTTGACAGAAGGGACATTGCTTTGAAAGAAGGGGCATGGCTTTGAAGAAGGGGCATGGCTTTGAAAGAAGGGGCATGGCTGTGAAAGAAGGGGCATGGCTTTGAAAGATGGGGCATGGCTTTGACAGAAGGGGCATGGCTCTGAAGGAAGGGGCATTGCTTTGAAAGAATGGGCATTGCTTTGAAAGAAGGGGCATGGCTTTGAGGAAGGGGCATTTCTTTGAAAGAAGGGGCATAGTTTTGAAAGATAGGGCATGGCTTTGACAGAAGGGGCATGGCTTTGACAGAAGGGGCATGGCTTTAAATACAACAGCATGCACTAAATTGCTTGAAAATTGGGGGGCAAAAAAAGTGATGCAAGGCAAGCCAGCAAAAGAGTCTAAAGTATGACACATTTTCTCATTTACATGTCCATATTTAACCACGTACATGGAAAAAATGGCCCTGGTGTCAGCAGTGTTTGTTCCGTGTGTCATCAGTGTTTGGTCTGTGTGTCCGTTTTTCCCATCAATGTTTGACGGATGGATAAATAAATCCTTGAATTACAGAGCTTCTCCTATTCTTTGCCATCCGGGTGCTGAATGTTTTTGCACAGACCCATAGACTTGTATCGGCTCTTTTCATCTGTGATATCGGAAAAAGACAGACAGACGGACATGTGAATAGCACCATAGATTATACTGGGTATGTGATGTATCCATGAAAAAAGGGATAAACCTCCACGTGCAACATGATGTGTGAATGAGGCCTTTTGCTTTTTCTGGCCGCACCATCAAGAAAGATTTCCTCCATTTGTGTTTTTGGTCTGTGTGATGTCCATGTCACCCAGTGTAATATTCCACATGAATGGATTGACCACCAGACTGTGGGGGAATAATGGCTACAGGCGCTTATCTCATCCATCCGTTTTTTAAATGAGATATAACCGTAGATTTCAAAGGCTGCACAACAATCAGACACAATCCGTGTGGCAGGTATGTTTTACCGGACGCACTGCATAGATTACATAGGAAAGTGTGTCTGGCCTTCTATTAGGTTTTTTTTTAGTTATGGATGACAAATGGACGCTGGACGGATCAAAAATGGCCTTTTTTTCCCCTGAACACAAAGCATTGTGCTTGTGTGAATTTGCTCTTCGGCAGGGAATTGTGCACTGAGCCTATATGAAGGCGTTTTGTGCGCTGCCGCCAAAATGCAACATTCAGTTGGACGCAGCAATATTTTATGTGTGAATACTGTTTAATACAGATTTTAGCATTTCTCTTTTTCTGAAAATGCGTCGGGCCTCATGCAGAAACATACTTTTTGTCGAAACGGACAGTGATACCCATAACAACCAATCAGAGCTCTTCTTTTATTGCCCTGGTAAAATGAAACGTGGCATCTGGTTGGCTGTCATGGAGAACACTGACACATTCTGAAACTTAGTGCCGATTCTTCCACACTTCATGCCACACGTACAGTGTAAAAACTGATCGTCTGAATGGTCTCTTTACAGCAGCTGTTGCCTATGATGGCACAGAGAGGCATTGCACCAAACATCCATACCTTTTGCAATCTCGCTAGGGCATGCCTTAAAGAAAAAGATGGTTTACAGCTCCTGGAAGACATGGCGGTAATGACATTGCTACTTTGCATAGTTTATTTAGTGTCTTTTTTTTTTTTTTACTCTAAGGCTATGTGCACACGATGCAGAAATGAAGCAGAAAATTTCTGCATCATTTCTGCATCTCCCTGGCAGAAAAAATGCATGCAGATTGTGCATGCGTTTTTCCTGCAGAATACATGCGGATCCACATGCAGATTCACATACGTTTCCGCATGCAGATTGACAAGCGCTTTCCAGGCGATTTTAGCATCACCTGGAAAGTGCTTGACAACTAGGTCACAGTATATAAATCCATGCAAACAGCATGGATTTATATAGTGTGACCCGAGAGAGTGTATATACTTACTTCCGATAGCCCGCGCTGTCCTGCTTTACACTCCGTTCTCCCGGCAACTTTGAATTGAAAGACCTGCCGACGTCAGCGTCACGTGACCCGTCACATGACTCTGACGTCACCGCAGGTCCTACAACTCACTGCAAGTGCCGGGAAGCAAGCAGGAGCGCTGCGCGGGCCGACAGATGGTAAGTATATATATATTTTTTATTTTATTCTTGTTTTACAGCTTTTTTAATGGTACCTGGGTGTGGAGGAGACTCTCCTCTCCTCCACACCCGGGTACCATCCGCACATTAGAACGCACCAATTACGCAAGTGACGCGCCCCTGGGCCTGTGTCGTGCGGCATCGCGCGCACGGGGGCTTACCCGGAGCCGGATCAGATGGGGGTAGTAGTCTCGTGGCGGTGACCCGGTCCGTGCCCAGGGAGTCAAACTGAGTGGCAGTATTTAGCAGTAGATGTTAGAATGTTCGACTACGCCACCCGTGGATTGCGGTTACGAAACCGCCGCTGCACGGCAGACCGCTGAGGCCGGTGTTGTTTGTGCAGCTGAGAATGAGATGACTCCCCACGGGAGGAGTATGGCCTCAGGGCAGATATGCTAGAGATGATGATGGGAGTGATGGTGCGGGCGTCCCAGTGCCGATGGTGCAGGTGTGACGACGGAACACGGAGGCGGGAAGTGCAGTTTCAAAAGCTTTACTCACAGTTCTTTATCAGGTCCTTGTGCACAGTAGGACCACCCGAGTCATGCTGCGTCCACCAGGTCAGGGACTCGGCCAACTCCCAGGCAATTCCAGAGCGTGGTCCAGAGCTCCCCTCTCTTCCTTCCTACTGGCCGTCCCCACCAGGGACCCACCTTTGTCCGGCTTCCTCGGGCCTTATGGGGGTAAAACCTCTCTCCGGTTTCCCTGACCCTATGTGGCGTGCCTTCCTGGTGGATGTGGTGAGGGGTCGTGCCAAAACTTGACCACGACCTCCGGTTCCTGGCTAAGGATAATTGGCCTCCACCAGTTTGGGATCCGGTACCCTTCTCTGCCAACCCTTCACCCGTTTTGGTTCTCTCGTGGGATCTCAGGGTTCCCTCTATGCTTGCGTCTCTGGGCCTTTCTCTGTGTTCCTCTTCTTCCTTCTCTCTCTCTCTCTCGGCTTCAGGCCTGGCTCTGGAGCTGGGCCCAGACGGAGCCACAGCTCCCTGTCAGCCCTCTCTGGCTGAGCTCCTCTCACAACTCCTCCAGGCTGAACTGAACCCTGTCTTAAGATGGTGCCCACCTTATATACTCCCTCTGACACCCGAGCCCAGGTGACTAGCACCCAATGGGCTCCTACATATGCCCAGAGTCCCTCCCCTATCTGCTCCTACACCACTAGGATGTTCCTCCCCACTCCAGCCAGGGACAGACGCTGTCGTACCTGCACATCTACCTGGTGGGAGTACCGTTGTTCTGTCCCCCGGAAATGGGGTGAGTGTAGTGCATGCAGCTATCTGATCTCTGTTCCACACTCCATCCTTACCCGGGAGTGGAATACCACACCTCTGGTTTGAGGTGCAATACCCCTGTAGCAGCCGAGTCCTCGGGGTGCTACATTCCCCCCCGGTAAACCACAGCACGTCCTCGGGCTGGAAAAGAGCAAAACATAATAAAACATACAAAATTTTAAAATATACACTAACATATAAAACATTAACTAAACTCATCCCTTTATGGGAGTTACTTTTCTCTTAGAACGTTACAGGTATAAACATTACGAAAACATTATTATTTTAGCAGCGTAAACTTGCAATATAAAACTTTTTCCATATAAAACGTTCTTGATCCTCTGGCCACGGTGCAACTTGTGACCAGGTAAGGTGCAACAGTCACTAGAGAAAAACAGTTTCTTATAAAACCAGAAGGGGACGCTTAAGGAAGCGCAACTATTTACAGGGTATGGCCGCTCTCAGTCCTCGGCCAGTGGTAACAGGGGAATGGCTGCTCACAGTCCTCAGCCTGGTAAGGGATTAGGGGCACACAGGTAACAGTTCTTTAATAGTTCCATACTAGTCCCAACGGGGACCACACTCCGATTAGCAGCAACTTAGGTACCCCGACGGGTAACTATATACAGTTCTTTGTTCATGCTACTTCCCTTCAGTAGCTATGTCCTCTCTGTGCTCCCTCCTGAGGGTAGTCTTCAGACCCGTCCGGGTACTCTTGGCTTTCCTCGTACTGCAGCTCCTCCTCGGTTAACCGGTGTACGTGAAGGGCGTACGGTCCCTTGGCACACTGGTGCCGGGTGAAGGTGACCACGTCACCCGGGTAGAGATCACGTCCACGGTGTCCCTCCGGTAGGTGGCTCTCGACATCCCTGCGGGTAACAAAGACGTCGCCGGGGGTTCGGTGATCCCGGATAAAGCCCCAGCCGTTCTCTAGTTGAAACTTTATCACAGTCCCGGTGGCGCGGGGACCGTGGGCCGTACGGGGGTTTCGTCGGGCCCGGCGTTTCTGCTCCGCGCTTTGGACCTGCAGTTGTTCCTCGCGGATCCGCCTCTCTCGCCGTTCTCTCCCAAAGACCTCCAGCTGTTGACGGCAACACTCCTCACGCTGGGCTGCGGCCGCCCGGGTCTCTTGGGTGAACCCCATGAGGTTTTCACCGGTGGGGTCCCATGCAAATTGGGCCTCTTCCAATGGGAGCGGGACAATGTTGGCGGGTGCCGGAGCCGGGATCAGAGGCTCACACAGGGGCCATTCCTTCCGGAGTCGGGGGTTCACGTACTCCGGTGGCCACACGAAGGGCTGTCCATCCGGGCAAGTATGCTGCGCAAACAGATCTTCACCCAGGGGCAGCACTGTGGAAATTGAGGACGCTGTGGGGGCAGCGGCGCCCGGAGGTACTCGTCCTTGCGTCCAGGACGTGGGCATCCTCTTTGGATCCAGGTATGGCACCTTTGGGAATGAGGGCGCTGGAGGGGCTGCGGCGCCCGGATTCCCTAGGCCTTGCGACCAGGCCGGTGGCACTGTGGAGGTAGAGGGCGCTGTGGAGACTGCGGCGCCCGGGGGTACTCGGCCCTGCGACCAGGCCGGGGGTACTTCCTCTTTTGCCGCGCTTTGGGTCAAGGGGCGTGGCGTAACAGAGGGCGCGACCGCGGCTCCTTCCGCTTGAGGCCTAGTCGGGAGCAGCGGCGGTGCAGCAACGGGCGCGGTGAGTGGAACTTCGGGCTCTGCGACGGGGAACTGGGGCAGGCTTGCGGCTACTGGGCACGGGGTGATGACGTCCCCATTACCTGCTTCCATCCCTGCGGCTCCCTCCGCGGCGTCGTCTCCGGCCTTCGTCCCTCCTGCACCATCCTCAGGGGCAGACATGCTCCACGTTGCGGGTGGCGTCCTCTGCTGGCGGGTTCCAGCCTGCTGGACCATCTCTCTTCTCCACTCGGCCAGCGCTTCTTGCTGTACCCGGGCCATCTTCCGGGCCAAGGCCTCCAGCGCGGTCTGTGCACGCTCCCGATCTCTGGGGAGTTGTGCCAGGATCTCCACCAGGCCTTCTGGGGTGGCAGCCTGCAACAGGTTCCGGACCACAGGGTCGGTGCTGATCGACTCTTCCTCCATCTCCGGGTGCAATCTGTCCAGACTCCTCCAGGCCGCACCCATCTTCTCTCTTTTGTTCGGTATCCGCCCCCATTGAGGGTGGTCCCGGGGCAACTTGGTGACAGTCAGTTCCAGGGGCAGCCCCCTCACGCTGATGGACATTTCTATCATTGCAGTCTCTGCTGGCGGGGGCGGTTTCCGCTTTTGGCGCCATTCTTGGACCTGGCCCACGATGGGAGGTGGCTTCTTGCCACCCTCTGGCACGCCCATAATGGAGTCCGCTCTGCCAGGGCGGGAAATCGTCTCAGATGGCGGGAATCGTCTCCTTATGGCGGGAAACTCCGTGGATGGCGGGAAAAGGCTGCAGATGGCGGGCAAACGGCGGGAAACGATCCGAGATGGCGTCCGATGGCGGGAACCCTCCGGAATTGGCGGGAGACTCCTTTTTGAGGTAAATGTGAACTTTTCTTCAGGCACGCAGTACCCGGTGGTTGCGGGCACGTAATCCTGCCGACTATGCCAAAGTTGACGCGCCCCTGGGCCTGTGTCGTGCGGCATCGCGCGCACGGGGGCTTACCCGGAGCCGGATCAGATGGGGGTAGTAGTCTCGTGGCGGTGACCCGGTCCGTGCCCAGGGAGTCAAACTGAGTGGCAGTATTTAGCAGTAGATGTTAGAATGTTCGACTACGCCACCCGTGGATTGCGGTTACGAAACCGCCGCTGCACGGCAGACCGCTGAGGCCGGTGTTGTTTGTGCAGCTGAGAATGAGATGACTCCCCACGGGAGGAGTATGGCCTCAGGGCAGATATGCTAGAGATGATGATGGGAGTGATGGTGCGGGCGTCCCAGTGCCGATGGTGCAGGTGTGACGACGGAACACGGAGGCGGGAAGTGCAGTTTCAAAAGCTTTACTCACAGTTCTTTATCAGGTCCTTGTGCACAGTAGGACCACCCGAGTCATGCTGCGTCCACCAGGTCAGGGACTCGGCCAACTCCCAGGCAATTCCAGAGCGTGGTCCAGAGCTCCCCTCTCTTCCTTCCTACTGGCCGTCCCCACCAGGGACCCACCTTTGTCCGGCTTCCTCGGGCCTTATGGGGGTAAAACCTCTCTCCGGTTTCCCTGACCCTATGTGGCGTGCCTTCCTGGTGGATGTGGTGAGGGGTCGTGCCAAAACTTGACCACGACCTCCGGTTCCTGGCTAAGGATAATTGGCCTCCACCAGTTTGGGATCCGGTACCCTTCTCTGCCAACCCTTCACCCGTTTTGGTTCTCTCGTGGGATCTCAGGGTTCCCTCTATGCTTGCGTCTCTGGGCCTTTCTCTGTGTTCCTCTTCTTCCTTCTCTCTCTCTCTCTCGGCTTCAGGCCTGGCTCTGGAGCTGGGCCCAGACGGAGCCACAGCTCCCTGTCAGCCCTCTCTGGCTGAGCTCCTCTCACAACTCCTCCAGGCTGAACTGAACCCTGTCTTAAGATGGTGCCCACCTTATATACTCCCTCTGACACCCGAGCCCAGGTGACTAGCACCCAATGGGCTCCTACCTATGCCCAGAGTCCCTCCCCTATCTGCTCCTACACCACTAGGATGTTCCTCCCCACTCCAGCCAGGGACAGACGCTGTCGTACCTGCACATCTACCTGGTGGGAGTACCGTTGTTCTGTCCCCCGGAAATGGGGTGAGTGTAGTGCATGCAGCTATCTGAGCTCTGTTCCACACTCCATCCTTACCCGGGAGTGGAATACCACACCTCTGGTTTGAGGTGCAATACCCCTGTAGCAGCCGAGTCCTCGGGGTGCTACACAAGTACAGATGCAGTCTTGCGGTATTGGCGCGTTCTAATGCAAGTCAATGGCGGCGAAAACGCAGCGTTTACGCAAGATTAAATGACATGCTGCGGATTTTTGAGCGCAGCGTTTACGCTGCGGAAAAATCCGCATCATGGGCACAGCACATGCGGATTTCCATTGGGGAACATTGCTTCCCTTCTACCATGCGTTTTTCATGCGTTTCCGTGGCGTTTACGCAACTGCAAAAACGCCGCGGAAACGCATGAAATACGCATCGTGTGAACTCAGCCTTACTTGATAAAGTCTAGAAAATAAGTAAATAAAGTAATTTTCAATAAACATTATATTTTATTTTCCATTCACATCTTTTCCTCTTTTCCCTTCCCAGTCTATACTCGATATAATTATGGTGGTGTACACCAGTGAATGGTAGTCTAATGAGATATGATCCTCTTTTCTTTCTCTTTCTCATTCACGCTTAAACCTTCATTATGCTTACATACGCCCTTAGTTTCTTGGCACCACTAAACCTTACTCTCCTTTGCTGTCCTCAAACCCCAGCACCCTCTAACCAAATAATCATCTCTCCTTCCCTCTTACCTCCCCACCTGACCTCATCTGCAGACCTGCTCCTCAAACTCAGAGCTATCCTACCAAAACATAAAACAAGCCGGACACTCTCCTTCTCCCACCTGCTCTCCCTTTCTCTGCTTCTCCTCACTGCTGGCGACAGTCCTATCCAGTCCTATCCTGGACCCAAACAGCTCACACCTCCCACCAATACCCCCTCCTATTGCTTCCAACCAACTGCAAACTACAGCAACCTCTCCTACGTAAAACCCGTGCCGCTGATGACCACCCACCCTGCTCCCTCTCTTTGGAGCACTCTGGAACGCCTGCTATGTCTGCAACAAGCTCCATTTTGTCCACGACCTCTTTACCTCTCGTCATCTCTTTTTCCTGGGCATCACAGAGACATGGTTGACACCCTCCGACACTGCCTCCCCTGCTGCGCTGTGTTACGGTGGCCACCACTTCACACACACGCTCACTCCTCGCCCTGGTAACAGACATGGTGAAGGAGTGGGTCTTCTCCTTTCTACCAACTGCTCCTTTAGCCCTATCCCACCTCTACCCTCCCTTACTCTCCCTTCTTTTGAAGTCCACTCTGTCCTCATCTACTCTCCTTCCAAGTAGCTGTCATACCGACCTCCAGGCCCAGTCACTGCCTTTATTGACCAATTCTCCACCTGGCTTCTTTACTTTCTCTCTGCTGACGTTGCACAATCATCATGGGCGATTTCAACATCCCCACTGACACTCGCTAGTCAACAGCATCCAAATTCCTGTCACTTACTTCATCCTTTGGACTTACTCAGTGGTCCTCCTCAGCCACCCACACAGACCGACACATACTAGACCTCATCTTCTTCACCCAACTCTGCTCCCTATCTAACCTTACAACCTCCCCCCTACCCCTATCCTCCTCACCTGTCACACATGTCCAGCAACTAGCACACCCCCTCAGAAACCTTGCATATCTAGACACTCACACACTCTCTGACTCTGTTCTACCACTGACATCTTTACTCCACGACACTGACAGCACCACTGCTTTCTACAATACCACTCTCGCATCAGCTATTGACTCGGTCGCCCCTCTTGTGCATGGCAGAGCGCGACGAGTCAATAGGCAACCCTGGCACAACACCCTCACTAAACCGCTTCAGCAAGCGTCCAGGGTTGCGGAACGGCGTTGGAGGAAAACACATTCGCAAGATGTCTTCACTGCATTCAAACAACAACATTCGCATTCAAATCAACCCTCGCCTCTGTTAAGCTGGCCTACTTCACAACCGTCATATCTTTCTTATCCTACAACCCCAAACCGTTATTCAACACTTTTAACTCTCTCCTCCACCCACCACTGCCCCCTCCAAACTCCGTCATCCCTGCTGAGGAGTTTGCCACACAATTCAAAAACAAGATTGACCAAACACGGCAAATCTTTACTGTCCGACCACCACAACCCCTTTGTTTCCCAGACCATTGCTCTTCCCCCATAACCTCCCTTTCCAACATCATGGAAGGAGAACTCACTCGTCTCCTTTCCAAATTACACCTCACCACTTGTGCACTCAACCCCATCCCCCCCAACCTCACCCCCACACTCATCCCATCCCTAACCCATCTTTTCAACCTATCACTAACTTCTGGTACCTTCCCCTCTGCCTTCAAACATGCCACAATCACTCCCATCCTCAAAAAGCCATCCCTCAACCCAACCGCCTTGTCCAGCTACCGACCCATATCGCTTCTCCCATTTGCCTCCAAACTCCTTGAGCAACACGTTCACGCTGAACTTTCCTCTCACTTTTCATCTATCTCTCTCTTCAATAACCAACAATCTGGTTTCCGCCCCCACCATTCCACCAAAACTGCCCTTACCAAAATTACTAATGACTTACTTACCAACAAAGTTAACAGACAATTCACTGTACTCCTTCTTCTTGACCTGTCCTCTGCCTTCGACACAGTTGACCACTGCCTCCTACTGCAGATCCTGTCTTCCTTTGGAGTCAAAGACCCTGCCCTATCCTGGATCTCCTCATACCTTTCCAACCACACATTTAGCCCCCCCCTCCCACACTACCTCCTCATCCCGCCACCTCTCTGTTGGAGTCCCTCAAGGTTCTGTCCTAGGACTAGGACCCCTACTCTTCTCAATCTATACCCTTGGCCTGGGACAGCTCATAAAATCCCATGGCTTCCAGTCATGAAGAGCATGGTCAGTCATCCTCTTGGTGAGGACACAGAAGTCTTGCCTGTCAGCAATCTGGCACGCATGGCTGAGTTTATGTTACGCAGCCTTTCCCGTGATCCTTGCATTGTCCAAACTTTGGATGACAGTCCTTACTGGTTGGTGACACTTCTAGACCCACGCTACAAGGAGAACTTTCTGTCTCTTATTCCCTTGCAGGACAGGCCTCTAAAATGGTGCCGTACGAGAAGGCTTTTGTTGCGGAATTATTTAAAAAATTCCCATCTGAAAATGCTGGCGACAGAGGTCACAGTTCGTTGAACAACCAAGGAGTACAGGCGAGAGAGACACAAATTCAATCCAGCAGAGGCAGGGGAACACTGTCAAAGTTCTGGGACAGTTTTCTCAGACCCTCCCATCGCACAGGTCCTGAGGCGCGGGGTACTCTCCCAAAGAGGGGAAAGTTTCGGAAGATGGTGAGGGAGTACCTTGCCAACTGTGCCAACGTAGTCCTTGATTCCTCTGTGCCTTATAATTATTGAGTATCCAAGCTGTACACGTGGCATGAACTGGCTCTCTACACCTTGGAGGTCCTGGCCTGCCCTGCCGCTGTCAACTGAAAATGCTGACAGGCTGACTCATACAAAAATGATCAAAGGCTGGTTTGGGCCAGACTTCTCAACACCACTGAATGATAGCAGCGTAACATAAACTCAAATACAGTGTCTTTTTTTTGGGAGGTCTAACTGTATTCCCATGCACCTCTGTCTTCACACCCAGACATGGGTATACGCTTCCTGATTTTGTCTATTTGCTCTTGTCCTCCTCCTTCTCCTCATCCTTCACATCCTCCTCCATATCACTACCATATCTACCATATCACCATATCTACTTCTCTTGCAAGGGGCATTGGAGTTTCTCCAAATTTTTGGCAGCCGTTGCATTCACTGCATAGGCAAAGAGTATGGGAGACCCACTTCCTAATAATGGGAACATTGTTTTCAGGAGGCCCTCCGACCTCTACGTCTCTTGCAAGGGGCATTGGAGTGCCCCCAAATTTTTGGCAGCCGTTGCATTCACTGCATAGACAAACAGTATGGGAGACCCACTTCCTAAATATGGGAACATTGTTTTCAGGAGGCCCTCCAACCTCTACATCTCTTGCAAGGGGCATTGGAGTGCCTCGTAATTTTTGGCAGCTGTTGCATTCACTGCATACGCAAATAGTATTGGAGACCAACTCCTTTTTAATGGGAGCATGTCGTACTCATTACTGTAGCCCAGCTCCATGTGTCTTTAAATTGTTAATAGGGTTTTTTCTAAATTTTGGCAGCCGTTGGACTCACTGCATACCCTATAACTGGATAGGAGACCCTCTCCTTTCTAATGGGAACATGTTGTTACTGTGCCCAGCTCTATGTGTCTTTAAATTGTTAGTGGGGTTTTTCCTAAATTTTTACAGCTATTGGGCTCACTGCATACCCTATAACTGTATAGCAGATCCTTATCCTTTATAGTGGGAACATGTCATTACTGTGGCCCAGCTCTATGTGTCTTTAAATTGTTAGTGGGGTTTTTCCCAAATTTTGGCAGCCCTTGCAGTCACAGCATGGGCATTACTACTATAGGAGACCCACTCCTTTATAATGGGAATATTTTTTTTTACTGAGACCCTCCTCTATGTCTCTTCAAAGAGGTATTGGGTTGCGTCCAAATTTTTGGCAGCCCTTGCAGTCACTGCATATGCAATAACAGTATAGGAGACCCACTCTTTAATAATGGGAACAACAAAGCATAGCCGACTGCTGGCCCTTTAAGAATAGTAAGGCAGTAAAAATAGTGTTTGACTTTCACAATCCCTCCTTCATAAATGAAACAGGATGTGTCTGATGATGTTTCACACACCACATGGCCAGATAAGGTTGTAAAATGTTAAAATGCCATTTCCCGGTGAATACATTTGTCACGGTTGAAAGCAATGCAAAAATGCATCAAAAACGCTATGTGTGAACATAGCCCAAGGTGTGAAGGAGCATTTTTGTTTTTGGTTATTTATTTTGCCTTGTATACAATTCATTACCCTGGAAAGGATGTTCCTTAACATAATTCCCAGGAAAATCTATTTTAGTTTAGTTTTTGTATGTTTTATTGTGAGTCTGTAAAAGTGGCGTAATACCTCTGACAACATTGTTGACATCATTGACCTGGGAGTCAGAAATGCTTCCAGGAGTCTTCCCCATGCTGTTCCCCTGTCATTTGAGTTCTGTTCCCATCGATTTGGGCAATTTTTAGGCCCTCTGCAGACCGCCAGGGGGGGGGGGCGCTGAAAGAATGCTGGAGTTTCCCATAGATTTACATTGGGCTCGTTACTTGGACCGAGCAGCCGAGTATTCCAATTTGCTTGACTTGAGCAGCGAGCACCCGAGCATTTTAGCGCTCGCTCGTCGCTAGTTTTCAGCTATACCATTTCTATTTCCATTCAACTTTTTGATCGTGTTTTATTCCACTCTTTGTTTGGTGGTAAGATGAAAAAGAATAGTTTTTTTTTCAATGTTCACTGAAGGCGTTAAGTAGTGTGACCGTTTTATAGGCCGTGGAAGTGATGATAACAAATATGTGGACCTTTTTGGTTTATTTTAGTTTTTGTATGAATTTACCCATTTATTGATATAACATTATTTTCATTTTCTTTTCAGTTTATTTTTTGATTAGGTTTTTTTTTTTAAATATTTTTTCACATTCTTTTTTTTACTTTTTCATTTAGTCCCTCTATGGGACTAGCTTTTATTAGTATAATCGCTGTTATAAAGCATTGCAATGAATTCTACCTGTCAGTGTTACAGTGATAGAAGCCTCTGAGACCATGCTCCTAGCTCGGTCTAAGCAGGCCACCGTCGCTGGGATACCTGGAGGCGCGGGTTGTCATGACAACAGGATCACTGACTAAGGACGTAACCAGAAACGCGTTGAGATTGCATCTCCGCTATCATGGACTTTTATATATTTTAAGATTTTGCACCAATAAAGTGAGAATTATTTTTTATTGGAGACTTTCCCCACTTTCTCCTTATGTACACTGGCCGAGAGTCACGGCATTGTGGGTCTGAGCCCAGAAGATATGAGCAGCAGGATGGATTAAATGCATGGTGAGGCATATATTGTTTTTTTGTAAAGAATTGTCCAATCAGTCAGTAAGGATTTAGGGCCCTTTTACATGGCGATATTTTGCATCAGTATTTGTTAACAGACGCCAGGAGTGGATCCAAAACACAGAAGAGGTGAGAGTGGTACAGTTATTATTTTTCTCTGTGTTTGTTCCCCTCTGGTTTTTAGCTTACAAATACTAATGTAAATTACTGCCCAAAATACTCACTGTGTGAATGAGGCGAGGAAGCTGCTTGTAATCCTGTAATATAAGTCCTTATTCTGAGGATGAGCGCTCACTTGCAGGTGCTGTGCTGTAATGCTTATCTTCTCTGCTCCATCATACTCCCCAGAGCAGGGGCGACCCCTGGGGCAAAACTGCAGCCGGCAGATGTCAGACGTGTCACTCAGTGATATGTGATGGAGCCCGACTCCCAAACAAAATCAGACAGAAGCATACAAAATAAATACATGAAGCATTGCAATTAGGTGTCAAACGTTTTCAACTTCATTTAAATTTACATGACACTGAACCATCACCTATCAGGATAAAGAAGATTCTGTGTAGCCTCTGTTCCTATAGACCATCTTGCTTGCAGCCTTCTCCATTGAAGACTACGGAAATTACAGGAATAGATGAGTAATCTGCTTATACTGCTGTAATACAATTCTTTTATCCAATGATGAGAGCATGCGTCCAGGAGTTGTGCTGTAATGTTTGTCTCCTCTTCACCATCGGAGCAGGGGCGACCCCTGGGGCAAAATGTGCTTACTGGGTTCTGTGCAGCCGGCAGATGTCCAGCCGTATGTGATAGACCCCGACCCCCAAACAAAATTAATCAGACAGAAGCACACAAAATAAATACACGAAGCATTGCAATTAGGTGTCAAATGGTCAAAATTTTATTTAAATTTACATGACACCGAAAATAGCACAACCCCCGACTCACGAAGAGTCACCCTCCAGCACTCAGGAGAGGAAAACCCCCTGTGGAGGAAACCTCTATGGAACCATGGATGGAGGGCTGCCCTTCCATTGGGCTTAGAGAGTTAGTGCCAATATATAACAGATGTAACTGCAGAATTGTACAATTTGTACATTTTACCAGATTTACAGAGAATGACATAACAAATACAGACTATAAATGTGATAAAGCGGATGTGGGAGAGATCTGGCTGCGATATCTGTCACCACATTGATTGATGGAGCGAATTTGGTTGATCTGATTGGCCAGGTGGATGTATAATTTCTCCCTTACAGATCCAGGTCCGCCTCTCAAAAAATTGGACATTTGGTTACAGTTCGTTATGCCTAATCCCTAATAGGATAAATAATCCCTCCCAATTTATCACCCATTAGAGTCATAGATCAGTCCATGAACTCCCAAAGGAGAGCTGCTCTATATAGAGGGTAACAGAAGGGGATCCTGGTCTAGGGACCCCCCTTTGTTACCTTCCCATGCCCTAGGGGTGTCTAAAGCAGACAACCCCTTTCCCTGCTAGAACCTCCAAATTACACCAAGTTTGGCACATTACGTGGGTGGTCAAGCTCAAGGTCCTCAGGCGCATCAGTAATGGCGCTGATCGTGGCAGCGCGGAATTCTTTTATGGAATCTTCTTTATGACACTGGTTTATGACCTCATAACAGTTGTCATGGTGACTACAGGGTCTATTACTGATGCAGGGCACAAGTATTAACCCTTTCATCATTGGTAATTTGCTATTGTTATAGAGGCAGATAACTGCACTTGTTACCAAGCAGGGGCCTTATCATTATTGCTTCCCTTAGGCACCATAAGAAATACAGATTACAAATTAAATGTGCAAGTTTGTCATGAGTGTTTTGCACTTTCTAGATCCAGAGATTGGGTTTATTACTAGCACTTTACAAAGAAAAAAAAAAAAAAGAGGAAATTACTTGTAAAATAATATTATTGGGAATTGCATTTCAAGCATTTTCCTAATGTGCATTCTACATAGTTACATAGATTGAAAAAAGTAGGGGTGGACATTAACAGCTTGGGGCCCAAGTGCAAGAAATGTGTCCGAGCCCCCATCTTTTTATGGCGACAAAGCTACAGATATATATACACATACACAGTGGGGGAAATAAATATTTGATCCCCTGCTGTTTTTCTAAGTTTGGCCACTGACAAAGACATGAACAGTCTATAATTTTAAGGGTAATTCTAACATTGAGAGATAGAATATCCCTGCCCAAAAGAATCAAGAAAATCACATTGTATAGATTAGATATTTTTTTTTGCATTTTGCAGTGAGAAATAAGTATTTCATCCCCTACAAACCATTATGAGTTCTGGCTGCTACAGACCAGTTAGACGTTCCTAATCAACTCGTTACCTGCAGTAAAGACAGCTGTCTTACATAGTCACCTGTATAAAAGACTCTTGTCCACAGACTCCATTAATCAGTCAGACTCTAACCTCTACCACATGGGCAAGACCAAAGAGCTTTCTAAGGATGTCGGGGACCAGATCATAGACCTGCACAAAGCTGGAATGGGCTACAAAACCATAAGTAAGACTCTGGGTGAGAAGGAGACAACTGTTGGTGCAATTGTAAGAAAATGAAAGAAATACAAAATGACTGTCAATCGACATTGATCTGGGGCACCATGCAAAATCTCACCTCGTGGGGTATCCTTGATCATGAGGAAGGTGAGAGATCAGCCTAAAACTACAGGGGGGAACTTGCTAATGATCTCCAGGCAGCTGGGACCACAGTCACCAAGCAAACCATTGGTAACACATTACGCTTTAAAGGTTAAAATCCTGCAGTGCCCGCAAGGTCCCCCTGCTCAAGAAGGCACATGTGCAGGCCCATCTGAAGTTTGGCAATGAATACCTGGATGATTCTGTGAGTTATTGGGAGAAGGTGCTGTGGTCAGATGAGACAAAAATTGAGCTCTTTAGCATTAACTCAATTGGCCGTGTTTGGAGGAAGAAGAAGGAAGTACAACCCTAAGAACATCGTTCCAACCGTGAAGCATGGTGGGGGAAACATACTTTGGGGGTGCTTTTCTGCAAAGGGGACATGACGACTGCACCGTATTGAAGGGAAGATGGATGGCGTCATGTATCGCGAGATTTTGGCCAACAACCTCCTTCCCTCAGTAAGAGCATTGAAGATGGGTCGTGGCTAGGTCTTTGCAGCAAGGCAATGACCCAAAACATACAGCCAAAGCAACAAAGGAGTGGATCTAAAAGAACTACAGTAAGGTCATGGAGTGGCCTAGCCAGTCTCCAGACCTTAATCCCATAGAAAACTTATGGAGGGAGTTAAAGCTCCGATTTGCCAAGCAACAGCCTCAAAATCTTAATGATTTAGAGATGATCTGCAAAGAGGAGTGGACCAAAATTCCTCCCGACATGTGCACAACCCTCATCATCAGCTACAAACAACGTCTGACTGCTGTGCTGCCAACATGTGTTTTACCACCAAGTATTAAGTGTTGTTTTCCAGAGGGATCAAATACTTATTTCTCACTGCAAAATGCAAAAAAATTATCTAGTTTATACAATGTGATTTTCTTGATTTTTTTTTGGATATTCTATCTCTCAATGTTAAAATTAACCTACCCTTAAAATTATAGACTGTTCCTGTCTTTGTCAGTGGGCAAACTAAGAAAGACAGCAGGGGATCAAATAATTATTTCCCCCACTGTGTATATAATTATATATATATACAGTATGTAGATTGTATGCATCTACCTCCTTCTAGGTTGTGCCTGGATATGTACACCCACTATATACTGTGTATGTCTGCACCACTTCAGTGCAGTAAGGCGACATTACTGACCACGGAGCAGCCGTGCTCTTTAGAGCTGATGTATTTTTATTTTTGTGAATTGTTTCAGCTGCCTGAAGACCATTGCTCGCCATCTACCATGGGCATGCTGCAGATCCTCGCTAAGTTGCCATCTTACTCCCTGGCATCAGGATGGTTAATAACAGTACAACCCATGTGCAGACAGATTTGTCTGACTCCTTACCGGACTCCAGCAACCATCGGCTGTGATCCCAGCAGAGAGTACTGCGATTCAGGACTATCTCCGACCATGCCGGTGCTGGTCATAATTCACCGGTACCAGAGGAGGACAACTTTGGGACATTGTCCAAGACATACTCCTCAAGAACTGTGTTTAAGAAATAGTCTCCAGAGGTCCAGGACTTGAAATATGAAGAGGGTGAGGACATTACTGGGGCACACAACCCGCTCATAATAGGTACAGGGGAAGAAGAAACTCTCCGTACTGGTACTTCCTCCAGTGTAAGGCCAAAATAAAGGAGGGCAAGGTAAGAATGTCTATATTGTTATTCTACTGGGGATCCGCAGGGGAGGGATCGCACATCACAATGCTAGTTTACAATGAAGCATACCAGACAATATATGTCCTTCTATAATATATCCTCATATAATTTCCTATTGTGGCAAATATTATGCAATTACATTGTCCTAAATGATTGTATTTGCTGATCGTAACCTTAACGGTATGATGGTAGCGTCACTGACGCGCCCCCTGGGCCTGTGTTGTGCAGGGGAACCCGGAACCGGGCCTGTTGTAGAATGCTGGGGGTTATAGTCTCCGTGTGGCGGTGACCCGGTCCGTGCCCAGGGTGGTCAAACCAGTGGCAGTTTTAATGTATAGCAAATGTCCGACTACGCCACCCGTGGATTGCGGTCAGTGGGGACCGCCGCTGCGCTGCCGACCGCTGAGGCTGATGTTGTTTGCGCAGCCGAGTATGGGATAACTCCCCACGGGAGAAGTATTGCCTCAGGGCAGCTAATGTGAGAGATGATGGGAGTGATGGTGTGAGGGTCCCAGTGCTAATGGTGCTGGTGCGGCAAGGAATCACAGAGGCGTGAGGTGCAGTTCAGGGTCTTTACTGATGGTACAAGGCAGACCCTCCCGGGAGTACTGGCTAGTATAAGGGGCCTGGTCAGTCTGCGAGCAAGCAGGAGTTCCCCTGGCCAGGTGGAGTTGTAGGCCTCCCCGTTTATCTGCACTCTTCCTGGCTACCTTGCTGTCAGCGGTTACAAGTAGCCCACGTCCCTGAGTATACCGTGTGGTGCTCACCCGTATGGCTGGTGACTTGGGGCCTTCTGTTAGCCTCCGCTCCTGGATGGCGGCGCTGGTCCCTTCTTTGTGACTGAGCCTCCGGGCTTCTATGGCCAGAGGACCTGGAATCCCCTGCCGGTTGGTTTCTGCTGCTGGGTATATATCAGTCCCCACAGCCTCGGACTCCTGTGTCCGGTTTTAGTAACTTCAGCCAGGGCGAGCTATATCTCTGCTCACAGCCCCTGGCCTTCAGCTGCTGCTCCTACAGAGCTCCTGTTCTCACTTTCCCTCTCCAGGCTCTGACTACTCTGCTTGTTCTGCAGGCTCTGTCTCTAGCTTCACTCACTAATCCCGCCCCAGACCCAGTTTATAAGGGCAGATTCCTCCCCTTCCAGGTCTGGGCGGACCGTGTTGCATGCTTAGGGCTCCTGGCCAGAGAAACCTCCCACTTGCTCTCAGACATAATATCTCTATTACTGTGGTAACCAGACCCCTGGGGTGCCACATTCCCCCCTAGTAAATTTTAGTACTCCGGGACTAAACACATTTTTAAAGAAACATAATAACAGGGTATAAACAATAATACGATAACATATTTACAAGAAGCTTTAGTTCTTTAAAGGTCACGGCGTGTCCGCAACCGGGTGTCCATATCACCCAAGGTGAAGCTTTAAGCGAAGTAGGGGACCTGTCCAAAGCAAACCCCTTGCGTTGTCCTTGGGTGTGGCTGCAAGGGTAGACTAACTACTTTGGGCCGCAAGGAGGCCACGCCAGACAGGTTTTCTCTTCCGCGGCCGTCTTCGCAAGAGGCACCAAGGTGCAACTATCTACAAAACTGTTCCGGTTATCCAGCGTCCATAACCTGTTAGTCCATTAAAATCTGCAGGGTAACTGAGAAACATAATTAATAACAGGCAACAAACATAAACCATAAACAGTTAACAGATAAATTCACAGTGCATTAGTTTAGATTCTCCAGCGAGCGGGCATCTGACCTCTAGTGACTCTAGTGGACCTACGGAGCTCACTAACTGGTTCTGCACTACAGGGTGTAGGAGGTGTTATGGGTAAGCTGGGCAGTTGTCTGCGCACTCTTTGGCTCACTAGGGGCACGGCAGGCTCACTACTAGCAGAGGGTTGATCCTCCTGTACTGCTGGTGTGGACTCTTCTGCCTCTTGGGCCGGCTGCTCTTCCAGCTCTACTGGTTCCTCTGTAGGCACTTGCGGGGCTGGCTGGAGAAAGGTGAGGACGGGTACCACGACAGCGCCGTTTACTTGTGTCCAAGACCGGGGGAAGTCTCCGAGTACGGTACTGATCATTTCTTCCCTTTCCTCTGCGGGTTGAGGGTTTCCTTGATCTTCTTCAGGGCTTTGCAACTGCTCGGGACACTTCTTCAGGTGGTCTCTGGAGACAATGGCTGTGGTTTCTCCTCCATCCTTACTGATTACGCAGATTTTTGGGTTCTCATGGCTTGATGGCAGTACGGTGTACGGGTCCTTCTCCCACTGGTCGTCCAACTTGTGGAGCCGCCTCTTCCTCTTCAAGACCTGATCTCAAGGTACCAGGGGAACAGCGGGAGCATACTGGTTATAAGCCTTCTCTTGCCTTTCTCTAGCTTGAGACAGACTTCGCTCGACGCTCTCCTGTACTTTCCGATACTGCTGCTGCCGTTCTGTATCCCAGTCTGCCTCTGGCGAGGTGTCCTCAGGCGTCAGGACTCCCATATCCAGGTCAATAGGCAGCTTACCAGGTCTTGCTCTCATTAGGTAAGCCGGGGTACAGTTGGTGGAACCTACAGGGATGTGGTTATACAGGTCCACCAGATCGGGCAGTTTCTCAGGCCACAGACTGCGTTCTTCCAGGGGCAATGTTTTTAGCAGATCTATCACCACCTGGTTCATCTTCTCGCAGAGTCCATTGGTTTGAGGGTGATAGGGCGTTGTTCTTATCTTCTTGCAGCCATACAGGTTGCAGAACTCCTGGAAGACCTCCGCTTCGAAGGCTGGTCCTTGGTCTGTCAACACTTGGTCCGGGTACCCGTGTGGACGGCAGAAGTGCTGCTGGAAGGCTCTAGCTGCTGTTTGAGCCGTTAAGTCCTTGACCGGGACCACCACCAGGAACCGGGAGTAATGATCTACGATTGTGAGGGCGTAGACATACCCAGATCTGCTTGGAGCCAGTTTCACATGGTCCAGGGCTACCAGTTCCAGTGGCTGTCTGGTGATGATGGGCTGCAGGGGAGTCTTCTGGCTGGCTCGGTCTTTTCTTCTCAGGTGGCACGGGCCACAGTCTCTGCACCACCTCTCGATGGCTCCTCTCATGCCTACCCAGTAGAACCGTTCACGCAACAAGAACTCCAGCTTCTTCCATCCGAAATGCCCTGCTCCGTTGTGGTATGCCTCCAGAACCATAGCCGCGTCTCGTCTTGGGACCACTACCTGCCAGGTCAACTCATGTGTTCGAGAGTTAACCATTCTCCGGCACAGCTTCTCCCTGTAGAGGAACAGCTTACTTTTCTCCTTCCACAGTTGCTTGGTCTCCTCCGGAGCATCTGGGTCAAGACGAGCATCGGCCTGGGTCAGCATTTCCTTCACCAAATGGACTGCGGGATCACTGTCTTGCGTCTCTGCCCAGTTGTAGTGGGGCAAGGGATTGAACGTCACGGAGCGCCTGTCCTTCACACGGTGGGAATACAGGGTAATCCCATGACGGTGGAACGCAGGGAGCTCAACTTCTTCTGGATCTTCCCCTACGTCCGGTAAGTTCGGCATTCTAGACAGGGCATCCGCGTTGGCATTTGAGCGTCCTGCCCGGTATTTGATGGTGAATTCAAAGTTGGACAGGCGGGCCATCCATCTCTGTTCCAGGGCACCGAGCCTTGCAGTGTCCAGGTGTGTCAACGGGTTGTTATCCGTGTACACGGTGAATTTGGAGGAGGCAAGGTAATGCTTGAAACGTTCGGTCACTGCCCACACTACTGCCAGGAACTCCAGCTTGAATGAGCTATAATTCTCAGGGTTCCTCTCCGTGGGCCGTAGCTTTCGGCTGGCTTAAGCGATTACCCGTTCTTTCCCTTGCTGGATCTGGGACAGTACGGCTCCTAGCCCGATGTTGCTTGCGTCCGTGTGGAGGATAAAGGGCTGGCTGTAGTCTGGATATGCCAGGATTTCATCCCCCGTGAGGGCCATCTTCAGCTGGCAGAAGGACTCCTCTTCCAGCTTTTCCCACCTAAAGGGCTGCTTCTGGTTTTTGGCTTTCTGCGATTGACCTATCAGGAGGTCCTGCTATGGCTGCCATTTTGGTGAAACCGGGAATGAATCTTCGGTAGTAGCCTACCAACCCGAGGAACTGCCGCACTTCCTTTATGCTGGAGGGTCTTGGCCAGTCCTTAATCACGGTGATCTTATCAGGGTCAGGAGCCACTCTGTCAGCACTCACCACGTGTCCCAGGTATTGCACCTTTTGGTTTCAGGAGGTGACACTTGGAGGGTTTCACTTTTAGGCCGTAGTTTGCCAGAGCTTCAAACACTTCTGCCAGGTGTTTCAGGTGGTCCTCGTAGGTCTTGGAATAGACGATGACATCGTCCAGGTACAACAGGACCGTCTCGAAGTTCCGGTGTCCCAGACAGCATTCCATCAACCGTTGGAAGGTTCCTGGTGTGTTGCAGAGCCCGAACGGCATACAGTTAAATTCGCTGAGACCCATCGGGGTGGTGAATGCGGTCTTCTCCCGGTCTGCCTCTGCTACAGAAACCTGCCAGTACCCGCTAGTGAGATCCAAAGTAGAGAAGAAGTTAGCAGATTTTAATGCAGCTAAGGACTCTTCTATCCTTGGTAACGGGTACGCATCTTTGTGTGTGATACGGTTGACCTTCCTGTAGTCTACACACATTCTCATAGTGTTGTCTTTCTTTTTCACTAAGACTAGTGGAGCTGCCCAGGGGCTACAGCTGTCCCTAATTACCCTAGCCTCCTTCATGTCTTTTAGCATCCCCTTGGCGTGTTGGTAGTGTGCAGGGGGTACGGGTCGGTATCTCTCCTTTATGGGAGGATGGTCTCCCGTGGGGATGTGATGTTCTACCCCCGTTACTCGCCCGAAGTCCAGCGGGTGTTTACTAAACACTCTCTCGTACTCTTGAACCACCCGATAGACTCCCTGTTTCTGGTGTGAGGGAGTGGAGTCAGTACCCAAATGCAGTTGCTGACTCCAGTCCTCCATTGGTTTCTTAGAGCCGTTACCTTCCTCTGGTTGAGATGGAGGCAAGGGTTCCACGGCCTGTACAGAATTCTGCTTTATGGTGAACAATTTGGCTAGCGTGGCATACCGGGGCAGGTGTACTTCTCTCTCCCCGATATTTATGATGCGAACGGGCTCCCTCCCATGGCGTACATCGACCACCCCTCGTGCCGTCAAAATGGTGGGCCTACTGTCTGAGTAGACTTGTTCTACCATTGCTTGGTAGTCTCTACCTCTTAGACCAATAGCTGCCCGGCACCAAATCATCATCTCACTTTTTGGGGGCATGGCAATAGGGAACGGGTCACACATTCTCACGCTACCTATCTCACCACCAGATAGTTCCACCTGTTGCCGCTTCATCAGTGCCCGGATCTCTTTTTGGAGCACACGCTGCTGGCCGGAACTGGCGTTCTTGGCAACCTGCTGTAAAATGAGAATCACCTCTGCAAGACAATTTTCAATCACATTAGTTCCCAAGGTTATTCTAGGGTGACTCTCATGACGGTCTATGTCCACTATAATCAGTCCTTGTACCGCCAGTTCGACTTTACCGATCTTAATGGTCACCTCTTTGAATCCCAATTGCGGCACGGGCTGACCATTGCTGGCGATGATACTCAGGTCGTCATCTGGGTAGCGGGTTATGTCCGAGTCATTCCAGTACTGTTTAAAGAGCACGTACGGGATTGTGATCACCTGTGACCCAGTGTCTAGTAGGGCACTCATAGGAATGCCATCCAGTACCACAGGCAAGATTGGACGTCCCCCTATGTATTTATCACGCCAGTTTGATGGGCCTGATGGTCTTATGCCTGGGGGTTGGCCCTCTACCCCAGGTTGTGCCCGTTTAAATGACAGTACCTTGCCACATGTCCGGGTTGATTGCAGCGGCGGCAGATGGGTCGTCCGTCCTCGTTGTATCTGTCGCTGGGTCTTCCTCTGGCCGGTGGGGTCCTCCTCAGTCGGCGCCACGGGACGTCCTCCAGTCCGGATGCCAGCTGGATCTTTCCTGGAGAAGAGACCTGTAAAGACTGCACAGTTCTGGTTAGCGCGGCAACGCTCTTAGTCAGCTCTTGGACCTGATGGTGCAGGTCTGTAGCCGGGTCACTGTTTAAAGCCTGCGCATCAGCTCCCACAGGCCCTGCAGACAAGGGCGCCGTCTCCTGGTGGTAAGTGATAGCAGGGGGCCTGTGGGTCACAGCGCCACCTGGTGCCGGTTCTCGGAGCACCCGGATGGCTCTGTCCTTGAACTGTGCAAAGTCCAGGTCAGGGTCCTGTAAGGCCATTGCCCGCAACTGGGTTCGGTGGGCATTGCACAGTAGACCCTCAATAAATTGTTCAGTCAACAGCTTATCTTCATTTCCCACGCTGTCAGGGTCTGCCTGCTTAATGGCTCTCAGGGCCTCTTGTAGGTTTAGAGCATAGTCTCTTATACTCTCATGTGCCCGTTGTTTACACCCGTAAAATCTGAGCTTTATTTCGGCTGAGGTGCGGGTATCAGCCGGGCTAGTATTTCCCTGACAGTCCTCTTCCTCCCAGGTGACCAGGACTTTACCTCCCTTTGGGCTGCCCCGATTAATTGGGCCACCAGGATGCTCACTTTTTGCTCTTCTGTGAGGGGGTACACCTGGAAGAGGCTATCCAGTCTTTCTCTAAAGTCATTTAGAGTATGTGACTCCCCTGAGTACTGGGGTAGCCAGGTTGCCCCCGGGATATAAGGCATGGTGAATGGCATGACTGCTGCAGCGGTTGCGCTGGCGGTGGCTGTGGCAGTGGAGCTCCCCTCGGTATCCGGCATCCTCCTCCCCCCTAGTGGACCGTGGCCTACCTTGCGATGCTCTTCTTCCGTAGGCCGCGGCTCCGCAGTCGATCGTCGGGGTTGAGGACCTGGCGTCGCGCTCCGATGACGTCAGCGTCGCTCTTCCTCCCTTCCAGGACCTTGCGCAGCGTCAGAGCGTGGGGCGGAGCTTCGGATCTCGCGCGCTTTCGGCGTCCACGCCCCTCTTCTTCCCGTGCGGCTTCCCGAAGATGGCGTCCGAAGGCGGGAAGCAGCTGCGGATGGCGGGAAGAAGGCAGAAGACAGCGGGAAACGATCCAAGATGGCGTCTGATGGCGGGAATCGGCTCCGGACGGCGGGAAACTTCACCACAGGTAAGTATAAAAGTCTCTTTTTCAGGCACGCAGTACCCGGTGGTTGCGGGCACGAAATCCTGCCGACTACGCCAAAGTTGACGCGCCCCCTGGGCCTGTGTTGTGCAGGGGAACCCGGAACCGGGCCTATTGTAGAATGCTGGGGGTTGTAGTCTCCGTGTGGCGGTGACCCGGTCCGTGCCCAGGGTGGTCAAACCAGTGGCAGTCTTAATGTATAGCAAATGTCCGACTACGCCACCCGTGGATTGCGGTCAGTGGGGACCGCCGCTGCGCTGCCGACCGCTGAGGCTGATGTTGTTTGCGCAGCCGAGTATGGGATAACTCCCCACGGGAGAAGTATTGCCTCAGGGCAGCTAATGTGAGAGATGATGGGAGTGATGATGTGAGGGTCCCAGTGCTAATGGTGCTGGTGCGGCAAGGAATCACAGAGACGTGAGGTGCAGTTCAGGGTCTTTACTGATGGTACAAGGCAGACCCTCCCGGGAGTACTGGCTAGTATAAGGGGCCTGGTCAGTCTGCGAGCAAGCAGGAGTTCCCCTGGCCAGGTGGAGTTGTAGGCCTCCCCGTTTATCTGCACTCTTCCTGGCTACCTTGATGTCAGCGGTTACAAGTAGCCCACGTCCCTGAGTATACCGTGTGGTGCTCACCCGTATGGCTGGTGACTTGGGGCCTTCTGTTAGCCTCCGCTCCTGGATGGCGGCGCTGGTCCCTTCTTTGTGACTGAGCCTCCGGGCTTCTATGGCCAGAGGACCTGGAATCCCCTGCCGGTTGGTTTCTGCTGCTGGGTATATATCAGTCCCCACAGCCTCGGACTCCTGTGTCCGGTTTTAGTAACTTCAGCCAGGGCGAGCTATATCTCTGCTCACAGCCCCTGGCCTTCAGCTGCTGCTCCTACAGAGCTCCTGTTCTCACTTTCCCTCTCCAGGCTCTGACTGCTCTGCTTGTTCTGCAGGCTCTATCTCTAGCTTCACTCACTAATCCCTCACCAGACCCAGTTTATAAGGGCAGATTCCTCCCCTCCCAGGTCTGGGCGGACCGTGTTGCATGCTTAGGGCTCCTGGCCAGAGAAACCTCCCACTTGCTCTCAGACATAATATCTCTATTACTGTGGTAACCAGACCCCTGGGGTGCCACATCACCACTAGCACCTAAGAAACACAGTGAAGCCTGGTAAGTGTCCGGACGGAGGAGATAGCCATTGATGAGAAGCATTATTTTTTAGGATCATAGCCATGACTGTTATAGCATTTGCATAAGTCGCCCTTGTGCCATGTTGTTCTCCTTTTTTCAAGCAATGTCTGTAATCACAGCAAAACTATTGCAGTCTTCACAACACAGCCCGGCTCTGCTACGATTATGGAAATCATGTCCAAGAGCAATAAAGAAAAATATTCACAAGTGTTTTTAAGAAATTGCGACTGGTTTTTTTTTGCTTGGATTATTTATTTATTTTTTTATGTTTGCATTATTTTGCATTATTTTGTCTTTTTGCTTCTTTTGTTGCATCTGTGCATTTTTACGTTTTTTTCTTTTGTTGCTAATCACAGCATGTTCTAAGTTTCGTGATTTACTTATTTTTTTTTCTTTCTTTACTTTTTCTATAAATTTTACCATTAGAAAATGCACCTAAAAAATCATACACATGTCTGTATGTGTCAGAGTTGTCTTGGGGTCTCATCTATTTATTTAGTAGGGTAAAGAGGGAGGAGGTGAGTAAGGACATAAGTGTGAAGTGCTGGGTCCTGGTTGCTTGTATATCCTGCACTGCTTCTAGCACTTCTATTGCTCTCCTCTGAAGACATGTCCCTCTTGTGTGCAGCTGGCCGAAGCCCTGGACCTCTTCCAGGAACAGATGCTGAAAGAGGAGCGGCTGCAGCCGGAGGAAAGTAACTACACTGTTCTCATCGGAGGCTGCGGAAGAGTTGGATATATCCTATATATAACGTATTGACGGCTCTGTCTGACAGTCTAATATGTATGGGGTCCCGGACAATTTTTTGGGGGAGTTAATGATACAGCATAACTGATCATTTAATTTGGCTGATCATTATGTTCTGGAGATAAGGTGCCAGTAGACATGTCTGGTGGTGACTCTCATAGAGAACACAGGAGTGTATGGGAGAGATGGCTGCCAGACAACTGTTAAGCGCGGGCCGTCTTTCATCCAAGAGCCATCTAATGTGTGTGGCGGGCTTTATAAGGTTGATCTGTGACCCCTTGATAATGAGCCATGATAAAGCAGCATTGGGTAAGCTCCAAGGAGTGGCCAGTAAAGTCCTTCTGCCTGTGTTCACATGGATGAGATTAGCCGGGGTCCATGCCGTGGTGGCTGTGCTCATCAGGCCCTGGACACATTAGTCAGATCTGTACAGCATGTTGCAGCTTATTCTGAAATATTTATAACAAAGCCCAGATAATGGTCACATTAACTGTGGCATGTTTGTAGCTTTTTAATGATTTAATACTAAAATGATCTTATTTACTCTGTGAAACAACCTTTAAAGGGACTTTCTTGTTTCACAAAACCGCTGTTCCTGGCTGCAGTTTGTTTAAAGAAATTACAAAAACCGTCTGTTCTCTATTCATCCTCCCCAGGTCCAGCGCAAAGTTTCTCCTGCTGCTCCCGCTGTCTGTTATTGTCTGCAGCGCTGACAACACATCTACAGCTCTGCAGCCTGTAGCTACGCTCAGCGGCTCGTGCCGTTAACTCGGGCCGACCTTCAGAGCTCACTGACTGACTGCAGTGCTTTCACCGTCACGTCAGCGCTGCAGACAATGACTGACACCAAAGCATTATTATTATTACTATTTATTATTATAGCGCCATTTATTCCATGGAGCTTAACATGTGAAAAAGGGGATATACATAACAAACAACAAGTACAATAATCCTGAACAAAAACGCAACGGCAAACTGTTACAGAAGGAGAGAGGGTCTCCCCGCGAGGGCTCACAGTCTACCAGGGATAGGTGAGGGTACAGCAGGTGAGGGTAGAGCTAGTCATGCAGCGGTGTGGTGGAGCGGTGGTTACTGCAGGTTGTAGGCTTGTCGGAAGATGTGGGTCTTCAGGTTCCTTTTGATGGTTTCCACGGTAGGCGAGAGTCTGACATGTTGGGGTAGAGAGTTCCAGAGTAGGGGGAAAGCACAGGAGAAATCTTGTATGCAATTGTGGGCAGAGGAGATAAGAGGGGAGTAGAGAAGGAGATCTTGTGAGGATCGGAGGCTGCGTGCAGGTAAGTACTGGGAGACTAGGTCAGAGATGTATGAAGGTTTATAAAAAAAAAATTCAATAAAAAACATTGAAACACAGATATATGGGGGAGACAGGTTGTGAATGGCTTTGTATGCCATGGTTAGGGTTTTGAACTGGAGTCTCTGGGTACATGGGAGCCAGTGCAGGGATTGACAGAGAGGAGAGGCCGGGGAACAGCGGGGGGGCAGGTGGATTAGTCAGGTAGCCGAGTTTAGGATAGATTGGAGGGGTGCAAGAGTGTTGGAAGGGAGGCCACAGAGCAGGAGGTTGCAGTAGTCGAGGCGGGAGATGATGAGGGCGTGCACTAGTGTTTTTGCAGATTCGTGGTTGAGGAATGTGCGGATCCGGGAGATGTTTTTGAGTTGACGTTGGCAGGAAGTGGAAAGGGCTTGGATATGTGGCTTGAAGCACGGTTTGTTTCTTAAAAAAAAAAAATGCTGTGTTGGAATAGGGGTTGTCTGAAATAGGATAACCCCCTTAAAGTGAATCTGTCACCAGGTTTTTGTTATCTAATCTGACAGCAACATAATGTATGGGCAGAGACCCTGATTCCAGCGATGTGTCATTTACTGGGCTGCTTGCTGTAGTTTTTATAAAATCACAGTTTTATCAGCAGGAGATTATCACTAGAGGACTAGTAAGCCTGCTGCTAGGTAGTCCTCGGTATTCATGTGCTCTGTATAACCCCATTGTAACGGGTCCGGGAGGCGGACTGTAACGGGTCCGGGAGGCGGAACCTCTGAGCTACTATACAAGGGGGCGGCCCTTGTAAGGGAGCGGGTGGCAGTCTCTGGGTGAACGGACAGGGAGTTACAGCAAGTGATCAGGGCAGTCTCTGGGTAAGGGGTAGGTACGACCTGTGATGGCAGAGCCTCCGGGTAGGCTAGCAGGCAGGTGGTAGATGTGTGCTCCCAGGTGAGCAAGCGAGAGTCTCTGGAATAGCTGATGGTCACCGCACGTGACAACGGGACCTCCGGGCTGGCAAGCAGGCAGGTAACGGAGATGCGCTCCCAGGTGAGCGGGCAAGAGTCTCTGGAATAGCTGATGGTCACCGCACGTGACAACGGGACCTCCGGGCTGGCAAGCAGGCAGGTAACGGAGATGCGCTCCCAGGTGAGCGGGCAAGAGTCTCTGAGATAGCTGGTGGTCACAGCACGTGACAACGGAGCCTCCGGGCTGGCAAGCAGGCAGATAACGGAGAAGCGCTCCCAGGTGAGCGGGCAAGCTGGTCCATAGACAGACTGACCGGAGTAGTAAGGCAGACCGTCGGACCTCAGGCAAGCAGGCAGGTAGCTGACATGCGCTCCCAGGTGAGCGGGCAGGCTGGTCCTTAGACAGACTGACAGGAGAAGTAAGGCAGACCGTCGGACCTCAGACTGGCAGACAGGTAACAAGTATTCAGGCAGGAATCAGGCAGGTAACTGGCAGGTACTGGCAGGTAACTAGCAGGAAACTGGCAGGTAACTGGCAACGGGACCTGAGGGCTGAAGCACAGGTGAGACACAGGTGCAAACAACATTGCTCGGGCACCTCCATTTTGGAGGAGGTGCCTTATATATGATGAAGTCCTCCGGCCATTGGCCGGGGACTCTTTAGGGCGGCGCGCGCGGCCCCTTTAAGAGGAGGGGAGCGCGCGCGCGCGCGCCCTAAGCACAGGGGCCGGGAAGGAGCGCGCGCTGAGAGCAGAGCAGGAGGAGGACGCCGGGACGGAGCGCGCGCTGACAGCAGAGCGGGGGAAGGAAGCCGGGCACGGAGCAGAGCGGTGAGAGGAGCAGCGTCCCTGCCTAGCAGAGGGCAGGGACGCCGGCACTACAGTACCCCCCCCTTTAGGCCCCCCCTTTTTTAGGCCAGACAGAAATTTAGCTAGGATGAGAGGGGCATGGATGTTCTCCCGGGGCTCCCACGTTCTCTCCTCAGGACCAAACCCCTTCCAATCTACCAGGAAAAAGGTCTTTCCTCTTACCCTTTTGGTGGCAAGAATGTTCTCTACCTCAAACTCGTCCACAGCAGAAACCGGAGCAGGAGGCGTACCTGTAGACTTGGAAAAAGAGTTAAGTACCACAGGTTTGAGGAGAGACACATGGAAGGAGTTAGGGATCCGTAAGTTGGCCGGGAGTTTCAATTTATAGGCCACCGGGTTGATCTGACTGATGACCTCCAGTGGGCCGATGAACCGAGGCCCTAACTTATAGGAAGGGATCTTGAGCCGGACATATTTGGACGAGAGCCAGACTTTATCCCCAGGGCGGAATTGAGGAGGGTCCAGACGTTTTTTGTCAGCGTGTCTTTTCATACGCTCGGATGACAGAAGAAGTGCGGACCGGGTACTCTCCCATATGGAGGAAAATTTGTTAACAAGAGATTCCGCAGCCGGATTGTCCGCCGAGGTGGAGACGGGAAACGGGATCCGAGGATGCTGACCGTAGACTACAAAAAACGGGGATTTGGAGGAAGACTCGCTCTCGTGATTGTTGTACGAGAATTCGGCCCATGGCAGGAGATCCACCCAGTCAGAATGGTGGGCATTAACGAAGTGCCGAAGGTAACTGGTCAGGTTCTGATTGATCCGCTCCACTTGACCATTAGACTGTGGGTGGTAAGCGGAGGAGAAGTCCAGGGTGACGTCCAGCAATTTACAAGTGGCTCTCCAGAAACGGGAAGTGAACTGTACCCCACGATCCGACACGATGTGACGGGGCAGGCCATGAAGACGGAAGATGTGGCGGATAAAGTCTTTAGCCAGCTCGGGTGCAGACGGAAGACCTGGCAGTGGAATGAAGTGAGCCATCTTGGAGAAGCGGTCAGCGACCACCCAAATGACCGTACAACCGGCAGAGACAGGCAGATCAGTAATGAAGTCCATCGCTATATGCTGCCAGGGGGCAGCAGGTACTGGCAGAGGTAGGAGGCGGCCGGCCGGCAGGTGTCTCGGAACTTTGTTGCGGGCGCAGGACACACAGGCAGAAACAAAGTCTATTACATCCTTGTGCAGGTTAGGCCACCAGTAGTGCCGGGTAATAAGCTGGAGGGTCTTTTTCTGACCGGCGTGGCCAGCTAATTTAGACGAATGACCCCAGTGTAGAATCTTCTCCCGATCAGGTACTGGTACGAACGTCTTACCAGGAGGAAGACGATTTAGACTCACGGGAGCCACCTGCATTACTCTGGCGGGATCGATGATATGTTTCGGATCCTCCTCGAGATCAGACACCAGAAAGGATCGAGACAAGGCATCCGCCTTGACGTTTTTGTCAGCCGGGCGAAAATGAAGGACAAAATCAAAACGAGCAAAAAACAAGGACCACCGGGCTTGGCGCGGGTTAAGTCTCTGGGCATGCTGGAGGTAAGCCAAGTTCTTGTGGTCAGTGTAAATTATTACCGGGTGAAGAGCCCCCTCGAGCAGGTAACGCCACTCCTCCAATGCCAGTTTGATGGCCAATAACTCTCGGTCTCCTATGGAATAGTTGCGCTCAGAGGAGGAGAAGAGTTTAGAGAAGAAGCCACAAGTTACCATCCTCCCGGAAGATGATTTTTGAGTAAGTACCGCTCCGGCTCCAGAGGAGGAGGCGTCAACTTCCAGGAAGAACTGCTTGTTGCCATCTGGGCGATGCAGCACCGGGGCGGAAGAGAAGGCCTGTTTAAGGGAAAGAAAGGCCTCCTCTGCTTCGGGTGGCCACTCTTTGGGATTAGTACCTTTACGGGTGAGCGCAGAAATTGGGGCCGTCCGGGAAGAGAAGTGTGGTATGAAGAGGCGGTAGTAGTTGGCGAAGCCCAGGAAACGCTGAATGGCCTTCAACCCCTCCGGTCGGGGCCATTTCTCGATGGCAGACAGTTTCTCAGGATCCATTTGAAGGCCGGTCTGAGAGATAATGTAGCCCAGAAACGGAAGCGAGGTCTGCTCAAAGAGGCACTTCTCAAATTTAGCGTAGAGATGGTTCTGCCTTAGCCTGAGCAGGACCTGACGAACGTCCCTCCGGTGAGTCTGGAGATCCGGAGAGAAGACCAAGATGTCGTCCAGGTACACCACTACGCAGGAGTAGAGAAGGTCCCGGAAGATGTCATTGACCAACTCTTGAAAGACGGCAGGAGCGTTACAGAGACCAAAGGGCATTACCAGGTATTCATAGTGGCCGTCCCGGGTGTTGAATGCCGTCTTCCATTCATCCCCCTGACGAATACGAACCAGGTTGTACGCCCCACGAAGGTCCAGTTTGGTGAAGATCCTAGCCCCCCTCAGACGATCAAATAATTCTGGAATGAGCGGAAGGGGGTACTTATTCTTCACCGTGATCAGGTTTAGGCCTCTATAGTCTATACAGGGACGGAGAGAGCCGTCCTTCTTTTTGACGAAAAAGAAGCCTGCTCCCGCCGGGGAGGTAGATTTCCGGATGAATCCTCTGGCCAGATTCTCCTCAATATATTCGGACATTGACCGGGTCTCAGCAGCGGATAAAGGATAGATACGCCCACGGGGAGGAGTAGTACCGGGTAGCAGATCGATGGGACAGTCGTATGGTCTATGTGGTGGTAATGTCTCTGCCTCCTTTTTATTAAAGACATCTGCATAAGACCAATAAGGAATCGGAAGTCCAGGTAGATTAGCTGGGGTAGGAGAGGGACGAACGGGATGGACGGGAACCAGGCAGGTCTTATGACAGTCTTGTCCCCAGCGAAGGACCTCTCCGGTTTGCCAGTCTAGCACGGGTGCATGTCTCTGGAGCCAGGGCAGACCTAGCAAGAGGGCGTGAGAGAGTCCAGGCAGAACATGAAAGGAGATACTTTCAGAATGCAGCATTCCCACCTGCAGGGTAATGGATTCGGTGATGAGTTGAATGGGGCGAGGTAAGAGGCCCCCATCCACGGCAGCGACAGACAAGGGTACAGCCAGAGGTTTGGTGGGGATGCGGTATTTCTCAACCAGGGACTGTGAAATAAGGTTCCCGGCTGCTCCAGAGTCAAGTTGGGCTAGTTCGAAATAACGGTTCTCCCCGTAGATGATCGAAACTGACAACAGCAGGGATGGAGAGGATTTATTCTTGTCTAGGTGGACCTCTCTGAGCGAACCTAGACACAGGCGTTTCCCGACCTCTCCGGGCAGGCACGGATCCGGTGCTCCTTACTGCCACAGTAGAAGCAGCTCCCCTCGGCACGGCGTGAGTCCTGACGGGTTTTGACCATCTTGGTCTGGTCGACCTGCATAGGCTCAGGAGAGTGTACCTGGGGAGAGATGGAGGGAATGACGGGTTTCTGGAAAGTAGGAGCTAAACGTGGAATCCTTCTCTCACGGGTGACCTCTTTGGCACGCTCCTGAAACCGTAGGTCAATTCGGGTGGCAAGAGTTATTAAGTCATCGAGAGTGGTAGGAATGTCCCGACCGGCAAGTTCATCTTTAATACGGCCGGACAGACCCTCCCAGAAGACGGAAACCAGAGCGTCGTTATCCCAGGCCAGCTCCGAGGCAAGGGTACGGAACCGTATGGCATATTGGCCCACGGTGAGACTCCCCTGACGGAGGCGTAGCAACGATGATGCAGATGAGGTCTTCCGTCCGGGTTCGTCGAAGACTTTCCGGAAAGCCGTGAGAAAAGCAGGCAAGTTGGACACCAGGGGGTCTCCTCTCTCCCATAGAGGATTCAGCCAGGCCAGGGCCTCCCCGGTGAGATGGGACATGATGAAGGCAATTTTGGCCCGGTCGGAGTTAAACTGGTAGGACAAAAGTTCAAAATGCAGGGTGCACTGATTCAAGAAGCCCCGAGCCTGGACGGGGTCGCCTCCGAAGCGAGGAGGTGCAGAAAGCCGGGGTCCGGGGTAGGATACCATAGTATTAGTGAGCAGCGGAGCCGCCGGATTGCAAGATATGGCACTAGCGGAGGTTGTTGGTGGATCAGACAGAGTGTTCAGGCGAGTATTAACATTCCGCAGGTGACCCAGGATGGCCTCCTGTTGGGACCTCTGACGGGACAGTTCAAGAGCGAGGTCCGAGAGCGAGGGAGCTTGGGTGCCACCGGGTTCCATGGCCCGAGCAAACTGTAACGGGTCCGGGAGGCGGACTGTAACGGGTCCGGGAGGCGGAACCTCTGAGCTACTATACAAGGGGGCGGCCCTTGTAAGGGAGCGGGTGGCAGTCTCTGGGTGAACGGACAGGGAGTTACGGCAAGTGATCAGGGCAGTCTCTGGGTAAGGGGTAGGTACGACCTGTGATGGCAGAGCCTCCGGGTAGGCTAGCAGGCAGGTGGTAGATGTGTGCTCCCAGGTGAGCAAGCGAGAGTCTCTGGAATAGCTGATGGTCACCGCACGTGACAACGGGACCTCCGGGCTGGCAAGCAGGCAGGTAACGGAGATGCGCTCCCAGGTGAGCGGGCAAGAGTCTCTGGAATAGCTGATGGTCACCGCACGTGACAACGGGACCTCCGGGCTGGCAAGCAGGCAGGTAACGGAGATGCGCTCCCAGGTGAGCGGGCAAGAGTCTCTGAGATAGCTGGTGGTCACAGCACGTGACAACGGAGCCTCCGGGCTGGCAAGCAGGCAGATAACGGAGAAGCGCTCCCAGGTGAGCGGGCAAGCTGGTCCATAGACAGACTGACCGGAGTAGTAAGGCAGACCGTCGGACCTCAGGCAAGCAGGCAGGTAGCTGACATGCGCTCCCAGGTGAGCGGGCAGGCTGGTCCTTAGACAGACTGACAGGAGAAGTAAGGCAGACCGTCGGACCTCAGACTGGCAGACAGGTAACAAGTATTCAGGCAGGAATCAGGCAGGTAACTGGCAGGTACTGGCAGGTAACTAGCAGGAAACTGGCAGGTAACTGGCAACGGGACCTGAGGGCTGAAGCACAGGTGAGACACAGGTGCAAACAACATTGCTCGGGCACCTCCATTTTGGAGGAGGTGCCTTATATATGATGAAGTCCTCCGGCCATTGGCCGGGGACTCTTTAGGGCGGCGCGCGCGGCCCCTTTAAGAGGAGGGGAGCGCGCGCGCGCGCGCCCTAAGCACAGGGGCCGGGAAGGAGCGCGCGCTGAGAGCAGAGCAGGAGGAGGACGCCGGGACGGAGCGCGCGCTGACAGCAGAGCGGGGGAAGGAAGCCGGGCACGGAGCAGAGCGGTGAGAGGAGCAGCGTCCCTGCCTAGCAGAGGGCAGGGACGCCGGCACTACACCCATCCCCACCACTGACTGGAGGAAAGCTGCCGATCAGTGGTGTGGGTGGGGTTATACAAAGCTCAGCATTCAGAGAACTACTAGAGCTGCAGCAGATAAAATACTGATTTTATCAAAATAGCAGTAAGCAGCAAAAAGCGTGAGATATCACTGTAATCAGGGTCTCACCCCTTATATCATGCTGCTCTCAGATGGGGCATCTAAAACCGGGTGGCAGATTCCCTTACGATTTAACAGCACTTTCAGATGACTTTTTAGAATAAGGAGTACTATATAAGGAATAATTGCCACTCATCATACACTCCTGAGTGTACATGAATGTATGGGGGAGTGTACATTATATGATGGGTCTCCTGCAGTTTTTCTCTACATTATAAGCCTCAGCATTTACCTTTTCTGTGCTCTGCTTTTTCTCCCTCCAGCTCCCTCTTCCATAGGTTTATAGGGGCATCGCAGACATTTTTGTTGAAATGAACCTGTCGCGTTCCTCCCGGTAGCGTTCAACTTCCAGTCACCGGGGTGGCACTGCTCTGTGTATAGAAAGTGGCGCCTGTAACTGCGACCCCTGTAGTGACTGACGGCAGCTCAGCATTAGGGCCGGCTGTCAATCAGGGCTGAGGGCACGGTGACAGCCGTCACTCTCTATACACAGAGAGGTGACTGAACCAGTGCCGCCCCCATGACTGATACCCAAACACTACCAGGTACAATAAAGTTAATTTCCTCCTGGCAGAGGGAGTCTAAATGCCGGCACCGGGCAGGTTCAGAATGCTATTAACCTGCAGAGTAACCCCATATCTACAGGTTGATAGCGTTTTTTCACGTGACAGGTTCCCTTCCCTTCTCCCACAGATTTAGCAGATATTGAGAGTGAATGATTAGTGCAGGAGACCAAAAAATGTCTTTTAAGTGACAAAAGAAGAAGGTTTATCTGATAATGTATATTACAAAGTGTCTTATCTTTACTTGCACTATTGATCAATGAAATCAGGTTAGGCTGGAGCAGGAGCACAGTGATAGGACAATCAGAGGGAGACACGGGCAGATCGTGCTGCAGCTTATTCTAGTAAGGAGTTTATCTCACTTCAGTGCTGAGCACTTCTACACAACCATATCACTGCCACTGCTTCTGAACATGTGCTGAATGGAAAGCGGGAATCCCTCCAGCCTGTGTGCGATGTGTACGTGAGCAGTCAGTGCAGCATTCTCTACCCACTAGCTGAGAGATAACTGAAGCTTAGCGCTAGAGCCTGCAGAGGGGAGAACTGGTGACAATTGCAGGACACACAGGGGCCAGAATAGAATATACACATAGCAGTAGCCATCTGACATGACTGTTATGCCCTCAATATAACATTCATTGTGTACGCTGTCCATCAGTGTACAAGCTGTGGGGATCTGGCCGAGGCCGGCAGTACCAGGCGCACACACTTATATGGATCTTGCTGTGAAGGGGCGTCAGCGCCCCAGTGAGCACCATGGACCATTTGTTCTGTTAATCGGGAGGACTAATAACGTAATACAGTAAATTACCTTTACATTATCTGATAATGCCCTGTATATTATGTACTTACATTATTATTGCTATTATTACATACAGTTTTTACAGTACAGACTCATTTCTTGTTACATCATTTAGATGAAAAAGCGAGGTCTGGTTCCCACAGATGCCACATATACTGCCCTGTTCAACGCCTGCGCGGAGTCGCCATGGAAAGACTCGGGTCTGCAGCACGCACTGAAGCTGCGGAAAGAATTGATGGACAAGAACATTGCGCTTAATCCCATCACTTACCGGAGCTCGCTGAAGGTCTGCACACTGAGCTCAGGACTGCAAGGGAGCTGTGAGCTATTTAAGGTAAGTCAAGGTCACAGTCCTGGTCACCCACAATGGAGTCCTTATAAGATGCCCGTATCGTAGATTAACCGGGAGGGAACAGCATCATTGTAATCATTCCACGGGGAATCACCAGTGCACCATGTCTGGCCGGGGACTTAGCAGCCATCAGATGGCACCACCAGAGTTCAGTTCTTCTGTGGGGACCAGGGGGTCACTTACTAAATTCGAGAAAGGTGGACAGCTTTGAACTATCTGCTACTGCGACGCCCTCCCTGAGCGGTGGGGTTACTCAGTACCAGACAATATATGGTGGGGGTATGGGAGTGTCGTCGTGGCCGCGACTCGGTCCGTGCCCAGGGCTGTCACATAAAAAGAATGGGCTTTTGGATGAGTGGATGTTCGACTACGCCACCTGTGGTTTCTGGTGATGGCCACCAGTGCTGCAGCAGTCCTCTGAGGCTGATGTTCTGACAGCTTGGTTGGTACTACTCCCCACAGGTGGAGTAGGCCTCAGGGCAGTTTGGAGGATCTGGGGAGTTGTGGTGGGTGCAGTGCCGCGCAGGAATGAGCAAACGGAGGCAGTATGTGAAGTCATCCAAGATTTACTCACTTTGATGAAGTAGCAGCTGCAAAGCTTCTCTCTGCTTCTCGTGGCGCGCTGCGGCCACCAGGAAGGGGTTCAGCACTTCCTAGGTAGATCAGGAGCACCTGTCAAGACCTCCCTGGGGTTTTCCTCTCTTTCCTAGATTCTCCCACTGAGTCCTCTCCTGACGGTATGTGATGTGAACGTGGAGTAAGGCCGGGTCCCACTAGATATACACAGGTTGAGAGATACAGGTGGCGACTCCGCTCCGTCCGTATCCCCCTGGGATCCACTAAGCCTCCAGGCTTTTCTAACGATGACGTGAAGTACACTGTCAGATATCAGGGGCCGGTCCCCTCTTGCGGCAGGAGTCCCTCTTGCTAGGCCAGAGTGAAGAATACAGGTGGCGACTCCGCTCCGTCCGTACCCTCCTGGGATCCTTTCGCCTGTGGAGCCTATCTCCTCTGCTCCCCTCCTGGGCCTTCTTGATTGGACTCTGACCGGGGACAGAGCTAGCTATAACTCAACTCTGCCCCAACCCCCCGTCTCGAGGCCTGAGACCCGGAACCGTGACCCCTGAGCCGGCCACAGCTTTGTGCTGACTGACCTTCCCAAGGAACCACGACAAAAGACCAGGTTATAAAGATGGCCACTGTATATATATGATGCTTAAGGTGCTAAAGTAAAGTGCTTCCTCCACCCTCACTCACTGCATGGTTCCCCCTATCTTTGGTTCCCCCCATCTCCTCTATCCCGGGCCGGGGAAGCACCCTGGTGCATTTAGGCCCCCTACAGGACAGAAGTGGTGTAGTGTTGAGTGTGAAGTAGGGTCTTGTGTGATGCTCCATCCTTACCTGAGAGAGGAGATACCACACCTCTTTCTGAGGTGCAGTACCCCTGTGGCGACTGAACCCTCAGGGGCGCCACATTCTCCCCTGGTGAAACACAGCATGTCCGCGGGCTGCAATAGAGCAAAAGATTGGTACAGACATTCAAACTTTTTAAATGCTTTTTAAACAAATAACTATCTTCCCTTTATGGGAGGCTCAAATACTTTTAACGTTGCAGGTTATATAGATATAGTATAAACATATAAAACATTAGGAAGACATTATAGATATAGAATACTTGTACAAAAGTGTCAGTTCAGCAGCATGAGGGACCTGCCCAAAACCCTCAACGTAGGCCCTGGGTGGCTGCAGGGCATGGAGATCCTGAGTTGGACCTCCAGGAGAGCCACTCCAGACAGGTTTTACTTCTGAGGTCAGAGGTAGAAATGGCTTTGTATAAAACCAATAGTGATCACCTAAACAGGTGCAAACCATCCACAATCCAGTCTGTAGACTGCTCATCATCCGCAGGCACAATGTCATCCTAAATAAACCGGGTGCAAACAAAGCATAAAGAGAAAGGATTACCAGCTTCATGAATAGTTCAAAAATTAGGTTACTTTATTGTGAAAAAAGCTCTTTAAAAACAGATTCCATAGTCACATAGTGTAGCCAGGGCAACGCGTTTCGAACGCTAAAGATGCGTTCTTTGTCAAGACTGGCTTGCAAATGGCATACCCATGGTATATAAACCATTGTTCACCAATCACATACAAAATGGAAGTCACATGATGCATATATTAGCATACAGAAATATAAAACCGATTTCCAAAGTATATGCATAGTAAAAACAATCACATGACAAAGAAGAAATCACATATGCATAGAAAAGTTACTCGCTGTAATGGAACAGCAGTTCCCTCCGTAAATTTAGTCCATTTGGTTGGCAAGTGTTCAGATGATACATCCAAAATGCTTCTCGATCAAGTAGGCGTCTCCTATTATCCCTGCCTCGAGGATCAAAGGTAAGTTTTTCAATGCCAAAGACCTGAAATGAGGATGTCTCTCTATTATGCTGCTCAATAAAATGTCTGGAGGCGCAAGAAATGTTCTGATTAGTGACATTAAAAATATCAGAAAGATGTTCTGCCACTCGCTGTTTTAGTTTTCTTATGGTGCATCCCACATATAACAGATCACAACTGGCACATCTTATGATGTAAACCACAGAATTACTGTTGCAATTCAGACAGCTTTTTATATTGTGTTTCACTAGAATCAGCATTAGGAAGTTTTTAGTGATTTTTACATAGCGACAAATGCCGCATCTGGTGTAACCACACTTGTAAAACCCTTTACAATTAAGCAGGTATGCCGTTTTTGTAGATTATTTGGGCGACTAGATGCCAATAGCCCCCCTATTGTTTGCGCTTTTTTTGCCACCACCAAAACTCCAGAATCAAGAATTTTAGATAATACAGTATCCTCATATAAAATAGGAAGATGTTTCAGTATTATATTTTTGATCAGTTGAAATTGTGAACTATATCTAAAGGAAATAACATTTCGATTTTTATGTGCTGTAATATCATTGCGATTAATCCTTGTCCTAGACAGATCAATCAGATCCAGTCTATTTTTACTGTCCACAATTTTTTCTGCTCTCTTTAGAGACCAATCCGGATAACCCCTAAATTTCAATTTATTTTTACACCTGATGAATTCTTCATCCAATTTGTTGGCATTGTTACAATTACGTTTGATTCTTGTCAGTTCCCCCACAGGTATAGCTTTTATAGTATGGCGCGGATGTCCGCTTTTGGCATGTAGAATGGTATTCCCAGATATGGGTTGGAAAATGTGGAAGTAGTGATGGAACCGTCAAGAATCTCCAATTTTAGATCAAGAAATGATATACACTTAGAATCAGAGGTGTAAGTGAAAGAAAGATTAAATTCATTGTTATTTAAATACTTGATGAATTCCGGTATGGCAGACACATCCCCACGCCAGATAAAGATCAAATCATCTATGTATCTGCCATACCAGAAAACATCACGGGCCCATGGATTAGCGAAAGTGTACAGTGCAACATATTCCGAATGGGACATTACCATATTTGCTAGCGATGGAGAATAGCTAGATCCCATGGATACGCCTCTACATTGGAGATAAAATTCCTGATTGTACATAAAAAAATTATTAGTGGCCCTGCTCCAGCCGCGGCTCAACGTCCCGCCGGTTGACAAAGACGTCCCGGTGGAACTGTGGGCTGCGAATGAAGCCCCATCCGGCCTCCTGGTGGAAGCGCACAATAAGGCCTTCTTCCCGGGGGCTTGAACGGGCGGCCTCTGCCTGGCGGGCCTGCGACTTTGCGGCCTTGGCGCGCACCTCCAGGTGCTCGCAGCGGATCTCCCTCTGTCGATGCTCCTTCTCGAGCTGGAGAAGCTCCCTGCGGCAGAACTCCTCCCGCCTCCGCGTTTCAGACCGGGTCTCCCGAGGGAAGCCCATCAGGTCACCCTCCTGGTTGTCCCAGGCAAACTCTTCTGCCGCCGGGCAGGCGACCAGAGGCGCGGGCAGCGGCGACAGGAGGGGTTGCTGCGGGCCCTCTGCTGGTGCGGACCAGTCCGGGTTGGGGCAGGTGGACACCCCAGAAAGTGCAAGGATCTCTGGACCGGGAGTCGTGTGGCATATCAGGCCTCCAGTGATGGCGGTGGCTTGGGTCTCAGCCGTCAGAGCCAAGAGTTGCTCCCAAATGATGGCACCCGGGGAAAGGGGTGCCGGCAGGAGATCGAGGAGGGCTTTGGTGCGCCCCGCGCCCGGGATAGGGGTTTCCGCCTTACCCGTTCTTGGGCTGCACAAGGCCTCCGGGGCTTCCTCCCCCTGGGCCAAGGCCTTTGTAGACAGGCATGACAAGCTCTGGCGGCAGGCCTGGATCTTTTGCAGCACCTCCTCTCTCCACTCCGCAGCGGCCAGTCGCTTGGCCTCTTCGACCCTCCGGGTCAGGTCCTGGATTTCACCGCGGAGGAACTCGGCCTCCTCCTGGGTCAGGTACATTCCCTCCATACCGAGGGAGGTGGCAGCTGGTGGGCCAGCGTCGGAGGACATCTCCTTGGCTGCGTCCATCTCTGCTGCAAGGTGCGGCCTTTTTTGCCTCCTCCTTTTTGGGAGGCTCCCGGGCGGCTGGCTGACGGGCACTCCTTGGGAAGTCCCATCCGTTTAGACGGACACAACTATGCGGACAGTCTCTAATGCAAGGAGCGGTCTTAGCTCTTCGCACCATTGGGAAACCTGGCCCACGATAGGAGGTCTTAAGTTGCTGTTGTTTTGGCACCTAATGGTGTCCATTCTTCTTGGGCGGGCACCACATTGAGTGTGTAACGACAGTCTTTTGTGAAAGGCGCACAGTACCCGGCGGCAATGGGATTATCTTCTTCCGTTGCTGCGGGCACGCGATCCTGCCGACTACGCCACGTTGCGACACCCTCCTTGAGCGGTGGGGTTACTCGGTGCTGGGTCAATATATGGTGGGGGTATGTGGGTGTCGTCGTGGCCGCGACCCAGTCCGTGCCCAGGGCTGTCACATAAAAAGAATGGGCTATTGGATGAGTGGATGTTCGACTACGCCACCTGTGGTTTCTGGTGATGGCCACCAGCGCTGCAGCAGTCCTCTGAGGCTGATGTTCTGGCAGCTTGTTTGGTACTACTCCCCACAGGCGGAGTAAGCCTCAGGGCAGTATGGAGGATCTGGGGAGTTGTGGTGGGTGCAGTGCCGCGCAGGAATGAGCAAACGGAGGCAGTATGTGAAGTCATCCAAGATTTACTCACTTTGATGAAGTAGCAGCTGCGAAGCTTCTCTCTGCTTCTCGCGGCGCGCTGCGTCCACCAGGAAGGGGGTTCAGCTCTTCCTAGGTAGATCAGGAGCACCTGTCAAGACCCCGCTGGGGTGTTCCTCTCTTTCCTAGATTCTCCCACTCAGTCCTCTCCTGACGGTATGTGATGTGAACGTGGAGTAAGGCCGGGTCCCACTGGATATACACAGGTTGAGAGATACAGGTGGCGACTCCGCTGCGTCCGTGTCCCCCTGGGATCCACTAAGCCTCCGGGCTTTTCTAACGATGACGTGAAGTACACTGTCAGATATCGGGGGCCGGTCCCCTCTTGCGGCAGGAGTCCCTCAGGCTAGGCCAGAGTGAAGAATACAGGTGGCGACTCCGCTCCGTCCGTACCCTCCTGGGATCCTTTCGTCTGTGGAGCCTATCTCCTCTGCTCCCCTCCTGGGCCTTCTTGATTGGACTCTGACCGGGGACAGAGCTAGCTATAACTCAACTCTGCCCCAACCCCCCGTCTCGAGGCCTGAGACCGGGAACCGTGACCCCTGAGCCGGCCGCAGCTTTGTGCTGACTGACTTTCCCAAGGAACCACGGCAAAAGACTAGGTTATAAAGATGGCCACTGTATATATATGATGCTAAAGTAAAGTGCTTCCTCCACCCTCACCCACCACATGGTTCCCACTATCTTTGGTTCCCCCCCATCTCCTCTATCGCGGGCCGGGGCAGCACCCTGGTGCATTTAGGCCCCCTACAGGACAGGAGTGGTGTAGTGTTGAGTGTGAAGTAGGGTCTTGTGTGATGCTCCATCCTTACCTGAGAGAGGAGATACCACACCTCTTTCTGAGGTGCAGTACCCCTGTGGCGACTGAACCCTCAGGGGCGCCACACTACCAACACATCCACTGTCAGCTTAAGAGATAGAAAGATGGTGCTGGGGTGTAAATTTTCAGCTAGTTAGTATGTCACCTGTTAGGGGGGCACAAGGACCCCACCAGGGGCGTTCTGGCCCAACGGAGGATCAGGAAATCCACCGGTGGGCCCTGGGTCCCATTGGCCACGCCCCCAAGCCCCGCCCCCTACCCCCCCCCCCCCCCCCCCCCCTGGGCCCTGTACAGAGAACAGAGGGCCCCCCTGGTTCGCTAATCATATTGGCAGCACTGTATGGGCCCTTTCAGGTATATATTATTGAAGGCAGCAGAATGTATAGGCTCCTGTCAGGTATATATTATTGGAGGCAGGAGAATGTATGGGCTCCTGTCAGGTATATATTATTGAAGGCAGCAGAATGTATGGGCTCCTGACAGGTATATATTATTGGAGGCAGGAGAATGTATGGGCTCCTGTCAGGTATATATTATTGAAGGCAGCAGAATGTATGGGCTCCTGTCAGGTATATATTATTGGAGGCAGGAGAATGTATGGGCTCCTGACAGGTATATATTATTGGAGGCAGCAGAATCTATGGGCTCCTGTCAGGTATATAGTATTGGAGGCAGGAGAATGTATGGGCTCCTGTCAGGTATATATTATTGGAGGCAGCAGAATCTATGGGCTCCTGTCAGGTATATAGTATTGGAGGCAGGAGAATGTATGGGCTCCTGTCAGGTATATATTATTGGAGGCAGGAGAATGTATGGGCTCCTGTCAGGTATATATTATTGGAGGCAGGAGAATGTATGGGCTCCTGTCAGGTATATATTATTGGAGGCAGGAGAATGTATGGGCTCCTGTCAGGTATATATTATTGGAGGCAGCAGAATGTATGGGCTCCTGTCAGGTATATATTATTGGAGGCAGCAGAATCTATGGGCTCCTGTCAGGTATATATTATTGGAGGCAGGAGAATGTATGGGCTCCTGTCAGGTATATATTATTGGAGGCAGGAGAATGTATGGGCTCCTGTCAGGTATATATTATTGGAGGCAGGAGAATGTATGGGCTCCTGTCAGGTATATATTATTGGAGGCAGCATAATCTATGGTCTCCTGTCAGGTATATATTATTGGAGGCAGGAGAATGTATGGGCTCCTGTCAGGTATATATTATTGGAGGCAGGAGAATGTATGGGCTCCTCTCAGGTATATATTATTGGAGGCAGTAGAATGTATGGGCTCCTGTCAGGTTTATATTATTGGAGGCTGCAGAATCTATGGGCTCCTGTCAGGTATATATTATTGGAGGCAGGAGAATGTATGGGCTCCTGTCAGGTATATATTATTGGAGGCTGCAGAATCTCTGGGCTCCTGTCAGGTATATATTATTGGAGGCATGATAATGTATCGGCTCCTGTCAGGTATATATTATTGTAGACAGGAGAATGTATGGGCTCCTGTCAGGTATATATTATTGGAGGCAGGAGAATGTATGGGCTCCTGTCAGCTATATATTATTGGAGCCAGCAGAATGTATGGGCTCCTGTCAGGTATATATTATTGGAGGCAGGAGAATGTATGGGCTCCTGTCAGGTATATATTATTGGAGGCAGGAGAATGTATGGGCTCCTGACAGGTATATATTATTGGAGGCAGCAGAATCTATGGTCTCCTGTCAGGTATATATTATTGGAGCCAGCAGAATCTATGGGCTCCTGTCAGGTATATATTATTGGAGGCAGGAGAATGTATGGGCTCCTGTCAGGTATATATTATTGGAGGCAGGAGAATGTATGGGCTCCTGTCAGGTATATATTATTGGAGCCAGCAGAATGTATGGGCTCCTGTCAGGTATATATTATTGGAGGCAGGAGAATGTATGGGCTCCTGTCAGGTATATATTATTGGAGGCAGCAGAATGTATGGGCTCCTGTCAGGTATATATTATTGGAGGCAGCAGAATCTATGGGCTCCTGTCAGGTATATATTATTGGAGGCAGGAGAATGTATGGGCTCCTGTCAGGTATATATTATTGGAGGCAGCAGAATGTATGGGCTCCTGTCAGGTATATATTATTGGAGGCAGGAGAATGTATGGGCTCCTGTCAGGTATATATTATTGGAGGCCACAGAATGTATGGGCTCCTGTCAGATATATATTATTGAAGACAGCAGAATGTATGGGCTCCTGTCAGGTATATATTATTGGAGGCAGCAGAATGTATGGGCTCCTGTCAGGTATATATTATTGGAGGCAGCAGAATCTATGGGCTCCTGCCAGGTATATATTATTGGAGGCAGCAGAATCTATGGGCTCCTGTCAGGTATATATTATTGGAGGCAGCAGAATGTATGGGCTCCTGTCAGGTATATATTATTGGAGGCAGCAGAATGTATGGACTGCTGTCAGGTATATATTATTGGAGGCAGGAGAATGTATGGGCTCCTGTCAGGTATATATTATTGGAGGCAGCAGAATCTATGGGCTCCTGTCAGGTATATATTATTGGAGGCAGCAGAATGTATGGACTGCTGTCAGGTATATATTATTGGAGGCAGGAGAATGTATGGGCTCCTGTCAGGTATATATTATTGGAGTCAGCAGAATCTATGGTCTCCTGTCAGGTATATATTATTGGAGGCAGCAGAATGTATGAGCTCCTGTCGGGTATATATTATTGGAGGCAGCAGAATCTATTCGCTCCTGTCAGGTATATATTATTGGAGGCAGCAGAATCTATGGGCTCCTGTCGGGTATATATTATTGGAGGCAGCAGAATGTATGGGCTCCTGTCAGGTATATATTATTGGAGGCAGGAGAATGTATGGGCTCCTGTCAGGTATATATTATTGGAGGCAGGAGAATGTATGGGCTCCTGTCAGGTATATATTATTGGAGGCTGCAGAATCTATGGGCTCCTGTCAGGTATATATTATTGGAGGCAGGAGAATGTATGGGCTCCTGTCAGGTATATATTATTGGAGGCAGCAGAATGTATGGGCTCCTGTCAGGTATATATTATTGGAGGCATGATAATGTATGAGCTCCTGTCAGGTATATATTATTGGAGGCTGCAGAATGTATGGACTCTTGTCAGGTATATATTATTGGAGGCTGCAGAATGTATGGGCTCTTGTCAGGTATATATTATTGGAGGCTGCAGAATGTATGGGCTCTTGTCAGGTATATATTATTGGAGGCAGGAGAATGTATGGGCTCCTGTCAGGTATATATTATTCGAGGCAGGAGAATGTATGGGCTCCTGTCAGGTATATATTATTGGAGGCTGCAGAATGTATGGGCTCCTGTCAGGTATATATTATTGGAGGCTGCAGAATGTATGGGCTCCTGTCAGGTATATATTATTGGAGGCTGTAGAATGTATGGGCTCTTGTCAGGTATATATTATTGGAGGCAGGAGAATGTATGGGCTCCTGTCAGGTATATATTATTGGAGGCAGGAGAATGTATGGGCTCCTGTCAGGTATATATTATTGGAGGCAGGAGAATGTATGGGCTCCTGTCAGGTATATATTATTGGAGGCAGGAGAATGTATGGGCTCCTGACAGGTATATATTATTGGAGGCAGGAGAATGTATGGGCTCCTGACAGGTATATATTATTGGAGGCAGCAGAATGTATGGGCTCCTGTCAGGTATATATTATTGGAGGCAGCAGAATGTATGGGCTCCTGACAGGTATATATTATTGGAGGCAGCAGAATGTATGGGCTCCTGTCAGGTATATATTATTGGAGGCAGCAGAATGTATGGGCTCCTGACAGGTATATATTATTGGAGGCAGGAGAATCTATGGGCTCCTGTCAGGTATATATTATTGGAGGCAGGAGAATGTATGGGCTCCTGACAGGTATATATTATTGGAGGCAGCAGAATGTATGGGCTCCTGTCAGGTATATATTATTGGAGGCAGCAGAATGTATGGGCTCCTGACAGGTATATATTATTGGAGGCAGGAGAATCTATGGGCTCCTGTCAGGTATATATTATTGGAGGCAGGAGAATGTATGGGCTCCTGTCAGGTATATATTATTGGAGGCAGGAGAATGTATGGGCTCCTGTCAGGTATATATTATTGGAGGCAGGAGAATCTATGGGCTCCTGTCAGGTATATATTATTGGAGGCAGGAGAATGTATGGGCTCCTGTCAGGTATATATTATTGGAGGCAGGAGAATGTATGGGCTCCTGTCAGGTATATATTATTAGAGGCAGCAGAATGTATGGGCTCCTGACAGGTATATATTATTGGAGGCAGGAGAATGTATGGGCTCCTGACAGGTATATATTATTGGAGGCAGGAGAATGTATGGGCTCCTGACAGGTATATATTATTGGAGGCAGCAGAATGTATTGGCTCCTGTCAGGTATATATTATTGGAGCCAGCAGAATCTATGGGCTCCTGTCAGGTATATATTATTGGAGGCAGGAGAATGTATGGGCTCCTGTCAGGTATATATTATTGGAGGCAGCAGAATGTATGGGCTCCTGTCAGGTATATATTATTGGAGCCAGCAGAATCTATGGGCTCCTGTCAGGTATATATTATTGGAGGCAGGAGAATGTATTGGCTCCTGTCAGGTATATATTATTGGAGCCAGCAGAATGTATGGGCCCCTGTCAGGTATATATTATTGGAGGCAGGAGAATGTATGGGCCCCTGTCAGGTATATATTATTGGAGGCAGCAGAATGTATGGGCTCCTGACAGGTATATATTATTGGAGCCAGCAGAATCTATGGGCTCCTGTCAGGTATATATTATTGGAGGCAGCAGAATGTATGGGCTCCTGTCAGGTATATATTATTGGAGGCAGCAGAATGTATGGGCTCCTGTCAGGTATATATTATTGGAGGCAGGAGAATGTATGGGCTCCTGTCAGGTATATATTATTGGAGGCAGCAGAATGTATGGGCTCCTGTCAGGTATATATTATTGGAGCCAGCAGAATCTATGGGCTCCTGTCAGGTATATATTATTGGAGGCAGGAGAATGTATGGGCTCCTGTCAGGTATATATTATTGGAGGCAGGAGAATGTATGAGCTCCTGTCAGGTATATATTATTGGAGGCAGGAGAATGTATGGGCTCCTGTCAGGTATATATTATTGGAGGCAGGAGAATGTATGGGCTCCTGTCAGGTATATATTATTGGAGGCAGGAGAATGTATGGGCTCCTGTCAGGTATATATTATTGGAGGCAGCAGAATCTATGGGCTCCTGTCAGGTATATATTATTGGAGGCAGGAGAATGTATGGGCCCCTGTCTGGTATATATTATTTGATAATCATGCCCATTGCCCAGCTCCCGCCATATGTTGATCGCCAGCCAGATAAAACAAGGCAGCTGGGGGCTGGGATTCGCAGCATGGTAAGGCCCAAGCGTTCTTGGCCCCCCACGCTGAAAATCGCAGCCCGCAGCCACCCCTGAAAATGGCGCATTCCTCATAGCACCATTTCCAGGTGCTTTACCCGGCTCTTCCAGCGGCCCTGGTGGTGAGTGGCACCCTGGGTAATAATCGGGTTAGTACCAGGCCAGCTTTGTATTATCAGCTGGTACTAAGCCCGAAATTCATGGTGTCACGCCAAATTAGACATAGCCACCATGAATTTCTAGTAAACAGAAAAAAAAGACAGAATTTTTTTTTTTCTATTAAAAATAAAACACATTTAGGGACTCCATTTTTAATAAAGAAAAATCCTCAATTCAACGTAATCCATAGGTCTTCTGTCTTCAGCTCTGCTGCATCTTTGCCATCTGACAATATGTCTGCTGACAGAGATGAGCCGGCACAGAATGACACCGGAGCAATGTTACTGTGTAGTGCGGCACTAGATTTCTTTTTTTGTCATTTCATGCAGTGTAGAAATCTTGAGAAAAGTGTAGATTGTGCTCTGGAAGTGATCAGTTATAGCTAACTATGTTATTTTCTGCAGAGATAAGTCCTGCATAGAAGATGAGATATATCGGTCTGCGGCAGATAAAGAACTTCACCTAGAGACATCACTGGTGAGTATGTGTGTTACCTATACACACACACTGACACTATATACAGAGCTCCTGTGTGTAATGTCACTGGTGATCACTGTATTACCTATACACACACACTGACACTATATACAGAGCTCCTGTGTGTAATGTCACTGGTCATCACTGTATTACCTATACATACACACTGACACTATATACAGAGCTCCTGTGTGTAATGTCACTGGTGATCACTGTATTACCTATACACACACACTGACACTATATACAGAGCTCCTGTGTGTAATGTCACTGGTGATCTCTGTACAACCTATACACACACACTGACACTATACACGGAGCTCCTGTGAGTAATGTCACTGGTGATCACTGTATTACCTGTACACACACACACTGACACTATATACAGAGTTCCTGTGTGTAATGTCACTGGTGATCACTGTATTACCTATACACACACACTGACACTATATACAGAGCTCCAATGTGTAATGTCACTGGTGATCTCTGTACATCCTATACACATACACTGACACTATACACGGAGCTCCCGTGTGTAATGTCACTGGTGATCACTGTATTACCTATACACACACACTGACACTATATACAGAGCTCCTGTGTGTAATGTCACTGGTGATCACTGTATTACCTATACACACACACTGACACTATATACAGAGGTCCTGTGTGTAATGTCACTGGTGATCACTGTATTACCTATACACACACACTGACACTATATACAGATCTCCTGTGTGTAATGTCACTGGTGATCACTGTATTACCTGTACACACACACTGACACTATATACAGAGCTCCTGTGTGTAATGTCACTGGTGATTGCTGTATTACCTATACACACATACTGACACTATATACAGAGCTCCTGTGTGTAATGTCACTGGTGATCACTGTATTACCTCTACACTGACCCTATACACAGGAGTCCTGTGCATAATGTCACTGATAATCTCTACATTATCTGTACACTGACTCTATATACAGAGCTTTTTTACATTTTCATTATCAGTCACTATCTGGTGCCATTATGTGCCATGGTCATGTCGTGGCGGAATTTGTCCCTTGTATGTGGTATTATTCGGACAGTCACTATGTGGTGGTAATATGTCGTCTTCTCATGGTGTGGCAGTATATATACCTTGTACTTGGTAGTATTTCATCACTATGTGGTGGTATGTGTTCTGGTCATGGTGTGGCGGTATTTCTCTCTTCTATATGGTATTATTAGTCTAGGGATAGTTGTCAGTCATTTGTTTTTTCGGATATTAAGAATGGGAACATTCTTTATTTGCAATACATATTAAATACTTGGATGGTTAACCTCTCCCTGTGTTGTGACTACTACAGAGCAGCAGAGATGCACGTCAGCTCAAGACGCAAAAAATAAGCCGTCACAAATCCCCAGATCCAAAAAAATGAGAACACTACGGTGCGCAGAACATGGCGTGAAAAGTGTGATTTTTCAAACTTATGAATTTGTTTTCACCACTTAGATACCAGTAAAGGTATACATGTTTGGTATCTACAAACTCGTACTGACCCGAGGCATCACCCTGTCACGTCGGTTTTTCCATATAGTGAACATGGTGACTAAAAAACCCAATAAACAAACGTGCAATTGCACTTTTTTTGCAATTTTACTGCACTTGGAATTTTTGTTGCCATTTCCCTGTACACTATATGGTAAAATAAATGATTGCATCTGAAAGTACAACTCGTCCCGCAAAAAAACTGTCTTTCCTGCTGCTACAGACTTTTATATGACTACAATTTACATTCTGCTGCTTATGGAAACATTTTTGCAGTTTACAAGACCCTTCTTACACTTGCTTGCACCCAGGTTTCATGTGAAAGAGTGTTCTCAAAGCTGAAAATTGTAAAAAATCGTCTGAGGGCTTCGATTGGACAGGAGCTTTTAGAGTCCCTCCTTCTGTTGAACATTGAGTGTGACATTTCAAGGAACTTAGACTATGATGACATTATTAATACGTATGCAATGTCATCTTCTGTTCTGAAAAAAAACGTTTGTAATTTTGCTGCTGATTGACTGTTAGTGTGAGTTTATTTGTTGTTTTGGGCCTTTCACTAACAATTGAATGGTATTGTATTATAGAGGAGAGGAAATCGTGCAATACAAACTTCCAAAATGCTTACAGAATTCTTTTACTTTTCCCAGCGGCCAAGTTTGGTGCTGCTACAATGATGCCGGCTGCTGGGATGCCAGATGGATGCAGGTTCAATTTGTGGCACTTATACTTTAAGAGAATGTACCTTGAAAGTATTTCTTGTTATTGTTCTGTTATGGCACTTTATCACACACTGGTGTGAATAAGATAACAGTGTTCCTCTTTCGCCAGGAGTGTTTCTTTAGTTTGTTAATTATTCGTTATATTGGTTATTTATTGGTTAATAAAGTTGAATCATTTTGAAAGAGTTTGTGGACTTATGTTATTCCTATATACGGTAACTGCATGGTGCTGGTGGGCCCCAAGATTGATTTTTTCCTGGTGGGCCCCAGGTACTCCAGTCCGGCGCTGGACCCCACTGATCCTGGGCACTGGTGCAGCACTGCGCCCCCTTCACTGTGTTTTTCACTGGCCACCCGGCTGTTCTGGGAACGGCAAAGTGACGCTTTCCCTGAGATTTTGATTTTTGTTAGATTTTTCTTGCAATACTCAAGCAGTGATGTCGCGAGCTGGATAATAACAAGCTAATATGGTCTTCTTGGGTTTATAGGAAATTGCACAAAAATTCCGTGTCGTTGGCCCTGAAACATTCACCGTCCTGTTTATGGGATGCATAAAGGATGAAGAGCTGGGCTTCCTACAAGCTCTGCAGGTATGGCTTGCTGCACACATCCTGCATCCTATATCCGTACAGTGCACACTTACCTGGGAATTATGTCTCACACTTCCGACATGATGAGAGACGCAAAAACATTGAGGAATCATGGAGCAACTGTTCATTTTACTAATACAGATATTTCTTGCTGCAGTATTTCTGCTGAAGTGACGATGGGGCATGCCGGCTGAGGGTGGGACTCTTGGATTCTCTGATGACTCTGTTGGGCTCGGTGCACATTACGTTTGTGGCCATTGTTGGGCGCATACACATAGAAGGTGTGTGGCCCCCTAGTGGCCACTGTCAGGATGGATGATGAGGCATCCGTCCACTATTGGGACCCATTGTAAAGAAATGTATACCGCATTGCAGAGGTCGCTCTACATTTTTTACAGAAGAGTAAAAATCCTCCTTATAGTATTTTTCAGGAGTATTTTTAGCCAGTCTTTGAATATTAGAGAAGAGGCTGCAACCTGTGCTTTGCTCTACCGCTTCACCATCTTTGACGTATATTTACATCAAAGGTCGTGTCCCTGCCTTTGATGTGATCTCGCACACCGAGCCCACATATTTCCCTGCACATGATGACTGATTTAATCAACCATCATCTGCCTTTAATAGCTGCTGATGTACTGTTGCTCCGCCTGCTGCTATTAACCCGTTAAATCCAGCTGTAAATCGCTGACAGCGGGATTTAACGCACCTTGGCTGGAAGCGCGTCATACATCCTGCCACGTGATTGTGGGGCACCGATGGGTTGTCTTGACAGCTGGGGGTCTGCTGATGACCTCCCATACATGTCATTATGACCCTCCTATGGGCCGGCGTTCATAGAAGATGGTGATTTCTGCTATAGATTGCAGTGTATGTACAGCACAAGCGATCAGACGATCGCCGCTTCAAGTCTCCTAATTAATCTGATCAGTAAACATTGTAATGGGGAAAAAATCAAAATGCCAGAATGACGTTTTTTTGGCTGCCACAGCATTGCAGTAAAGTGCAACATCAAAGTGGTTGCAGGGAGTATCTATATATATAATCGTCTTATCCCATCTGTCTGTCTGTCCAGGAAATCCCGCATTGCTCATTGGTCCGCCAGCGGCCAATCAGCGCCGCGGGATTTCTGAAAAAAGATGGCGGCCGTTAGCAGCTCATCTGCGGGACGGAGCTCAGCGGCGATGCAGCCGGGAGATGACCGGCGCGAGGTGCTCATCTCCCGGCCGGTACCAGCAGAAGGACCCCGACCGCCGGACCCATCTGCGGGACGGAGATGCAGCCGGGAAATGAGCGGCGCGAGGCGCTCATCTCCCGGCCGGTATCAGCGGAAGGACCGCCGGCGCCTCTGACCTCCATGCGGAACGGAGGACCGGGGAGCGGCGCTGCGGGTCGGGATACTTCTCCTGCGAGCGCCCGCTATGTCCCGGGTTCTCGCAGCGGAAGTAGCCGCAGAGGCAGCGCCGGTCCTCACCAAGACGATTCGATGATTGGTCGCGGTCTTCGGACCCGACCAATCACTGATCTTAGCGCAAAAGTTAAACATCGCTGTGCTGATTGGTCGCCGACGCTGCCCGCGACCAATCACCGATTTTTAACACAAATGTCTGGACCTCTGTAACACCATGCGGATACTGTGGGGACATCAGCGGCTAGGGTGTGAAGAGAGGACCGGGGAGCGGCGCTGCGGGTCGGGATACTTCTGCTCCGAGCGCCCGCTCATGTCCACCGGTCCTCACTAATACGATTACGCTCCCTGCTCCTCACCAATACGATTTGCGGATTGGTCGCGTGCGGAGAGCGCGACCAATCAGTGATCTTGGCGCTAAAGTTAAACACCGCTCTGCTGATTGGTCGCGGCCGCTGCCCGCGGCCAATCACCAATTTGGGCGCTACATTTAAATAGCCGCCACGACCAATCACCGATCTTACCGCCACTTTTAAACACTGCTGTGCTAATTGGTCGCGGACACCAGCCGCGACCAATCAGCGAGCTTGGCGCAAAATTTAAACAACGCTCTGCTGATTGGTCGCGGACACCATCCGCGACCAATTAGTGAGATTGGCGCCAAATTTAAACAGCGCTCTGCTGATTGATTGCGGTCGCTGGCCGAGATCAATCAGCAGTATTGGCGCAAAATGTAAACAACGCTCTGCTGATTGGTCGCGGACGCCGGACGCGTCCAATCAGCGAGATTGGCCCCAAATTTAAACAACGCTCTGCTGATTGGTCGCGGACTCCAGCTGCGACCAATCAGCGATTTTGCCACCAAATTTAAACACCGCTCTGCTGATCGGTCGCTGGCCGAGATCAATCAGCAGTATTGGCGCCAAATTTAAACCTCACTCTGCTGATTGGTCGCAACCACTGGCCGCGACCAATCTGCGTTTTTTGTGCCAAATTTAAACAACGCTCTGCTGATTGGTCGCGGTAGCCGGCCGCGACCCATCAGCATTATTGGCGCCAAATTTAAACCCCGCTCTGCTGATTGGTCGCGGCCGCCAGCCTCGAACAATCAGCGAAATTGGCGGCAAATTTAAACAACGCTCTGCTGAATGGTTGAGGCCGCCGACCTCGACCAATCATCGATTTTGGCGCCCAATTTAAACAACGCTCTGCTGATTGGTCGCGGCCGTCAGCCGCGATTAATCAGCGATTTTGGCGCCAAATTTAAACCCCGCTCTGCATCTTTCTGCTGTTTGGTCGCGGAAGCCGGCCGCGACCAATCAGCAGTATTCTCGCCAAATTTAAACACCTCTATGCTGATTGGTCGCGGTCGCGACTAATCAACGATTTTGGTGTCAAATTTAAACACGCTCTCCAGTCCTCACTAACATGGCTTGCTGATTGGTCACGGCCGCCGCCCGCGACCGATCAGCGATTTTGGCGCAAAATTCAAACACCGCTCTGCTGATTGGTCGCGGCGGCCAGCCGCGACCAATCAGTGAGATTGGCGCCAAATTTAAACAGCGCTCTGCTGATTGGTCGCGGCCGCCATCCGCGACCAATCAGCGAGATTGGCGCCAAATTTAAACAACGCTCTGCTGATTGGTCGAGACCGGCGACCGCGACCAATGAGCAGAGCGATGCAGAGCGTTGTTTAAATTTTGCGCCAAAATCGCTGATTGGTCGCGACCGGCGGCCTCGACCAATCAACGATTTTGGCGCCATATTTAAGCAACGCTCTGCTGATTGGTCGAGGACGCCGGCCGAGATCAATCAGCAGAGCGTTGCTTAAATTTGGCGCCAAAATCGTTGATTGGTCGAGGCCGCCGGTCGAGATCAATCAGCAGTATTGGCGCAAAATTTAAACACCGCTTTGCTGATTGGTCACGGTTGCCGGCCTCGACCAATCAGCGATTTTGGTGCAAAATTTAAACACAGCTCTGCTGACTGCGCCCGGTCGGCCGCATACCTATTCTAGAATACCCGATGCATTAGAATCGGGCCACCATCTATTATATGGATATGTAGCTCACAAACTCCTAAATATATGATGTTTTCATTTACAATGTATCTAATTTATACATGTATATAGAGAGTACTGAGCATGTATTTGTAAGGTTTCATAACTTCCATGCTAGACAAAATTCTATAAAATAAATAATTTGACAATTCTTTCATGGCCGGAGGTGATAATAAACTGATATAACCGTGTACACTAGTAATTAGAATTCCCTGGGCTCGGGTGTAAGAGGCAATATTCCTGATGATCAGGGTCCCGTGTAGGGACGGTCACTGCTGTATACCATCTAGTACAGAGGTACAGAAGCTGGCGGCGCTCCCATAACCTCCGGGCTGCTGGATTCTATCAAACATCTCCATGTTATTCTGTATACAGTTATATTCTTCTTTCCATCACAATGCGGTGGGATATCACTACAATATGCCAACATGGTGTGATTAGTGGAGGGCGGCTGTCAGTATCCCCCGACTTTAGAATTAGATTGAATAATCCTTCAAAGGGGGTGTACAAAGTTTAAAAGATATCTCCTATCCATAGGATAACTTCCCGATGGATGGGGTCTGACTGCTGGGAGCCTCACCAATCCTGAAAACTGGGGATTTGAAGAGTCCTTTGTGACTGATGTGATGGTCGATCAGTGCTGCACCATACATTCTCTATGGGACGACTGAAGCTCTGTGCTTGGCTGGTCTTCAGCACTCCCATTAAGAATGAACGGAGCAGTGCGTATACTCAACCACCACTCCATTTGCGGCACCCTGCTACAACAGGTACCACAGGACCCAGGGTGCATGGATGGACTTCTCCACAAGAGGCCCTCACTACATACAAACACCTCCACCCTTCCACCTCATACCACCAGAGGGAGCCCGTTAGGGATATATATATATATGGAGGGTGGAGCCAGGCAGTTCAGTCAGAGTTAGTAGTCAGACTGAGAGAGTCTGAGAGCGTGCTGACGCTGAGAGCAGCGAAGACGCGGCGCGTCTGCTGCTGGGTTCTGAGGGCCACGAGTGTGGCCGACGGTAAAGAGGAGAGATGAGAGGAGTTGAGGGGGCAGAGGAGCATCACAAGGCTCACCCCAAAGATACAAACCGGACACCGGGTCCGCGCCTACAGGGTCCTTTATACCCAGTAGGGACCACCGGCATTCCAGGAGGACTACAAGTCCCTGGCAGACCTGAAGCTAGACCCATTACAGGACCAGGAACCATGATGGCCCCGACGACCAGGGATAGTGGTTGCCAGCAGAAGGTCCTACTACTGAGCGACAGGTGAAGGAACAGCACGACACATAAGCTAGGCCCAGTTGCAGGCTGGCCAGGAGCATACAGAGAGGCAGACACGGACCAGGAGGCCTTATACCCGCTCACTGGGGAGAAGTCCTGAAGTGCACCCATCCTACTGAGTACCCTGGAGCGTACCTGACATCCGCACCAGTAAAGGTATTGAAGCGAATCCACTGTCTCTGTCAGTTACTCCTGCTGCGCCATCCCGCCTGCACTACAAGTCCCAGCATGACCACCCACCAAACTCCACACTGCCCCGGGGGCCCACTGCACCTGTGGGGAGCAGAAACACCTCAGCTGCCATCCCATCACCCCCCCGGAGGTCTGAAGCAGCGCTGGTAATCATTACCAAGTACCACAGGTGGCGTCACAAACTGTTTATTTATTTTATCCAAGTTTCAATCCCCTTTTTCAAGAGTGACCCCAGGGTACGGGCCCAGGAGCCGACCACCGCGACATCCCCAAAACCAGGCAAAGGCCCGGGTACCGAGTCGTCCCCATCCCCTGGGCGCGTCGTACTCATCGTCTGTGGGACTGCCAGAACTAGTGGAGCGCTGCTCTTGGCTATTTTTGGGCAGTCCTATAGACAGTGAATGGAGGGGAGGCTGAGCATGCTGCCTGTTCTTGGGTTTGCTAGGGGTTCCAGCAGTCAGACCCTCAGTGATCAGTAAGTTATCCCCTAACCTTTGGATAAGAGATGATTTTCTATTTTGGCAATAACCCTTTAATTGCATCCATGTGGTTATTTTCCCCCTATCCTGTCCACCTTTATTATGTCCGTTATTCCCTCTGGTGGTCAGTGCGGCCATGTAGTGTATGTCTGTACTACTCAGGCTCTGGGGGCCGGAGCGTGCAGCTACAGAGCAACCTGCTCCACATCACTGCCAGGAGGGGAGATTTATTGCTGTGTAGTTAGTCCAGGTGGTGCCGACAAGTAGAGGGAACAAGTTCTGGCAATCCTGCCAAAGGAACACAGTTATTCCTGCACCGGACCTGCATCTCCGGTGTGCGGCGGCCGGGAAGGTGCCCGCTCTCCTCAGGGAAGATGCTGACGGCCCGCAGGCACATACCCGTCCTTGTGCCAATGCCCAGGAGATAAAGCAGGACATTTATCTAAGTAGAGATGTGGCGTCTCCCACCCGCCTGTCATATTTGTAGATGACGCGTGGCGGAGGGCAGAAGCCGGGGCAGGACTCCTGTCCGGCTGCAGAAGTCTCATGTGTAGTGATACTCATGTGACTTTTCTAAAAGCATAAATCGGCCTGCAGAGGTGTCAGCGACGCTGGCTCAGACGTTACTGTGAGCGGAATAACAAGGCTTTGGTAACAGTTTCACCTCTTTATATTGTATTAGCTCCTTTACTTAGTCCTAGTTCAGACTGGTCTAAGAGATCACCTGCTGATTCCTTTCTTGCGATTCTGATAGGAGATTTCTGTTAGAAGTTTGGCGCAAGGCTAGTGATTAGACTGGCTAGTGATTAGACTGGCTAGTGATTAGACTGGCTAGTGATTAGACTGGCTAGTGATTAGACTGGCTAGTGATTAGACTGGCCAGTGATTAGACTGGCCAGTGATTAGACTGGCTAGCAATTAGACTGGCTAGTGATTAGTCTGGCTAGTGATTAGTCTGGCTAGTGATTAGACTGGCTAGTGATTAGACTGGCTGGTGATTAGACTGACTAGTGGTTAGACTGGCCGGTGATTAGACTGGCTAGTAGATAAGGATTTTGTGCCAGATTTTTAGTAACAAAAGGAATACAGCGGTCGGCCACTTTAGGTGGACTGTTACAGTAGGCAGCATGCTGATAAGTTATTTTTTGACGTTTTGCATGATTTTCGCTGTCTTCGGTTGGCATATCCCCCCCCTTCCCAACGGCACTTCCATCTGCAACCTGTAACGGCCAGTCGGAATACCCGTGCTGGCATCGGGGTCTTATTGCATGGGTAGGCGCTGTGGCATTGGGGTCTTATTACAGGGGTAGGCATGCTGGCATCAGGGTCTTATTACATGGGTAGGCGCACTGGCATCGGGGTCTTATTACACGGGTAGGCGCGCTGGCATCGGGGTCTTATTACACGGGTAGGCGTGCTGGCATCGGGGTCTTATTACACGGGTAAGCGCGCTGTTCGGAGACAATGGGAAAACCAGTGGGCAAGGCTTCACAGATACAGAAAATAGCACAGAATTTACTAGTAGAAGTTGCCTATTTATTATGTAGACACACGTTTGGAAATGATATAAGTAGATGGCCCAAGCCCTCCACAAAGCTTTTCATCCTGGAGGGCACCGGCTTTACCAATGTGACCCTCTGACATATGGGAGCATCATTATAATAGGGTACTGCCTTTACATGCCAGCTAGTCCGTGTCCAGTTACTGCTTTCTCTGTGACGGGGTGTACATATTTGCGTGAATGTAATGTGGATAATGACTGTATACGCCATCTTGTGCTTCAGGTCTGGAGGCAGATGCGGCACATGGGGGTAAAGCCGGATGTAATCACCTATAACCTGCTTCTTTGTGCCCCCCGAGACTGTGGGATTGGAGACACCGCTGACGCTCTACATTTACTCACGCACTCTAAGGAACTGGCAGCCCTGACTTTAAGTGCAGGCAAAGAGAAGCAAGACAGGAAAAGCCAGCAAGTGAAGAAAAGAAAGGATAGTCCTGGAGAGGTGGGCAGCCCATGCTCCTGGGCCATTCCTCAATTCCAAGTGGCAACTATGGCACAGCTGAGGACTTGGCAGGCTCACAGGCACTGGCTGTGGTGAGTACGGCTGACCATTTTCCCAGCGTGCCCTCTTTTGATGCCAGTAATGTGCCAAACCTCCTGGACCTGTCTGTAAATACGGGAAAAATTGTGTCACTTGTAAATGTCAATACCCCATCTGACCGATTGGCAGTGATTGGCGACTTAGGGGGCGTTCTTCAGAAGATGAAAGAAGACAACGTCTGTCCTACAATAAAGACCTTCACCCTCCTAGCGGCAGTCATGAGAGCAGAAGTGGGGTCAGAATCTGCCGTCCGGGCCACTATGGACGCCTACGGAGTACAGCCAGATCTCACCTTTTTTAACACTTTGGTGTTGAAGAGGAGTAAAACTCTGAAGCTGCAGTCGGCTTTGGTAAGGGAATGGTTTTTATTTTATCATTTAAATGTTAAAAAGCCATCATAAAATAATTAACACGGCTTGTGAGAAGATCCACGCTATCTGACAGTAAAGAGGCTGAGGTACAGTAGGTGAATGATGTTACCGCATTGTGGGATTATATTTGCTTCATGAAATCATTTGTAAAGCGTGTGACAGATCTGCCTGACTTTTTATATATATTTTTTTCTTAAAAGTGAATACCTTTTTTTTTTTTTACTATTGCTTAATAACGATCCAAAGCAAATGGTTCTGTGTGACCCACTGCTACTCAGATAGCGTTAGCCCTCCCTGGGAAAGGTGTACTTGGACGACGGGCCGGTGGAAGAGGGGGATGCAGTCGTAGCCTTGACCCGGTCTGTGCCCAGGGCGCACACATTAAAAATATGGGCTAGCAGATGAGTGGTTATTTGTCGACTACGCCACCTGTGGTTCCCGGTGATTACCACCAGCGCTTGGGCACTGAATGCCCGCCTGCTTCATCCCAGCATAGGATTTTGTGCTCAGGGAGGTGATTGATCGTAGCGCTATTATGTGCAGGAGGGATACTTACAGCATGAAAGGGTTTTGTATTTATTTATACCCTGAATAGTACTTTTTGTGGTATGTGAGTATATAGTATTTGTCAGCTCAGATATTCTATATGGGCTTCATTTATGTTTGGGACTCTTTGTATTTTTCAATATATACTCTGCTGTAGTAGGCACATATTTCCCTCTTCATCTTTCTGGACTATAGTACACCTCCTTGTATACTAATGTCAGGCAGTCATAACTAATTTGCATGTGTACGATATTGATCACCAGGGATAATACTGGCACTTGTATTATGGTACTGCTTGTCCTGTTGTAACTAGGGATGTTTTTTTTGGAGCAGGTGGGCTTCAAATTAGTGGGTAACCCCACTATATTGATTTTACTTGTGTTTTAGCAATTTGTTTTTTTTTACGTTGTTTGTATGTATTTATATTTGTAATGAATAAAATTTATTGTCACTTATTATAACGTTTGATAATTTATTGAAGTATTGCTGGGTGATCACTGCTTCATAGCACACCTCTTTTCCCTTTTTTCACGTACCACCAGCGCTGCGTCAGTCCTCTGAGGCGGGTGTCGTGGCAGCTCAGCTGGTACTACTCCCCACAGGCGGAGCAGGGCCTCAGGGCAGAGAGAGAGGAAAGTCTGGAGGTTGGTGGTGTGTGTGCGGTGCCGCGCAGGAAAGGATAACGGAGGCAAGGGGTGAAGTCTTCCAAGCTTTACTCACGTTGTTTCAGTAGTAAGCACAAAGCTTCTCCTTGCTCCTCACGGCGCGCTGCGACCACCAGGAAGGGGTTCAGCACACTCCGGGTAGTTTAGGTGCACTTAACGAGACCCCTGGACCAGAATGTTCCTCTCCTTGGTGAGTTCTCCCATTAAGTCTCCTCCTGACTGTGTGTGTGTGGTATGAACTTGGTGAAACGCCGGTTCCCGCTGCATCAGCGCAGTTTAAGGGATACGGGTGGCCTACGCCGCTCCGTCCATATCCCCCTTAGGGATCCAGAAGGCCTCTGGGCTTTTCCGACTGAGACGTGAAGTAACAGAGTCAGATATCGGGGGCCGGTACCCCTCTTGCAGCAGGAATCCCTCTGACTAGGCCAGAGTAAGAAATACAGGTGGTGTATGCTGCTCCGTCCGTATCCCCTGGGATCCTTTTGCCTGTGGAGCTTTACTCCTCCGCTCCCCTCCAGGCCTTCTTAGGTAGGGACCTTGACCGGGTAGAGACAGCGGTTAACTCTAACCCACTCCTCACCTCAAGCCCAGAGTACGAGGACCGTGTATCTTCAACAAGCTGCAGGTTCCAGCAGAAAGCCACTATCAGCGATGAAGATCACAATCAAAGACCTTGAACCTAAGATGGCCATGTATTAAATATGTATCAGTAAGTGTAACCTAAAAGTGTGTCCTCCACCCTCACCCACTACATGGTTCCCCCTATCTTTGGTCTCCCCCCCCATCTCCTCTATCCTGGCTGGGGCAGCACCCTGGTGCATATAAGCCCCCCACAGGACAGGAGTGGTGTAGTGTTGAGTGCTGAGGCTGGGTCCCGTGTGGTGCTCCATCCTTACCTCGGAGAGGAGATACCACACCTCGATCTGAGGTGCAGTACCCCTGTGGCGACTGAACCCTCAGGGACGCCACAGTTCCAACCGATTCATATAGAAACTACACTTTTTTATATCGGCCTAATTGTTTCTAAGCATGGCTTTGAAAGAAGGGGCATTGCTTTGAAAGAAGGGGCATGGCTTTGAAAGAAGGGGCATGGCTTTGAAAGAAGGGGCATGGCTTTGAAAGAAGGGGCATGGTTTTGAAAGAAGGGACATTGCTTTGAAAGATGGGCATGGCTTTGACAGAAGGGGCATGGCTTTGACAGAAGGGGCATGGCTTTAAATACAACAGCATGCACTAAATTGTTTGAAAATTGGGGGGCAAAAAAAGTGATGCAAGGCAAGCCAGCAAAAGAGTCTAAAGTATGACACATTTTCTCATTTACATGTCCATATTTAACCACGTACATGGAAAAAATGTCCCTGGTGTCAGCAGTGTTTGTTCCGTGTGTCATCAGTGTTCGGTCTGTGTGTCCGTTTTTCCCATCAATGTTTGACGGATGGATAAATAAATCCTTGAATTACAGAGCTTCTCCTATTCTTTGCCATCCGGGTGCTGAATGTTTTTGCACAGACCCATAGACTTGTATCGGCTCTTTTCATCTGTGATATCGGAAAAAGACAGACAGACGGACATGTGAATAGCACCATAGATTATACTGGGTATGTGATGTATCCATGAAAAAAAGGGATAAACCTCCACGTGCAACATGATGTGTGAATGAGGCCTTTTGCTTTTTCTGGCCGCACCATCAAGGAAGATTTCCTCCATTTGTGTTTTTGGTCTGTGTGATGTCCATGTCACCCAGTGTAATATTCCACATGAATGGATTGACCACCAGACTGTGGGGGAATAATGGCTACAGGCGCTTATCTCATCCATCCGTTTTTTAAATGAGATATAACCGTAGATTTCAAAGGCTGCACAACAATCAGACACAATCCGTGTGGCAGGTATGTTTTACCGGACGCACTGCATAGATTACATAGGAAAGTGTGTCTGGCCTTCTATTAGGTTTTTTTTTAGTTATGGATGACAAATGGACGCTGGACGGATCAAAAATGGCCTTTTTTTCCCCTGAACACAAAGCATTGTGCTTGTGTGAATTTGCGCTTCGGCAGGGAATTGTGCACTGAGCCTATATGAAGGCGTTTTGTGCGCTGCCGCCAAAATGCAACATTCAGTTGGACGCAGCAATATTTTATGTGTGAATACTGTTTAATACAGATTTTAGCATTTCCCTTTTTCTGAAAATGCGTCGGGCCTCATGCAGAAACAAACTTTTTGTCGAAACGGACAGTGATACCCATAACAACCAATCAGAGCTCTTCTTTTATTGCCCTGGTAAAATGAAACGTGGCATCTGGTTGGCTGTCATGGAGAACACTGACACATTCTGAAACTTAGTGCAGATTCTTCCACACTTCATGCCACACGTACAGTGTAAAAACTGATCGTCTGAATGGTTTCTTTACAGCAGCTGTTGCCTATGATGGCACAGAGAGGCATTGCACCAAACATCCATACCTTTTGCAATCTCGCTAGGGCATGCCTTAAAGAAAAAGATGGTTTACAGCTCCTGGAAGACATGGCGGTAATGACATTGCTGGTTTACATAGTTTATTTAGTGTCTTTTTTTTTTTTACTCCTACTTGATAAAGTCTAGAAAATAATGTCATTTTTAAACTGATTTGCCTTTTTATAGAAAACAAGTGACAAGGATCTTTTTGCATATCTGATCGGTAACTTGTTTTACAGATTTGTGGATTCCATCCAAATATCAATGTATACAGCACATTGATTAATGCGGCCATAAAGAGGTTAGATGACGTCTACTTGACCAATATTCTGCGGGACATGAGGAACAGAAACGTGGCTCCTAATGAAGTGGTGGTCCGTCAGCTGGAGTTTGCAGCACAGTACCCACTAAACTTTGATAAAGTGAGTATACGATCTGATAAAACCAATAATGGAGGCTGGTGAAGAGGAGGGAATTCGCCTCCATGTGGGTAAAAATGTGTTGTTTTTTATCAAAATGGAAAATTGTATTCGGTAAAAATACTCCACACCACACACCATCAACCAAGAAGTCCAATAACTAGTAATAGATTAGAAACAAGCGTTTGAAGACTTTTCCTGTTGTGAACATGATCCTTTAAGTTAAAGGGAACCTGTCACATTGGATAACGCTATTAACCTGCTGATGTAGGGTTAATCTGCAGGGTAATACCATTAGGAAGTGCTTGGCCACTATACTGAATGTGTAGCACATGGGAGTAAATTAACTTTATTCCTCCCGTGAGCCACTGACAGGTGGCTCTGCACTGATGTACTGTAGAGCTAGCTGTCAGTCAAAGGGCTGGGGCGTGCTTACAACCATTGCTTACTGTGTACAGATTGGTGACACTGTCTGAGCACTAACTCTCAACTCTAGCTAGATTCTAACTACTGACTGAGCTGCCTGGCTCCACCTTCCCTTTATATATCCCTATCTGGGCTCCCTCTGCTGGTAAGAGGTGGAAGGTGGAGGTGTTTGGATGTAGTGAGAGCCTCTTGTGGAGAAATCCAATCATGCACCCTTCTAGGTTCTGTGGCACCAAGCGCAGCAGGGCGCCACATATACAGTTATAGGTTAAGCAGTGAGTCTAATGGCTGGCCATATTTAGGAAAAACCCCACTAAGAAATTAAAGACACATACAGCAGGGCCACAGTAATGACAAATTCCCATTAGAAAGGAGAGAGTCTCCCATAGTGTTGGCCTATGTAGTGAATGCAAGGGCTGCCAAAAATTTGGAGGCACTTCTATGCCCCTTGGAAGAGACGTGGAGGAGGACCTCATAAAAAATGTTCCCATGAGAAAGGAGCGGGCCTCCTATACTTGTAATGCCCATGCACTAAGTGTATGGGCTGACAAACATTCTCCCCTGGGGGGTATACATGTACATACTGTATAAAACATTTTTTTTACGGGCATCATAAACACTCCTTCAAAAAAATTCTGTGGGTGTTGCATCACGGACCACGGTCACCCTGGTGATATGGTGGTGGAAGATAAGGAGGAGGACAAGAGCAAATAGTCAAAATCAGGAAGTGTATACCCATGTGTGGGTGTGAAAAGGTGCATGGGAATACACCTCCCAAGAAAAGACACTGGATTTGAGTTTATGTTACGCTGCTATTATTCGGTGGTGTTGAGAAGTCTGGCCCAATCTAGCACTTGTTCATTTTTATAAGAGTCAGCCTGTCAGCATTTTCAGTTGACAGGCGGATGCGCTTATCAGTTATAATTCCACCAGCGGCACTAAAAACCGGCTCTGATAAAACGCTGGCGGCAGGGCAGACCAGGACCTCCAAGGCATAGAGACCCAATTCATTCCACATATCCAGCTTGGATACCCAATAATTATAAGGCACAGCGGAATCACAGAGGACGTTGGTACGTTCGGCAAGGTACTCCCTCAGCATCTTCCCAAACTTTGAACTCCTTGTGAGAGTACCCCGCGCCTCAGGCCCTCTGCGATGGGAGGGTCTGAGAAAACTCTCCCAGAACTTTGACAGTGTTCCCCTGCCTCTGCTGGATTGAAGTTGCGTCTCTCTCGCTTGTACTCCTTGGTTGTCCAATGAAGTGTGCCCTCTGCTGCCAGCGTTTTCAGATGGGAATTTTTTTAATAGTGCCGCAACACAGGCCTTCTGGTACAGCCCCATTTTTGCAGGCCTGTCCACCTCAGGAATAAGAGATATAAAGTTCTCCTTGTTGTGTGGGTCTAGAAGTGTCACCAACCATTAATGACTGTCACCCAAAATTTTGAGAATGCAAGGGTCATGGGAAAGGCAGCGTAACATAAACTCAGCCATGCGTGCCAGACTACTAACAGGCAAGACTTCCGTGTCCTCACAAAGAGGATGACTGACCATGCTCTCCTCCTCATCCTCCTCTATGTCCTCTGGCCATCCACGCTGAACAGACGGTATGACAGCTGTGCAGGTAGAACAGTCTATAGTGCATGAAACTAGCTCCTGTCCTTCCTCCTCCTCCTCCTCTTCCTCATTTTCACCCAATCCACGTTGGGATGAGATGAGGCTTGGCTGTGTGTAATCAACCTGTATGGTTCCTTGCTCCATCTCATTGTGCTCCACCTGCAATGCATCCTCTTTGATTGTGAGCAGAGAGCATTTCAGAAGACAGAGAAGCGGGATGGTGACACTAATTATGGCGTCATCTCCGCTCACCATCGTGGTGGAGTCCTCAAAGTTTTGGAGGATGGTACATATGTCTGACATCCAGGTCCACTCCAGAGGTCTTATGTGTGGAGTCTGAACTGAATACTGACGGCCTTATTGATGCTGGTACTCAACAACTGCCCTCTTCTGCTCAAATATCCTTCCCAACAACTGCAGTGTAGAGTTCCAACGCGTGGGGACATCACACACCAGTCTGTGAGCCGGAAGCTGCAAACGCTGCAGAAACACGGCAAGGGCGGCGGAAGCTGTAGCTGACTTTCTAAAATGGGCACAAAGGCGGCGTACTTTAACAAGCAGATCCAGCTGCTCCGGGTAGGATTTGAGAAACCGCTGAACCATGAGGTTAAGCACATGGGCCAGGCATGGTACGTGTGTGAGCTCATCTCGTCTCAGAGCCGCCACCAGGTTCCGGCCATTGTCACACACGACCATGCCTGGCTGTAGGTTCAGCGGTGTGAGCCACAGATCTGCCTGGTCTTTCAGAGCTGTCCACAACTCTTCAGCATTGTGCGGTTTTTCATCTAAGCATATTAGCTTCAGCATTGCCTATTGCCGCTTGGCCGAGGCAGTGCTGCAGTGTTTCCAGCTTGCAACTGATGTGGTCATTTCGGAGATGGAGGCTGAAGAGGAGGAGGCTAAGAAGGATGAGGTGCAGGAGCTGTAGACCGTGGGGGCAACCCTGATTGACCTACGGCCCGCAATCCTTGGCGTCGGGAGGATGTGTTCCATCCAAAGTAGTGTTGAGCCACCCCTGTATGTTCGTCGAACACCTTCGAACACTGTTAAAACCAATGGCAGGCAAACAAAAACACATAGAAACACATAGAAAACACATAGAAAACACTTCAAAGGTGTCCAAAAGCTGACAAACTGCTCAGAAGACACAACTAACACAAGGAAAAGTGACAAGTACATATAGTCATGCGAAAAGAAAAGAGGTGGAGGAGTAAAAGGAGGGGGAGACACAGATATAGGCATGTCATGACATTCTAAAATCAAGAAAGGCTGGAGAAAAAATTTAAAATCAGCCTACCAACACCCAGACGTCGTGACAAGAAAATTTAAAAAAGAAATATCTTTAGGTAGAATGGCGGTTCCATTCAGAACACTTTCCTTACAAGACGTAGTGGTATCCCCGTTGTGAGTTGTGCCAAAAACAGAACCCAATACATTCGGACTAATCCACCATTTGTCATATCCAAGGGGCAGGTCCGTAAACGACAACATCGACGCGGAACCAAGTACAGTAGTATATACTGTACATCCTTTGACAAGGCAATCAGGCGGATCAAGAAGTTGGGAAGGGTCACCCTAATGGCCAAAACAGACATAGATGCGGAGTTCCGATTACTTACTACCTGTGCCTCCGAATAGTGTCCACCTATTGGGCTGCTTCTGGGAAGGAGCATACTATATAGATCGCTGTTTGCCCATGGGGTGCTCCAGATCCTGGTCACTATTGGAGGCGTTTAGTTGCTTCCTCGAATGGGTTGTAATGGACGTTTCTAAGGGGGCACATATTATCCATTACCTCGACAACTTCTTATGTCTGGGCCCAAAAGATTTGCCACAGTGTGAATACACGTGGTAGTCCACCTGTGAGAAGGAGAGAGCTGGAGGGAGAGCGGACACCACAGAGCCGAGGGGTTAGATGGAGAATGAAAGAAGGAAAGAGGGCGAGGGAGGTAAGGGAGTACAGTGGAAGGCCGACCTGAGCTCACCCACGTTCCTGCTGGACGGGGAACAGCCCTGGGAAGAAAAGCCGCTTGCGCATCCCTTTGAGGTTACGGGAGCGAGCGGGCAGAGGGACTACGCTGGAGTGCGAAGCCGACACGGCCAGTCCGTTCCTGCTCATGCGACCTCCGTGTCCCCAGGTTTGTGCCAGAGCCGCGGTGGACCCTGACAGCCAGCCCCCTCTCCCAATACTGGTGTCTGTCCGCTGGTGGGTCGAGCCCAACCACGGTGGGGGGGGGTAACATCTGCAGAAGAAAGACCATCTTCCAGCCAAACTAAGATGTCTACTTCTTTTCGTGGACAATGTGGTACGATCCCTTTCTTACGGACACGCCCATCGCTACAAATTCCAGATGAGGCACAAAAACAGCAGGTGCTTCAACGGATGTCAAGTGCTCCTTCAAGTGGGCTCTCCTCCACCTCAACTTCAACATCACAAATACTCCAGTCCTCAGAGGTGTCACCCCAATCGCACTGGCTTCCTCACAGCTCCCAAGTCTCCAGCTGCCCATCTGAGTATGGGGTAACACAGATGGTTGAGTCTGCACAGCTGTTTACTCATACTATAGCCTGGGAAACGGAGGTCTGCTCCAGAGCTTCTATTAATCCAGACGAGGAAATGATCTGCACTGATGCCCAGAATCTTTATGAGTCGGATCCAGGACCAGATGAAGAAGGTTCTGAGCATAATGTAGACCCTCATTCCCAAACTGTAACTCCTGTTGGTGGAGACAGCGATGAAGACGATGATGAGACTCAAATACCTGATTGGAGCGACAACTTGACTTTTCGGTCAGGGCAGGAAGAGGTTGGCTCTGAGGACGATGGGTGTGACAACACACAGGGTGATGATGACGAGGTTGGAGATCCCACTTACTGTCAACCCACAGTCAGCCAGTCGATGAGGTCAGCAGAGGAGGTGGAGGAGAATGTGACTAGCCCAAGGGATGGGGATGACTCGGTACCCGGGCCTTTGCCTGGCCTTGGGGATGTCGCGGTGGTCGGCTCCCGGGCCTGTACCCTGGGGTCACTCTTTAAAAGGGTGGATAATTGTTACTTTTATAAGAGTTCGTGACGCCACCTGTGGTATCTGGTGAGAAGCCCCAGCGCTGCAGCAGTCCACTGAGGCCGGTGATAAGGCAGCTCGATGGTATAGCTCCCCACAGGTGAAGCTAGGCCTCAGGGCAGCTTATGCAGGGGGAATGCCGGACAGGCGAGACCCAGCTGGGTCAGAGCAAGAATGGGAACGGACACGGTAGTCACTTCAGTACCTTTTACTGGTGGAAATTCAGGCACATCCGGGAGCACTGTAGGGTGAAGGGTGCATATCAGGATCCTACCCAATGAGCGGGTGTAGGGCCTCCTGTTTCTTGCCTCTGCGTAGTAAGTTTCTGACCTGCCTGGAGCTAGGCCTAACTTTGTCTCTGTCCTGCGATGGCTGACCTTGTGGTAGGGCCTTGTCTTGGAGTACACGCTCTCAGTATGCGGGGCCTAAGCGTCTCCTGGCTCTGTTACGTATCAGCACCTTAGCAATCCTGGGACTTGTAGTTCTCCAGGGATTCCGGTTATGCCTTACTGGGTCATAGAGATCCCGGTAAACTCGGATCCGGTGTCCGGTAAAGCTTTGGGGTGAGCTGGTTAAGCTCCTCTGCCCCCTATGTACTAACTCTCCACTCGCCTTCGGCCTACTCGGGCCCTCACTAAGCTATACACACTAACGGCAGCTTGCCGCGCTTCACCGATCTTATGGCACCGGCACACCTTAAGCTCTAACTGGGCTCCCTGAATCTAGCTAGCAGGAGCCTCGTGCTCCACTGCTGAACTATTAACTGAGTTCTCTAGACTGGACTGAGCTCCACTGCACACTGACCTCTCTTAGGCTTCTCTACTGCAGGAACTCTTCAGACGAACTGAACTGCCTAGCTCCACCTTCCCTATTTATATCCCTAACGGGCTTCCTCTGCTCGGCTGATGTGGAAGGTGGAGATGTGTGAATGTTTATGGGGGCCTCTTGTGGAGGATTCCATCAATGCACTCTTTTAGGATCTGTGATACCAAGCGCAGCTGGGCGTCACAGATGCTATTGACGACGAGGTTAGGTTGCGCCTTACTGGACAGAGACGGAGTACTGGAAGCACGTCAACTACTGCATCCTCAACCACAACTCTGCCTCTGACCAGAAGTCGTGGTGGCTGTTCAGGTCGCATGGGCTCTAAGCCTTGCATAGCCTGGGCATTTTTTCAGATCGATAAGGATGACCCAACTCGTGTTATCTGTAATATTTGTCACCAAAAGCTAAGTAGAGGCCAAAAAATCCATAGTTTGAGTACTTCATGCATGAAAAGTCAAATGGATATGAAGCATAAGTTGCAGTGGGAAGCTCACTGTGCTACAATGCAGCCTAGCGGGCTGGGCCAACCACCGTCTGCCCAATCTTGTGCATCCGCGGCCTCTTCATCATCTGTGACTGGGGGGTCAGCAGTCACATGTTTTTGGATGCAGACCTGCCAACTCTTTACCCGCAACAGCCAGTGTGATTGGCAGGTCATCATTTCATTTGGAAGTGGAAACACCAGCTGGTGTTGAGCGCTCTCAGACATCAAGAGCACCACCTTTGGATCAAGGCAACCTAACTTTTCTGCCTGCATCTTCCTCACAGACCGGCAGTTTGCTGGGGACACCATTCTCAACCTAGTCTATGCACAACAGCCAGCCCTCGGTCCCTCAGATGTGGACAAGTAAAAGACCATTTCCTCCTAGCCATGACAAAGCTAAGAGGTTGAATTTCACCATCTGCAAGCTGTTGGCTACAAAAATGCTGCCTTTCCGCCTGGTGGACACAGAGGATTTTCGAGACCTTATGTCCGTCGCAGTGCCCCAGTACCAGATGCCCAGTCGGCACTACTTCTCAAAGAAAGGTGTGCCTGCGCTACACCAGCATGTCGCACACAACATCACTGCTTCTTTGAAAAACTCTGTGTGTGATAGGGTGCATTTCACCACAGACACTTGGACGAGTAGGCATGGACAGGGGCGTTACATGTCGCTGACAGGGCACTGGGTAACTATGGTGACAGCAGGACAAGGGGCTGCTGTCCAAGTCTTGCCGTCCCCACGAGTTGTGCGTCAATCCTCTTTATCTAGAAGTTCCTCCACTGCTTCTGCCTCCTCAGCCTCCTCTCGGTCCTCCACCTGCACCCAAAGCCTGTCTGGTAATGCCACCCGCTTTCTAACTGCGCAGAAGGAATCTTGCACACCTCCTTACGATGCTGGCAGCAGGACTCAACGGTATCAGGCGGTGTTTACTTTGAAATGTCTGGGAAATGTGAGTCACACAGCTGAGGAGTTGTGGTCAGCTCTGTAGACCCAGTTTCATGAATGGTTGTCTCCACTGGACCTGCTACCAGGTAAGGCTGTGTGCGACAATGCTGCAAACCTGGGTGCGGCCCTTCGCCGGGGCAATGTCACACACGTGCCTTGTATGGCTCATGTGTTGAACCTGGTTGTCCAGCAATTTTTAGCCCACTATCCCGGACTAGATGGCTTTCTGCAGAGGGCACGGTCGCTGTGTGCTCACTTCCGCCGTTCGCAGCTCAACAAATTACATCTCTAAAGAAGTCGTTGGGCCTGCCAGTTCACCGGCTGAAATGCACATGTTTCAGCGACTGTGGCAGCACCGACAAGCCCTGGTGCAATACGTTCTGACGTATAGCCTGGGCAAACGAGATCCAGAGGTGGGGCAAATCACGCTGCAGGAGTGGTCTCAGATCAGGGACCTATGCACCCTTCTGCACAGTTTTGAAATGCGACGAAGATGTTTAGTGCTGACGATGCCATTATCAGCATGACTATTCCGGTGATTTACATGCTGGAGGACACGTTAAACAGAATTCGGAGTCAGGTGGTGGGACAAGAGGAGGTGGAGGAAGTAGAGGAGGAGTCGTATGCGGAAGGGATAACATCTCCAAGGTCCAGACGGTCGGCAGCACCAAGGCGGCAGGCATGGGAGGGTGGGAGAGAGGGATTAACCAGGGCGCAAGGTAGCAGCCAAACTGTTGAGGAAGGTGCAGGAGCCGAGGAAGAAGTGGAGGACGAACTGGCGATGGGCATGGAAGACTCATCAGATGAGGGAGACCTTGATCACATCTCTGTTGTGCGAGGTTGGGGGGAGAGGGCAGAGGAAGGAAGCATGATTCTTACCTCGCTATCAACACAACAAGGACTTGTTCCTCCTGGATGCGCAAGACACATGAGTGCCTTCTTGCTGCACTACCTGCAACATGACACTCGGATTGTCAGAATTCGAAGTAATCCCGACTACTGGGTTGCCACACTCTTAGATCCCCGGTACAAAAGTAAATTTGCCGAAATAATTCCTGCCATAGAAAGGGATTCACGCATGCAGGAGTATCAGCAGAGGCTGTTGCAGTATCTTACATGTGCTTTTCCACAAAACATCAGTGGTGCACGTAGTGAATCTCACAGTTCTAACTTGCAAACCGTGGGACTGTCAAGTCTTCATCACTCAAACCGTAACAGTATCACAGTATCTGCTGGTAACAGCAATTTTGTGGAATCGTTTCACCACTTTTTTAGACCATCCTTTGCAAGGCCACAGGAGACAAGAAGTCTGACACATAGTCAACGCCTAGAGAGGATGGTACAGGAGTATCTCCAAGTGAACATCAAAGCCATGACTGTGTCACTGGACCCTTGCTCATTTTGGGCTTCTAATCTGGAAACATGTCCGGAGCTCGCCACTCACGCTTTGGAGATCTAGTCATTCACTGCAGCCAGCGTTCTCTCTGAACGTGTGTTCAGCGCTGCTGGTGGTGTTCTGACAGATAAGCGCATCGGGCTGTCCCCTGAGAATGTAGACAGACTCACGTTCATAAAGATGAACAAATCATGGATCCGCAAGGACTTTTCTACCCCTGTGTCATCCTGGGGAGACTAAAAGCTTGAGGATTTGGTAAAATCACCTCACCAACCGTTTTAAGCAACTCTGGGGCAATTGATGCCACTTAAGTGGTGTCTGTGCCACAATTTTTGGAAAAAATGGAGACTCTTTTTGGAGTCCCCTTGCTGTGTTTTACGTGACGTTGGCATCGTCAATTCCAGGTGGGTTGGGTCGCCCCCCTCTTTTAACCGTAAGAAACTACATACACTATGGCTTGGGGTAACATAGATGGTTGAGTCTGAAGAACTGTTTACTCAGATGTCTGCTCCAAAGCTTCAGTGTCTGCTAGTCAGCGTAGTAGCCCAGCTCTGAAGCAAGCTACACCGCCTGTGTATCTAATAAGAATTTTTAACTGCATCTAGCCTAGGCAGACTGTGGGGACCCCCGACCAAATACAGATGCTCAGCCCTCCTACCGCCCCCCTTTCCTTGACAATACAATAATGTAACTCTTACAACTGGATGGGTGAGGATCGGTCACAGCTTTATTAACTCTTTTTACTCATTCCATTAGAAAGGCATTTTATTTCTAAAATAATTCAGCTTGTTGCAGCATGCCCTGTGTCTCCACATGGGCAAGTTGGTCAACAAGTGTAACTCTCCAACATGTCCTTTCTATTTCCAGGCCACGAAGGATCCTGCGTACTCGTATGCAGGACTCTGACCCCCATCCATCACTCTTAACGCTTGTTCCACTCCGTCCTGGAGTCCTGACAGGAATATGTCCAGTACAATATCCATTAAGTGAACACCATCGGGCCTTATGAGGCCTGCTTTATCTCCTTCCAGTTGTCGGTGTCGTATCACTACACCGCCTCTGTCTCTTCTAAATTTTGCCATCCAAATATTTATTACCCGCCTTGTCCATTCGATGGCCGTGATGTTTTGCGCACCTTGCCATACCGCTATCGGCACAATCTCTGACCTTACTATAGTTAGTTTTGTGAAAAATTCTCTGAAGCGCTCAGTGTCTAGTTTCATTATTGCCATTAATTATGCGCTCTTGTGATGACCTAGGTCGTTTCCCCCGGCCTGTATGACTAAGATGACCGGACCTCTTGCCTCTCTCCCTACCTTGATTACCTCCATTAGTACCTGTGGCCATTGCAGGCCTCTAATACCTCTCCAGTTGAAATATGTGTTATGAAATTCTAATTTCCTCCCACCTGGGCGGACTTTCGCCCTTTTTTCTGCACAATATAAATACGAGTGGCCTATCACCCACACTGTTGGCTTAGCGTCACCTGTAAAAGAAACAAACCACGTTAGGATAACAAGTCCGGTCTTATGTACCTCGCCAAACATGTGTATCGCCATGTCCCTGTCCTCTGAACTTCCGTTTCTGACAGTCCTGCTCTTGCTGCTTCCGTGGCCGCGCCTATGCTCAATGAGTGTGTCCCATAATCTTTCGGGTGGTTCCCTGCCGATGTTAGGCATTTATTAAATATAGCTTGGAACTGGTATCTTGATAATGGCGTTCCATCAATGTGTGATAGGAAGAAATTACTTGTGATCTGATGGTTATATATGTTTTTACTATTGTTACCCGACTCAGTGTACCGTTTGTGGGTTGTAGAAGTACCCAAGTGCCCCTGTCCGCTGGAACCGTTTTCGATTTGCGTATGCGTAGACGTATCGCATTATTGGCTATGACTACGTCCTGCTGTAATAAGCTTCCACTGGTGGTAATTTTGGATTGAGGGACTAATTCGCTTATGCATAGAGCCCCAAAGAAGGCGATCACAAATGCAGTAGACAGTAGTGTTGCTTCAAATTGTGAGTGTCATGTTAATGGTGTTAGGGATATGATGTGAGAAATCAGTTTTAGTGACACGAGACGGGACGTCTACACTCCTGACTTGGCTGACCCCTTTTCCACCCTTTTATGGATTGTCTGATGATGAATCTCTTTGTCACATCTCCCCAATTCAGTAGTTGGAAGTGAAATGCTACTCCGGTCAGACACCGCTGTGCTCACGCCCCTTATAAGCCCATCATCATTAGCTGGTGGAGAAATTCTATGGTGACTTGTAATCTGGCTTGTTCACATTGGTCAACCCGTCTGCCTGCTAGTAGTCGTGTCCACTCTTCCCATGCCTTACCGTATGCTTGCCACGTCAACGGGGCAACTGACGCTCTGATTAATGGCATCAACTATTCGCCACTAGATCCCATAGGGAGGGTGGGTAACTATTGCCCTATGGGTGGGCGTTGGGGGGGAGCTCTGTGAAAATCTGCCAATTGAACTGTGATAAAGCGTTAGCAGCAGGGTTAGACCCCTCAGCATCGTGGCTAGCGCGGACCCATACATTGTGTTTTAGGCACAGGAATGCTAGCCGGCGTAGTAGGCCTAGCACGGGGAGAGACGATGATGCCATCTTATTAATGCAGTGCGCTAGGCTGGTGTTTTTTGTTATGAAGCGTATATTTTTGTTAGCCAGGCGCGCGCCCCATATTTCTATTGCTACCACTATTGGGAACAAAAATTATTTTCCGGGCTAGATGCAGCTAAAAATTATTATTAATTTCGAAGCTGGTGGAGCTTGGTATAGATGGCCTAATACAATGAGTACCACACACTGCTACTATGCCCAAAATTATTTTCCGAGCTGGATGCAGCTAAAAATTATTATTAATTTCAAAGCTGGTGGAGCTTGGTATAGATGGTCTAATACAATGAGTACCGCACACTGCTACTATGCCCAAAATTATTTTCCGAGCTGGATGCAGCTAAAAATTATTATTAATTTCAAAGCTGGTGGAGCTTGGTATAGATGGTCTAATACAATGAGTACCACACACTGCTACTATGCCCAAAATTATTTTCCGAGCTGGATGCAGCTAAAAATTATTATTAATTTCAAAGCTGGTGGAGCTTGGTATAGATGGCCTAATACAATGAGTACCACACACACTGCTACTATGCCCAAAATTATTTTCCGGGCTAGATGCAGCTAAAAATTATTATTAATTTCAAAGCTGGTGGAGCTTGGTATAGATGGCCTAATACAATGAGTACCACATACTGCTAATATGCCCAAAGTTATTTTACAGGCAAGATGCAGCTAAAAATTATTAGTAATATGAAAGTTGGTGGAGCTTAGTATAGATGGCCTAATACAGTGATTTTCAACCTTTTTTGAGCCGCGGCACACTTTTTATACTTAGAAAATCCTGGGGCACACCACCAAACAAAATAGCACAAAATGACACTAAAACAGTCATATTATACATATAGTTAATAATATAGATTCTAAATTTATTTTACTCACTCAGTGTGAAACCTGGGCCTGTTTCGATAAACACAAAAGGGATATCCTGGCAGGAATGGTGGAAAGACACACACGAAGCTCTTCCTCAACAGTTCTCAGTTTCTCCCTGTTTTTAGCTTTTATCGCAGTCAAGCTTGAGAAGCCCAGCTCACATAGATATGTGGTTGAAAATGGGAGCAATGTCAAAATAGCTTTGTTGGCCAGAATGGGGAACTCCTTGGCAACAGATAACCAAAAACTGTCCAAAAGAAGATCAGCAAACTTTAGCTTTAAACCGCGATCTTGCTTCAGTTCAACAAGTTCCTCTTGCTCCTTTAAAGTCATGTCCTTTCCAGCAATGGATAATGAGCTGTATGGGTCCCTAACCCAGTCAAGGCATTCTGTGAAGGCTGAAGAGAAATAGAACGATAACTTCTCCTCAAGAGTTTTCAAATGTCTGCCAATCGCTTCGCACATTGCAGCAGTATTGTCATCATGCAGTTTCTCGGTGAGTGGGAACATCTGAAGGTTGCCATCCTGCACATGTTGTTGCCAGAGCTGCACCTTTAAACGGAATCCGTTCATTTTATCAGTGCTTGTAAGCAGGTTTTCATTTCGACCTTGCATCCGTGTGTTTAGTTCATTCAGATATTGAAATATATCAGCCAGGTATGCCAGCTTTGCACACCACTCATCACTTGCAAGCAGCTTTGAATAATCGGACCTCTCGTTTGTAAGAAATATTTTAAGTTCCTCTCGCAACTCATACACACGGGCCAGCACTTTGCCGCGTGACAGCCACCTGACCTCCGTGTGGAGCAATAAGATTTTATGTTCCGCTCCCATTTCTGTACACAAAGACGCAAATAAGCGACATCTCAAAGGTCGCGTCTTCACAAAGTTCACTATGCGCACAACATCATCCAACACAGGAGCTAGATCTGCTGGTAAGGTCTTTGCAACGAGGGCCTCACGGTGCAAGAAACAGTGGGTAGCAAGAACATCTGGGTTTCTTTCTTTAACCCTACTTACAAAGCCTTTGATGCGCCCGACCATGGCTGCGGCTCCATCAGTGCAGACACCTGTGCAGTTTTCCCATGTAAGTCCACTTTTATCAAGATATTCCGATGTGACTTGGAATATTGCCTCTCCTGTTGATTTTTCTGTCAGTGCCTTGCAAAATAGGAAGTTTTCTCTAATGGCTTCACCATCCACAAAACACACATTGGCCAACAACTGACAATGTCCACTGATATCTGTCGACTCATCAAGTTGCAAGGCAAATTTCTTACTGATGCGCACCTTTTCCAAAACAACTGTTTCAATGTCCGCAGACAAGTCATCAATCCGTCTGGCAATTGTGTTATCAGAGAGAGGCACTTTAGCTATCTCTTTAGCTGCTTCAGGGCCAAGCATCTCATTTACAATAGCTTTACAAGCTGGTAGTATTAATGTTTCTGCCACAGTGTGGGACTTTTTTGATTTAGCTATGAGTTCAGCAACAAGGTAGCTAGCTTTGAGGGCTCTCTCATTTACCTTTGTGCTTTTTCTCAAAAAAGTTGCCCCTTTCTCATTGTTTGTACGTAAGCGTACAAAATACTCCATCGGTTTATTTTGAACGGAAGGGTGTTTCGTTTGGAGATGGCGTTTAAGTTTGCTTGGCACCATAGCGCTATTGGAAAGCTTCTCACCGCACACCAAGCACAGTGGTGTTGGTGCTGTCGCATCCCCAGTGGAAGTAAATCCAAATGAAAGATAGCTTTCACTGTATTGCCTTGAGCTCACCGTCTTGTCTTTTTTCTTTTGTCGAACTCTCATACTAGGGCCTTCATTTGGGTTAGAATTGTGTCCAGGGTCCTGTTCGGCATTTGCCTTTTCCATTCTCAAATACTTCTCCATCACTGCTGAGATAGTGTGCGCAGCCACACACTAAAATAGAAGAGTATTACATTATCTGCCACACTTAAAGGACCTCTGCTAGGCATATTTCATTCCTGAGGGCTTAAAAAGCAGCTCTCGTGGTGACAAGAAGCTGATTTAAACCCCCCAAGAGTGAACTTCGCGAGAGCTGTATGTGTGTGATAATAACTTCTATTACTACGGTCTGCATTTCCTGCTTGAATTGACACTAGTGACGTAGCACTCAGCTTTCTCTATAAGTAGAATAGAGCCGGCTGCCAAGTGCTACGCCACTAGAGTCAATTCAAGCAGGACATGACTGCTGAAGAACGGTACTAATATCATTTATTATTCCATACATACAACTCTCACGGAGTTCACTCTTGGGGGTTTTAAATCAGCTTCTTACCACCACAAGAGCTACTTTTTTAGCCCTCAAGAGTGAAATATGCCTGGCAAAGGTCCTTTCAATAAATTATTTATTTTAAAAAAGTGAAATAAAAAAGGATAACCCCCTCATATATTCAATCCCATGTAACCTCATAAATACAGTCCCACGTATATGAGCACATGATTATCAGCATCATATACTGTGGTGATGTGCACTGTACAGCGCCACAGTATATGGTGCTGATTATTATGTGGCTCATATACTGCAATATAAAGGGGTACAATGAGAAGTACTATGGCCATGAGGCCAGAGTACAAGTGCCAGCTCATATACTCAGCATATGAGCTGGTACTTGTAGTACTCCAGCCTCATGACTATAGTATTTCTCATTTTACATTTCTCATTGTTATATGCAGTATACTGCTGGAGTACTAAAAGTACCAGCTCATATGCTGAGTATTCTGCCAACAGTTCATATACTCAGGCAAAAGCTCATATAGTCAGCATTATTGGCGGGCATTACCTTGGCGGCGGGCAAATGCGAGAGTCTCTCCGCTCTCAGGATGACGCACCGGCCTCGGTGACGTCATTAAGTCGCACGAGGTTCAAAGCTTGCGCATGTGTTATTGTACACGTCTCCTACATTGTAAGAAGGCGTGACTGCGCATCGAGCGCATTGCCGGGAAACAAAACACAGGGGGCACCATAGTTTGGGGAACTTTCCCCGCGGCACACCCGACCATGTGTCGCGGCACACTAGTGTGCCGCGGAACACTGGTTGAAAATCACTGGCCTAATAGAATGAGTACCACACACTGCTAATATGCCCAAAATTATTTTACAGGCAAGATGCAGCTAAAAATTATTAGTAATTTGAAAGCTGGTGGAGCTTAGTATAGATGGCCTAATAGAATGAGTACCACACACTGCTACAGGCCCAAAATTATTTTCCAGGCAAGATGCAGCTAAAAATTATTAGTAATTTGAAAGCTGGTGGAGCTTAGTATAGATGGCCTGATAGAATGAGTACCACACACTGCTAATATGCCCAAAAGGTTTTACTTGGCTACGTGCAGTAAAAAATGTGTATTACAGGCCCTAAAGGATTTGCTTAGCTAGTTTTAGCCAAATGCTGTGAAAAACACTTGCACAGCACTAAAACTGACCTGCCTAGGAAAAAGTGATAGGAACTGATGTAACCTAGCCCTCAAAAGTGCTGCAATTACAACTAGTCACTACTCCCAACCTATCTGTCTATTTAAGAGCACAGACCTGCCTGCTAAAAGTCGTAGGAAATGCTGTAACCTAGCCCTCAATAGGGCTGCAATTAGAACTAGTCCCTACTTCCAAGCTATCTGTCTATTTCAGATAAAATTCGCTTGCAATTCTCACAGTTATACTGTATAGCGCGCACACAGCAGCAGCGGTGCGGGCTAACACTCAGCTGCAGCAGTGAGAAAATGGTGGCGACGGGGAAAATGGCTGTGTCTTATAGGGCAAGGACATGTGACATACACAGCCAATGACACATGCCCTTGCTTGTGTGAAAAAAAGCACTTTGCTCCGTGTGTGCGCTGCTGATAGGCTGACAGACTGCACCTCCCCACTGTAAATGCGGGAAAGAGAAAAAAAAATGGAGATCTTCATTATTTCTGCAGAGATCCATCCCATGCCCCTCCCCCCACCCCGCTGTACACTCAAACTGTGTATTAACATTGATTATCAGCATTACTGTGAAAAAATCCAGTTACGATTTTGGTGCACGAACAGTTATCGAACATAACCTCGAACAGCCGGATTTTTTTCAAATCTTTCGGGTTCGTCGAACGGCTCGAACACCGCCCAAAACAGCTCGAATTTGAGATTGGCAAACAGTTCAATTCGAACACCGCTCATCTCTAATCCCAAGGTCCAACTGGGTCCCGGCTTCCACTATGTTAACCCGGTGTGCCGTCAGCGAGATGTACCGTCCCTGCCCTCAAGCACTTGTCCACGTGTCCGTGGTTAGGTGGACTTTCCCAGTAACTGCGTATTTGAGGGCACAGCTAATGTTTTGGGACACATGCTTGTGTAATGCGGGGACGGCACACCAGGAGAAATAGTGGCAGCTGGGGACCGAGTACAGCCGCCATCAGGTTGGGGAACGCTTCCGTCTCCACGAGCGTAAAAGGCAACATTTCGAGCGCAAGCAGTCATGAAATGTGAGAATTTAGTAGTGTGGCCTGTGGGGCGTTGGCTGCATATTTACTCTTGCGTTCCAAGGACAGGGGTATGGACGACTGAACGCACGCTGCTGGGACAAGGACATGGACGTGCTTACTGAGGCTGCTACTTGAGAGTGCTCAACGAATGGTGCAGGGCAGGAGGCATCTTCGCATGCACCATGGACAGGGGATTGGCTTGAATGCACAAGAGTGGAAGAAGCAATGGTGTCACCTGCAGACACTGTTCCTGGACTCTGGGGTTCGGCCCACAAAGTCAGGTGCTTTCCTGCCATGTGCCTGATCATGCTGGTGGTGGTCAGGCTGGTCGTTTTGCCACCCTTGCTGATGCTGGCCTGGCTGGTGGTGCAAATGGCCTTTTGGGGTTATCGGCAGAGTCTTTTAAAAACAACCAGACTTGGGAAGACCTAACAGTTGTACTGGCAACTTCCTTCATATTGGTGTTATGGGGAACGGTTGCCTGCCTTCTGTCTGCGGCCAACACACTGCTTCTTCCTGCCTTTTGGGGTGCTCTGCCTCGCTCCCCCTGTGTGCTGCTGTCCTCGCTCTGCATGTCCTCCTGCCAGGTTGGGTCAGTTACTATATCATCCACCACCTCGTCTTCCACTTCCGCACCCTGGTCCTCCTCCTGAGTTTCTGGCAATTGTGTCTCATCATCGTCCACCTCTTGTGACACTTTCCCACCGTCGCCTTTGTGTGACCGTGGCTGCTCAAATATTTGGGCATCGCTACACGCGATCTCCTCTTGCCCCGCTTCAAGTGGACCGGGCGAGAGGCCCAAATCTATAAATGTAAAAGTAAACAGCTCTTCAGAGTGTCCAAGTGTGGGATCAGTTGTCTCCGGGCACTCGGCAAGGTGGGAGGAAGGAGGATCAGGTTGAGGAATATGCTGTCCAGACTCACGGCTACTGAGACTTGACCATGTGGAAGACAGGGTGGTGGTGGTGGCTAAGTGACTGGAAGCATTATCCGCTATCCAACCAACAACCTTTTGACACTACTCTGGGTTCAATAGTGGTGTGCTGCGGTCCCCTAGAAATTGGGACAGGAAGGTCAGGCGAGAAGATGTGGGTGTTTGTTGTGGCACAATTTCAGCTTGCCCACGGCCTTGTCCTCGGCCTCTGCATGCACCATCACCATCACATCCAGTACCCCGTCCCTTGCACGTGCCTTGCCCATTTTAAATGGAGGACAGTATCTTCCACGCTCACTACAAATGACTGAGTTTGGAGGGAACTTATATGTGATCCGTGTGACAGAGAAAACACAGTTTTAAATACCTGGCCTGTAGGTAAGTAGTGTGAACAGCAAACTGCTGTGAATTGCTTCACTGACACACTGAAAGAAATTTTTAATGGAGGCCAGAAATGGCAGTATTTTCTGACAACGTATATGTGATCCGTTTGACGGAGAAACCACAGTTTTAAATAGCTGGATTTTTAGCGCTGTAATATGGAAAGGACAGAAAAATGGTGTTCCCTGGATTGCTTTTTAAGCAAATAATGAGGATTAAGATCCAAAAAAAGCATTCCTGGCCTCTGAGACCTGGGCCTTAGTATAGAAATATCTAACAGCAGCAGGACGCAGAATTGGAATGGAGCCTCTTGTGCTATATGCACTGCAGTCTGCTATATACCCTGCCTGCCTGCCTATATACACTGCCTGCCTGATATCTCTGCAGATGAATTAGTTAGTCCTCAAAATGACTGTTTGATAAGATGGATATGCGTAATGTACGGTTTTTCTCCCTACACTACCTAATACACAAGCAAATCTCTCCGTGACGCAGCAGCACCTCTCCCTACACTGTCTGATTACAGAGTGACTGTGACGAGCACAGCGGCGCCAGGTCAGATATAGACCTGATGACGCTGTGCGGCCAGCCAATCACTGTAATGCCACAACCATCATGGCTGCGGCATTACAAAGAGTGGCAGGCAATCACTGTATGTTGATTGGCGCTCTAAAGGGCGCCAAACATGCAGGAAGGGGACCCGAGCTCCTGCCAAGCAACCCCGGAAATACTCGGCGAGCGCTGAGCATCTCGAGCAGTGAGATGTTCGGGCAAGCACCGAGCAGTAGCGAGCATGCTCGCTCATCACTAGTGTCTAGAAAACTCTGGTTGGTGTCGCCTATGAAGTTAATCATCAACAGATTAAAAAACTGACAGACTCCAAAGACGTAAGGTGACTATATTAATATATTGGTCACTGATATTATTTTTGAACATCTGATATATATTTTGTACATTTTGAGCTGTTTGGTTCTTATTCTATTTTAACAGATGAAAATAAGTACACTGTAATTGAGATGGAAAATATATATTTTTTTATTTAGTTGCCCAATAATTCTGCACACATTGTTCTCCAAAGAAAGACAAAACCGCACTTTTACTTTCTAAAATATTCAGGTTTTACTTTTATTAACCTTTTGCATTGACCGACAGCACTGTAGTTGTTTAATATTAAAAGTAATCATCAAAAATATAAATTGCCTAATAATTGTCCGCATAGTGTATAGAAAAATAATCTCTAACTACGACATATAAAAAGTGGCATCTTATAATGAGATGAAAAGAAGAAAAAAATTCTGGAATATGGAATAATTATATTGGTAAGGGGAAGAGCTAGTAAATTAATAGTATTATTTTTTATATGATTTTTTTTATTTCTGATGTATATGGGAATAAATATAAAAAAAAAATCACTACCAGTCGCCATGAAGTTCTCTGCCGTTCCTCTGGACTGTAAACTGTCACCCATGATGCCCACATCAGTGTATAGGGCAGAGCAGGCCATGAGCCGCTGCCTGGTAGGTAGCACAGGAGGGTTCCGTCACCTCTAGCATCACCTGCACACGACCAACTGCCATTTACTTTCAACTGTCGACTGAAGCGATCTGACCGAGGTCTGCAGGCGGGAAGATAATTATGAGAATGGCGTCTACTGGACATGGACAAGAGAACGAAGGGAAGAGAGCGAGAGAAGAGCCCAGCGTGACCGGATTCAAGAAGAGGCGATTGGACGAGCCAACACCTGGATGCAGCGGAGACCGTGGATCATCCAGCCCCTATGCCAGGCTTAACATCAGCCGCTTCAACATCCACCAAGTCTTGGGTAGGGGCGCCTTTGGCAAAGTAAGTCCTGCATCTTTTTTTATTTATTTGAAATCTGAAGTATTTATTATATCCCCATGTATTCTTCTCTGCTGTCAGCCATGTCATGCTTTGTTGTTTGTCATTGTAGCGTTCTTCTGTGAGATTACATTTAAGATATCACCATAGTTAGGTCTAGTGCTGCTGTAACATGGTATTTTTTATGCTGGATGTTTTTCCTCAGGGGTCACAGCTGTAGGGGGTATGGGACATTGTTTTTTTTCACGTCATTGTCAATATAGGCTACAATCAGGCTGCCATATTGTGAATGACATTGATCTCTGTGTTTTTATTAAATATAGATAGACATTGATATTGACCACACTAATGGCAACTCAAAGCATGACAGTTGGTGCTGATAGTATTCCATGTAAAGGGGAGGGAGGGAGATCGAGGAGCTAAATGCAGAACTCCTCCCTCCACTTTCCCCCTCCTCCCCCATCCCTCTTACATAGAATATTTTCAGCACCAACTGTCATCTCCTATCTCAGTAATGTAACAATCTGTCTTCACTGAATATAGATTTTACCATGAAATAGAGAATTTTGAAAGCTAAAAATCAGTCCTGGCGGAGAAAAAACAGATTTCTCTGAAAAGATTTATTGCAAAGTTGCTTATTTTCATGTGTGCTATTGATTTATGAAATACAAATTAAAATGATAATTATTCATTAAAGGGAACCTGTCTTGTCCTGTGTACTATGTAAACTGCCCCCATTGCGTTGATATTGATGCAATGTGTATCACTAACACGCTTTTTTCATTTAAATTGGCGCTAATATAATACAGCTCTGGCAAAAATGAAGAGACCACTGCAAAATGTTCATCTTCTCTGCTTTATCTCTTTGTAGGTATATTTTTGAGTAAAATGTACATTGTTGTTTTATTCTATAAACTACTGACAACATGTCTCCAAAATTCAAAGCTAAAAATGTTGTATTTATTTGTAGCAAATGAGAGATCGTCAAAATAAAAAAGAAGCCGTGCTTTCAGACCTGAAATAATGCAAAGAAAACAAGTTCTTATTCATTTAGAAACAACAACACTCATGTTTTATCTCAGGGAGAGTTCAGAAATCAATATTTGGTGGAATAACCATGATTTTTAATCCCAGCTTTCATGCGTCTTGGCTGCTTTCCACCAGTCTTTCACACTGCTTTTGGGTGACCTTATGCCACTCCTGGCACAAAAATGTAAGCAGTTCTTCTTTGTTTGATGGCTTGTGACTATCCATCTTCCTCTTGATTACATTCCAGAGGTTTTCAATGGGGTTCAGGTCTGGAGACTGGGCTGGCCATGACAGGGTCTTGATGTGGTGCTCCTTCATCCACACATTGATTGACCTAGCTGTGTGGCATGGGGCATTGTCCTGCTGGAAAAAACAGTCCTCAGAGTTGGGGAACATTGCCTGAACAGAAGGAAGCAAGTGTTTGTCAAGGATAACCTTGTATGCAGCTTGATTCATACGTCCCTCGCAAAGATTAACTTGCACAATTCCAGCCTTGCTGAACCATCCTCAGATCATCACCGATCACCGAGGCTTATATGCCTCTCCAGGTCTCCATCTAACCATTAGACGACCAGGTGTTGGGCAAAGCTGAAAATTAGACTCATCAGAGAAGATTACCTTACTCCAGTCCTCTATGATCCAATCCTTATGGTCTTGGCAAACTTCAGCCTGGCTCTCCTTTGCTTCTCATTGATGAAAGGCTAGGAGCCTGTTCGTTTAGTCATAGAGGTGTGATTCCTGGCATTTATTCAGGGTTTGTGCCACCCACGCATTTGAATTCTGCTCCCGGCTTGTGCTGATGTAAGTATGGGGCGCTTGCGCAGTATGTCTTGCCAGTAAAGCTTGTAGTGCTGGGAGCCGCACATGCGCTGTGACTAGCGGCTCCCTGCGCTTGCACAGTGACACTGCTGTGTAGTTCCCAGCTTCACTGTGTGCGGCCGGAGACGCTCGTCACAGCACATGTGCGGCTCCCAGCGCTACAAGCTTTGCTGGCATGACATACTGCGCAAGCGCCCCATACTTACATCAGCACAAGCCGGGAGCAGAATTTAAATACGTGGGCGGCACAAACCCTGAATAAATGCGAAGAATCGCACCTCTATGACTAAAAGAGCAGGTATGATACAAACATATAAAGTGGATTTTACATATTATATTAGCGCCAATTTTAATGAAAAAAGCGTGTTAGTGATACACATTGTATTACTAACGCAATAGGAGCAGTTTAGATTCTACACAGGGAATGACAGGTTCCCTTTAAGACCTTTCCATAGCCCATCCATGGAGCAGGCAGTGCATTATGCTGATAGATGGATTTGCTCCTCTACCTAGACCTGGTTACCAGCAGACTGAGCGACCATTCAGTTTACTCATGTGCCTTGTGTGCTATAAAATCCAGATTACTTCCACTCCCTGCAGATGCCTTCTAAGTATTCTCCATTTGTCTCTCTTAGGTGGTCCTGGCATCAGTCCCCGGCCGAAACATCCAAATGGCTGTCAAAATGATAACCAAAAAAGAGGACAATGAGGACACCATCATGAGAGAGCGGCAGATACTCCTGGCTGCCAGAGACTGCCCATTCTTATGCCACCTCTATGCCGCACACCAGTCTCTGCAGAGGGCATATTTCATCACGGAGTATCTGTCCGGTGGCAGCCTAGAGAATTTGATCAGGATGTGCGGCTGCCTGAACATCGGCAATGTGAGGTGAGAAAGTGGAGAATGTATGTAAAAGAGAACTAAGGAGATGGAAAAAAAATCTGGGGTCAGGATGTAGCTAAGGTAGCAATGGCAGGTCATATACAGTATTTAGTGTGCTGGATGCAGCAGGTGGGGTGCCATGGTATTTGGGGATTGCTAGAGAAGGATTTGATGACATTGATACTACACTCTGTTCTCTCCATCAGATTCTACACAGCAGAGATCGTATGTGGCCTCCAGTTCCTCCATGGACACAACATCGTCCACCGGTAAGCAGGACGTTCCTCCTTCTCTCTGTCCCCTTTACATTCTAGAGATATGACCCCCAGCTTTCCTTGTGTCCTGCCACTTATTCTATCTGATCTTGCAATGACTCAATTTCCATCTCTCTTTTATCACTGGACAGATTTCTCTTTTTTTTTTTTCATTACAGAGACATAAAGCCAGATAACATCATGTTGGATGCAGATGGCCACATCCGTATAATCGACCTTGGGCTCGCCCAAGATGGCGTTACCTCCTCCAAAAACATCTCTGGAGTGACGGGCACTTTCCACTACATGGCCCCTGAGGTGTTTCGTAGAAAACGATACGGCGCAGCAGTGGACTGGTGGAGCCTGGGGATTGTCGTTTCCAGAATGGCAGCAGGACGATTCCCATTTTACAACGGCCCCATCAAGCAAATGGCTTTCAAAGCTATCATCAATGAAAAGCCAAAATTTCCATCTTGGCTTGATGCTCATGTGAAACATCTCATTAAGAAGCTGCTGCGCAAAGACCCTCAGACACGCCTGGGTGTGAGCGGGAACATCCGGGAGCATCCATTCTTTACCACCATCGGCTGGGAGGAATTGGAGGAAAGGAGAGCAGAGCCACCATTTTCACCATTCAGGCAAGTTCTGGAGAACCATCATCTGCAGTGGCCGGAGCATACAGTCCTTCACCCCGTGGACAGATTTACGTACATGTCACCAAGCTGGGCCCGGTAAGGATCTCTTCATCTGGGGATAACTCCCATCAGGTGTTCTCACATTGTGGTAATCATCATCATTCATCTTGTCTTTTTTCACATTTTCTAACAATGACTTTATGTCTCTGTTTCTCTTAGGTGGATGAAAAGATCTGGACTGTAAAAGAATCCACGACCATCTGGTGAGTGACCTCTGTTCACACAGGACACCTATGATATCAGTACATTGTATCTGATGTTACATAGGGGAATGGTTCATTATAAAGACCATTCCCCTAATATAACAGAAGATCTGGCAGAGAGAATAATCAATGTCTTCCTTTTTTGTCTTGCAGGATGAGCCCCTGCCAACTGCCCAGAATTTCATGCCTCCTGACCCGTACCTCGTCTCTGCTGGTGTACTTCACCTCGGCTGCCCTTCAACATCATATCTCTCCAAAACATCTTCATGCCGGACCACTGCCATTGTTTTGCTGCCCCAGACCCTTGACTTGGCCTCCTCTAATACTGGGCTGGCAACTGACATCCCTCCATCCAGAAGATCTTCTACCCCAGGAATGGCCTGTGCTAAGTTTCCATCTGATGTGTTCAAAAGCAATAGTCCTGGGCAGCTGAGCAGAAGAATGTATAGAGCGGCCATTATCACCTTAGCACAGGCCTGGTAAGTACCGCACCCATCACCCATCACATCACCCACACTACTATAGGCATACATATAGCACACCGTACATTTCCGCACATAGATATAGGACATAGATTGGCTTTTGATCCTGGGATTTAATCTGATCGCCATATTTGGGGTCAGGAAGGAATTTTTCCCCTTAATATGAGGACAATTGGCCCATTCCTCATAGGGGTTTTTCGCCTTCCTCTGGATCTACACGGCCTTAAATAGGTTTGGTATCATAAATTAATAAGTAGATTCACACACTAGTAGCAAAAGAGAAATTTTAGAAAAATTTAAATTTTCTTTGTTGACAATTAAAATTAGTTCTCAAAAATAAAAAGGATAATTAGTCTAAGTAACTAAAATGATTTTTATATATCACACTTACATTACACAGGTTAGGTACATTACACAGGTTAGGTATCAGCCTTTGATCTTGGGATTCATTCTGATCGCCATATTTGGGGTCAGGAAGGAATTTTCCCCCCTGATACGAGGACAATTGGCTTATTCCTCACAGGGGGTTTTCGCCTTCCTCTGGATCAACACGGCCCATAAATAGGTTAAGTCTGATAAATAAATACAAAAAGTAATAAATAAGAATAAATAAATACAATAAATAATAATACATTTAGTATGCTAGGTTAGTAAGGAGACTCACACTATAGTAGCAGAACAAAAAAGGTATAAAATTACAATAATTTTAGTTGAAAAGATATGTAATTTCAGACATTGAAATAATCAAATCCAAACCTACAAAAATAATTTATATATTTTTTCATTTGTATTTACATTACATTAGGTATCAGCCTTTGATCCTGGGATATATTCTGACCGCCATACTTTATTTGGGGTCAGGAAGGAATTTTCCCCCCTGATATGAGGACAATTGGCTTATTCCTCACAGGGGGTTTTCGCCTTCCTCTGGATCAACACGGCCCATAAATAGGTTAAGTCTGATAGATGAATAATTTTCACATATACATAATACTAAAATATAAAATAATTCAATCTATAAATAAAATCTTCTTTTTACCCCCCTTATATCTTTGTGCTTGTCTTTATTTCATTGGACGTCCATGTAGTCATTATTATGCTGCCCCTTATGTCTTAAGGCCCAATACACATTAGAATAAATTTGCTTGAACGCCCCTGATATCGTTACTATCCTATGGTGATAAATCAGCTAATTGCTGTGATTCCTGGGAGTGTTGGGTCCGGAGCAGGAGATGCTGTTACCTTTCTCCATTTTGGCTAATAAATGAGAACACTGAGCTGGGTTCCTCCATTAATTACCCAGATGTTCCTCAAAGGACATTGGAAAGAATGGGTTTTCTAAACCAGACAGTAATTGCACTGCTCATATAATAGGGGAGAGGGTTTGTTACAATGTGTCAGTGCAGCTGGGAACTATGAAACTCACAGAGCATTGCCTGGACTGGATACGCTGGATGTGGCTCAGTGGGAGATGGTGGATCTGCAACAATGTTGCCCCCTGCAGTCAGGACCCCACATATCATGGACGCCACATGATCAGATCCTCCAGAGAACATTCATGAAGAAGGAGAATCCCCTGTAGAGAGGCGTCCACAGCGAGGTACATGATAGGAGCAGTTATTGTTTCATTCCCCAGGTATCTCTATCTGGGAATGCAGGATGACAACCAATATGGCTGCCATTACTGCTCTTACAGGGGGCATCACTAAGCTCTCATACATCCTGAATAGTACATGGTGTAATGACACGTCCCCTCACATTACCTGCTTAGTTGGGTAGATTTCATATTACAGAGTCTGGGAAAGCTGACTGACAGGAGCCATAGCCCCCAACCGTCCCGTATTCGGCGGGACTGTCCTGCGTCCCGTCTCGTCTCAGCTCTTCTCCCGGCTCATTTAGACCTATTACAGTTATCTCTTATCAGAATATAATACCGAAGGAGAGAGAATTGTAGCCAATATATAAACAATATTTGTAAATGGCACTGATCTAAAAAAAAACTGCCAGAGATAGAGCTATTAATAAAAATATATATTTATTATCCACAAAATAGAAAGATATATACGGTCCACTAAGTGGCTAAGGTGAGAGAAATGACCAATAGTGGCAGATGTAAAACAGTCAGAGAAAGAAGAGCACATCCCACATAGCAGGACCTCCACAACAACCATCTGTAAAAATAATTGATAGACACTAGTATATATAGATCACGCTAGAGCTGCCACAAAGACAACAGTCTCATGGTTCATGTATTATACACAGAAATATGTCCGACTCATACCAAACCAACAGTGCCGTATGGAAGAAATATACAGTATATGTGTGTATATTGGCCGTGTAGCGTATTTGTGCACCTGTGTATTAATTTAACACTTCAGGTGTCCGGGCCTTATATTTTTTCCTTTTTCTTTTTTGTAGTGCTTGATAATGCACACTGAGGAATTTCAGATACCCTCATATCACAGTAGTATATCCCACTCCTCAAAAAGTTAGTTACCCTTAGGTAATCTCAGCAGCACTATAACAAAATGGTCTTAGTCACTAGATGCAATTTCTATTCCCACCAACAAAGCAGCCAAAGCCACCTCCACCCACCCCATGGTGGTTACAAGCAGCCTCTTACCCAGAATTGTCACAAGAGCCTCCAAAAAGTAATTATAACAGCCTTCTTCCCACAACACCTGCAATTTTCACTTTAAGGGGTTGTCTGGTCAAAATAGATAAGTCTGCAGTTACTCTGTGTGACTGCAGACTTATGAATCCCCCAGGTTGGCTGGTTTCAGACCGGCATGTATGAGATATACATACCCCTGGCCAGTGGGCGCAGAGTCGCTCTCCATACACTTGTAAGGAGCAAGGCTGCCCCCTCTAGTCGGACACGCTTATTGGCCATCCGTGTCACTAGATGGGGTGCGGCCTTGGCTCTATCAAGTGTATGGAGAGCGAAGCTGCACCCACTGGTCGAGGGCATGTATAACTCATACATACCCTCTGTTCCCGAGTCTGAAACCGGCGAATCCCCACAGCGCACAGTGCCTGCATAATTCATAAGTCTGCAGTCATTCTGTGTGATTACAGACTTATCAGTTTTGACTGGACAACCCCTTTAAATACACCCACATATGCGTCCCTCCTACATGCTCTCCTATATCATCTGCTGATGATTGCGCCACAGAAGTTATATTTTACTACAGCTGTGTGAGAGTGTCAGCGGCATTTAGATGGTTAAATCAGCAGCAGTCTAAGCTAGCTCTGGTTGCTGCTGTTCACACAGGCACTGACTGTATAACACAGATGACACCTGCAGAGTACAGAGCAGGTTCATATCCTGAGCCCGCTCCCAACATATGTCACCAGTAAATCCAATGGTTGGAAAGGATCAATGGTGTTTGGTCATTCAATCAATTCAGGGCTGAAGGTGCTTAGGTGACCATATGAACATTTTGATGTACAGAAAATTAATCTCTGGAGTCTCGATAAATGTGAACTATTAATTCAAAATTTACATCTCTTGAAGCAACAACTTTGCCTCCATTTGCAAGGCAGGATCACGAAGCCACTCTCGGATAGGAACATTTGTATATTGCATATTTAGAAGAAACACCCAAAGGTAATAAATACAGGTTTACCCTGCATCATAATAAAAAAACTATGGCTCAGGGTGATGTGTATTTCTGTAATGACGGGGGTGCGGACTAAGGATACGATTATCAAGGTGTGCAGAATTATTAGGCAGCTTGTTTTCCTCAGACAAAATGGGCTAAAAAAAGAGATTTAACTGACTGAAAAGTCTTACAGAGGGATGTAGCACTCTTAAAATTGCTAAGATATTGAGGTGCGATCACAAAACCAGCAAAAGTTTTGTTGCCAATAGTCAACAGGGACACAAAAAACATGGTGAGAAAAATAAGACTCACATTAACTACCAAATATTTGAGAAGAATCAAACATGAAGGGACAAAGAAGAAATTGTCCTCCAGTGCTGTCATATTCCAGATCTGCAACCTCCCTGGAGGACCAGAAGTACAAGGTGCTCAGAGACATAACCAAGGTGAGGAGGCCGAAACCCAGCCGCCACTGAACAAGACACAGAAATGGAAACATCTAGACTTGGCCAAGAAATATCTGAAGACAGATTGTTCAGATTGTCCCCTTTCTTATAAGTGTCTAGTAGTGATGAGCGAGCACTAAAATGCTCGGGTACTCGTTGCTCGGGTCGAGCACATTGGAATACTCGGGTGCTCGACCTGAGCAACGAGCCCAATGTAAGTCTATGGGAATCTCGAGCATTTTTCAGGCGGCTCCTCCCTTCGGTCTGCAGAGGGCCTAAAAATTGCCCAAATCGATGGGAACAGAGCTCAAGTAACATGGGAACAGCATGGGGAAGACCCCTGGAAGCATCTCTGACTCTCATATCACTGCTGTCAACAACAATGTCAGAGTATTATGCCACTTTTACGGACTCATAAACATACAAAAACGAAACCAAAATGGATTTTCCTGAGAAATATGTTAAGGAACATCCTTTCCAGGGTAATGACTTGTATATAAGGCAAAATAAGTAACCAAAAATACTCCTCCACACCTTGGGCTATGTTCACACGTAGCAGTTTTGATGCTTTTTTGCACTTTTGCATTGCTTTCAACCAAGACAAATGCATTCACCAGGAAATGTCATTTTAACATTTTACAACCTTATCTGGCCATGTGGTGTGTGACACATCATCAGACACATGCATACAGTGCTGAAAAGACATGGGAACAGCATGGGGAAGACCTCTGGAAGCATTTCTGACTCCCAGGTCACTGCCTAAAAGTGTGCCCATCATAAGTGTTCCTTGGCGCATGCGTAGATGCCTCCCGCCATGCACCTGTCGTTGCAGACTTGCAACAATCACCGTCCTTGTTCCAGTGCAGCGTTCAGTTGTCCCTACACCATTCCTTGGAATGCAAGCGCAAGTATGCAGCCAGCCACCCACCAACCCACAGGCTGCAATACTATACTGCCAAATTTTTGACAGCTGTTTGCACAGGAAATGTGGCCTTTTAGGCTCGTGGAGGCGGAAACTTTTCATAAGCAAATGCCGGCGGCGGCCGGGTGTCCTTACTCGGTCCCCAACCACCACTGTTTCTCCCGGTGTCGTCTCCGCCTTCCACAATCACGGGTCCCACAACATTACCCGTGCCCTCCTCAGTGCACTTACTGGGAAGGACCGCCTAACCACAAACACGTGGACAGGTGAATGTGGCCAGGGACGGTACAGAGCCAGTCCACAGCTTTTTTTGCTGAGTTGTATTTCACCACAGCCATATTCTTTAGCTCGGTGAAAAGACTGACATAAAAGGAAACCGTATCTACTCTGGGTGTCATTTCTCCCAGGAAGTCCTCTGAAGCAGCTTTTGCAGAAGGAATGGCAGCCCATCTAACATCAACTAGCACTTCTCGGTGGTGCTTTGACACACAAACATCTTTCTTTGCGCATTTAATTTCAGGACTACAGAGTTGGGCAATGGCCTGATCTGCAATCCAGTTTAAGAAATAACATGCACAAGCACGTCCAATCCACATTAAAAAAACAGCCATAGAGTGTCCGGGAATCTTCCCCCACACTTTTCTTAGCCAGGGCTGCTTCTCGGCAGGGTTGGACGGACCCACCTGAAAACCGGAGACTCCTCCGGTGGGCCCTGGCTTCTCCTTCAGGAGAGTTCTTAGTGCCGAGGTGAGGCCATGATAATGATAGAGGCCACTATCTGCTTATTTTTCTGTTACTTGGAATGCAAGCGCAAGTATGCAGCCAGCCACCCACCCACAGGCTGCAATACTAAACTGCCAGATTTCTGGGCAGCTGCTTGGACTTGAAATGGAGCCTTTTAGGCTCGTAGAGGCAGAAGCTTTTCACAGCCTCATGCCGGCGGCGTCCGGGCGTCAATACTCGGTCCCCAGCAACCACTATTTCTCCCGGTATCGTCTCCGCCTTCCACAAGCACGGGTCCCACAACATTACCCGTGCCCTTCCCAGTGCACTTACTGGGAAGGACCGCCTGCGCACAAACACGTGGTCAAGTGAATGTGGCCAGGGACGGTATGGAGCCAGTCCACAGCTTCTTTTGCTGAGTTGTATTTCACCATAGCCATATTCTTAAGCTTGGTGAAAGGACTTGGGAAACCATATCTACTCCAGCTGTGATTTCTCCCAGGAAGTCCTCTAAAGCTGCTTTCACTTGAAATGTGGCCTTTTAGGCCCGTGAAGGCGGAAGCTTTTCACAACCTCATGCCTCGTGTCCATACTCTGTCCCCAGTCGTCACTATTTCTCCCGGTGTTGTCTCCGCCTTCTACAAGCCTGAACATTACTGCTGGTACTTTTCTGTGGGAATCTGCTTACCTCCTACCAGCCTGGAATATTTCCAGTAAACTATGGTACAACACCATGGTATTAGCACTGTCCCAGTACCAGTAGCGAAGCCTTCCACAATTTCCTTCTCAGGAATTTTATTTGGTAGACTGAGTGGCTGCCCAAATACATTAGTTTCTCACAAAGGAGCTGAAGATAGAGTGGCAGTAGGTGCAAGTTTCCCCAGCCTGTTAGATATCAGAGGGTGAACGGCAGCACATTGGATCAGTGGTTAGCACTGAAGCCTTGCAGCGTTGGGATCCTGGGTTCAAATCCCAGCAAGGACAATATCTGCAAGAATTTTGTATGTTCTCCCCGTGTTTGCGTGGGTTTCCACCTCAGTAAAAAAGCAGCCATAGAGTGTCCGGGAATCTTCCCACACACTTTTTTTTAGCCAGGACTGCTTCTTGGCAGGGTTGGACGGTCCCACGAAGAATCCTCTGGTGTGCCCTGGCTTCTACATCAGGAGAGTTCATGATAGCGCTAACTTTGCAGCTGCTATGGGGCTCTTGAGCGGGGGAGAAAGGTGAACCCTCAGAATCAAATCCTCTGGTGGGCCCAATGTTTTTCAATCTGAAACAGCTTCTCAGTGGGAGTTGTATTTCATCACAGCCATATTCTTTAGCTCGGTGAAAGGACTGGCATAGAGGGAATCTGTATCTACTCCGGCTGTCATTTCTGCGTCACCAGGTTCCGCCCATTGTCACACACGACCATGCCTGGCTGTATGTTCAGCGGTGAGAGCAACACATCAAGCTGCTGTGTTACAGCTTTCAACATCTCTACAGCGCTAGGTGGTTTGTCACCTAAGCATTAAGCATGTTATCTTCAGCACAGCCTGTTGCCGCTTGGCCAAGGCAGTGCTGCAGTGCTTTCAGCTTGTGACTGATGTGGTAATTTCAGAGATGGAGGAGGAGGTGCAGGAGCTGAACAATGTGATTACATTGAGGTTACATTGGCGACTTTGTTTTTATACTAAAGAAAGATCCTACTGTTTTGTTTTGTTTTACGTTATTTTTTAAGGCAAATGCATTTACAGGGAAATGTCATATTTACATTCTACAACCATATCTGGCAATGTGGTGTGTGACACATCATCAGACACATCCTGTTTCATTGATGATGGAGGGACTCTGAATGACACATAGAGCAGGGCCACAGTAATAAGTATGACATGTTCCCATTAGAAAGGAGAGGGTCTGCTATACAGTTATAAGGCATGCAGTGAATCCAACGGCTGACCAAATTTAGGAAAAACCCCACTAACAAATTAAAGACACATAGAGCAGGGCCACAGTAACGACAAATTCCCATTAGAAAGGAGAGAGTCTGCTATACAGTTATAGGGTATGCAGTGAGTCCAACGGCTGACCAAATTTAGGAAAAACCCCACTAAGAAATTAAAGACACAGAGAGCAGGGTCACAGTAATGAGTATGACTTGTTCCCATTAAAAAGGAGAGGGTCTGCTATACTGTTATAGGGTATGCAGTGAGTCCAACGACTGACCAAATTTAGGAAAAACCCAACTAAGAAATTAAAGACACATAGAGCAGGGCCACAGTAACGACAGATTCCCATTAGAAAGGAGAGAGTCTGCTATATAGTTATAGGGTATGCAGTGAGTCCAACGGCTGACCAAATTTAGGAAAAACCACACTAAGAAATTAAAGACACATAGAGCAGAGCCACACTAACAAGTACGACATGTTCCCATTAGAAAGGAAAGGGTCTGCTATACAGTTAATGGGTATGCAATGAGTCCAACGGCTGACCAAATTTAGAAAAACCCCACTAAGAAATTAAAGACACATAGAGCAGGGCCACAGTAGCGACAAATTCCCATTAGAAAGGAGAGAGTCTGCTATACAGTTATAGGGTATGCAGTGAGTCCAACGGCTGACCAAATTTAGGAAAAACCCCACTAAGAAATTAAAGACACATAGAGCAGGGACACAGTAACAAGTACGACATGTTCCCATTATAAAGAAGAGGGTCTGCTATACAGTCATATGGTATGCAATGAGTCCAACGGCTGACCAAATTTAGAAAAACCCCACTAAGAAATTATAGACACATAGAGCAGGGCCACAGTAACGACAAATTCCCATTAGAAAGGAGAGAGTCTGCTATACAGTTATAGGGTATGCAGTGAGTCCAACGGCTGACCAAACTTAGGAAAAACCCCACTAAGAAATCAAAGACACAGAGAGCAGGGCACAGTAACAAGTACGACTTGTTACCATTAGAATGGAGAGGGTCTGCTATACAGTTATAGGGTATGCAGTGAGTCCAACGGCTGACCAAATTTAGGAAAAACCCCACTAAGAAATTAAAGACACATAGAGCAGGGCCACAGTAATGACTAATTCCCATTAGAGAGAATCTGCTATATAGTTATAGGGTATGCAGTGAGTCCATCTGCTGACCAAATTTAGGAAAAACGCAACTAAGAAATTAAAGACACATAGAGCAGGGCCACAGTAACGACAAATTCCCATTAGAAAGGAGAGAGTCTGCTATATAGTTATAGGGTATGCAGTGAGTCCAACGGCTGACCAAATTTAGGAAAACCCCACTAAGAAATTAAAGACACATAGAGCAGGGCCACACTAACAAGTACGACATGTTCCCATTAGAAAGGAGAGGGTCTGCTATACAGTTATAGGGTATTCAATGAGTCCAACGGCTGACCAAATTTAGAAAAACCCCTCTAAGAAATTTAAGACACATAGAGCAGGGCCACAGTAACGAGTACGACATGTTCCCATTAGAAAAAGAGGGTCTGCTATACAGTTATAGGGTATGCAGTGAGTCTAACAGCTGAACAAATTTGGGAAAAACCCCACTAAGAAATTAAAGACACATACAGCAGGGTCACAGTAACGAGTACGACATGTTCCCCTTAGAAAGGAGAGGGTCTGCTATACAGTTATAGGGTATGCAGTGAGTCTAACAGCTGAACAAATTTGGGAAAAACCCCACTAAGAAATTAAAGACACATAGAGCAGGGCCACAGTAACGACAAATTCCCATTAGAAAGGAGAGAGTCTCCCATAGTGTTGGCCTATGCAGTGAATGCAAGGGCTGCCAAAAATTTGGAGGCACTTCAATGCCCCTTGGAAGAGTCGTGGAGGAGGGCCTCATAAAAAAATATTTCCATTAGAAAGGAGCTGGCGTCCTATACTTGTAATGCCCATGCACTAAGTGTATGGGCTGACCAACATTTAGTCCTGGGGGTATACATGAACATACTGTATAAAAAAAAAAATTTTACGGGCATCATAAACACTCTTTAAAAAAATTCTGTGGGTGTTGCATCATGGACCACGGTCACCCTGGTGATATGGTGGTGGAGGATCAGGAGAAGGAGGAGGACAAGAGCAAATAGTGTTGAGTGAGCATGCTCGACACTGCTCGGTACTCGCTCGAGCATCTCACTATTCGGGATGTTCGGCGAGCACCGAGCATTTTCGGGTTACTCGGGCGGGAGCTCGGGTCTCCGCCCTGCATGTTTGGCGCTCTTTACAGAGCCAATGAACATGCAGGGATTGCCAGCCAGTCACTGTTGTGGTCACTGCATTCTGAGTCTTCTATCCTTTGGATTACGAGCTCGGAGAGACTGAGACACAGGACAGGATGTGTGTCAAACAAGCTCTAAACTTTATTACAAAGCATGGGTTTTATATTCACCCTGAAGGCAGAAAACGGATTTACCATATATGGTTTGATTATACAATTTTAGCACACAAAGACTGATTTCTATTCTCGTGCTTGTGTTGAAACATTCAATCGGACGCATTTGATTAGACACATTTAATCAGATACATTCTGATGACTAGCAAGGACGCATTATTGATTCAAGAAGGAACATTCACAGCTGGTGTTTTTTTTTTTACCTAAAGTAACTTTCAGACTTATACAGCATAGATGGGGTCTTTGAACTTAAGGGGCCTCATCTTCTGCTATAACATTCCATCCTTTGGTTCCTTCATTTATCAGTATGAATCTCTATATTTTCTTTTAGTACAACACTGAATACACATTAGAAAAAGCTTAAAAACCAAATAAACCACAAGACACATTAGCAAAATCTGAATAATAGCTTACACTATACCAGCCACCCACCCACCGATACCTTTAAACCAATTAGCAGGATTTAGAAAGGAAAAGGTGTTTGCCCACCAGGAATCCTGATTCTTGAGGTTGGCCTCATCATAAAGCTTCCTCAATTTTACAACGTCCTCTAACTTATGTTTCAGCGTCAATACACTAGGATTGTCTATATAATGACAGCATGCGAGCCCTATTATCTGGCACATCCCTCCTTGTGCTGCTGTTAAATAATCTAGTACAAGGGTATGTTGGTTCGTGACAATAATCAATTGATTCTGTACTGCAAGAGATCCGTTAACTACTTCTAAAATATCCCAAATCTGATCATCAAGATAGTCTGTAGCTTCTACTAATTTATCCCACATTTGTGTCAACATAGGGTATATAAACAATGCACTGAAAAATGTGTTTACCCCTCCCATTTGAACTATATGGGGTCTCCCACTTGGTCTTTCTTTATTGTCTGCTGATTGCTTATGCAGTGTATGTTTTGGGATAGACAAAGGATCTAGCTGGTCTGGAGTAACAATATAAGTTGCGGGTGTCAATCTGGCTAAGGTACAAGTTCCTGTTACTCCTACTGGGAGCCACTTGAAAGCCTTGTCTCCACATACCCAATACATGGATAAGGGGAGATTCCATAATGCTGAATGTTGCAGTATTAGACGGTGAACTAAATCAACAAACTTAGAGACATTTGACATCATACACCACCCAGGCCCTTGACCTATAGGGGAGCAATAGCCAGCATCAGGATTGCCACACGTAGGTGCACCTTTCTGATAACTTGATTACATTACACTGTAGATTGCCAGGTATTTTGGCACAGGTATCACTTGCCCCGTTTTTAAAATAAACATTATTCACCCAATTAGAAGTGTGTAGATATCTTTCCAACAGGGAAGGTTTAAAGGCATCACTGCTTCCTGAAGTGGCATTAAAACTTATTTTCAATCCTTGTTCAGGTATTTTCCCTAGATCAGTAATTTTTGTTTTGTTACGAGGTACCCACTCCCCTCCTTTAAATGCTATATACAACCTGGGAATTATTTGACCCGTCAGGTTCCCTTGCCACCAGGGAAATTTTGTCCATGCTACTACGGGAATCCCAACAGTGGTATTCCACAGTCTCTGTGTGGCATTATTGGCCCAAGTATCTGAACAGTTCACCCAAAAGTTTATCTCTTCCCATGAGACTGGGACGGCGAGAAAGGGTATGCTAGTGGACGTCACAGGGGCATGTGTACATATCCAACAATTAGCAATGGTCTGGTTTTGCTCCTTTAGTCCATCGATTAGAGCAAGATGGTGTTTAATGAATCTATTGTTGTCTCCATCTGTGGTGCTCAACCTAGTCCATGCACCTATGGTTGTAAGTATGCAGGTAAGTATAAACAATGTCATCATTCTTTGTCCGCTGGTTCTCCTAGTATCTTTTTGCAATGGGATGCGTGGATCCAGGTCTCTTTTCCCTCTAGCTTAACGGCTGTACTTGTGGTCAGCAGAACTTGAAAGGGTCCGTCAAACCGTGGATCTAGGCTTTTCCTCACGTGTCTTTTTATAACCACCCAGTCTCCAGGTTGCAGCGTATGGCTGCTAGAGTCTTGATCTGGATCTGGAAGAGAACTGAAGACATTATCATGTATTTGCTTAATCTTTTTGTGTAAAGCCCTCACGTAGGAACTTAGCACATGGTTATTCATTTCTAATGCTTGCGGATAGAAACACCCTAGGCTGGGTACGTTGCCAAACAATATCTCATATGGAGAGAGTCCAGTCTTTCTATTAGGCGTGTATCTTACTGAAAACAGAGCAAGCGGTAAACAATCCAGCCATGGTCTTCCTGTCTCAGCCATGGCTTTCTGAATTTTTTATTTCAATGTCCCATTCAGTCTTTCCACTTTACCACTACTTTGCGGGTGATATGGGGTGTGGAATGCTTGTTGAATTCCTAGAGCTGACATGACTTCATTCATTATTTCACCTGTGAAGTGTGTACCTCTGTCACTCTCAATTACTTCTGGTACCCCATACCTGCAGACCACCTCCGCAGGCAGTTTCTTTGCGGTTGCCGCAGCCGTGGCTTCGGCAATCGGGAAAGCCTCTGGCCATCCTGAGAACAAATCAATACAGACCAACACATATTCCCATGATCCTGACTTTGGCAGCTGAATATAATCAATTTGCAGTCTCTGGAATGGATTTGCCAAATCGACCACTGAAAAACAAAGAGAGTTAGAAGGTATCTGTGACAGAAGAGTATGCGGGTTGGGCACAACTGGTGTTAGAAGTTCTGTGGCTTTGTTAACCAACCGGAGGTCATGGACCATTCTATATGCGGCTGGTTGTCCTGGCACGCTCTTTTTCTTTACCGGAAACAGGGGAGTGTTGCAAGGGGACTGGGTTTTGACTAGGACTCCCCTCTGTAGTAATTTTTGGACTTGCTGGGCTATGGCATTCTCCTGAGCTGAGCTAAGGGGATACTGCTTCAGTTGAGGCAAGATCCCTCCTGGTTTTAATTTTACCATTACTGGTTGAACTCTTAACCTACCAACATCTGTTTTGTCTGAGGCCCAAAAATCATGTGGTACAGCATGCTCCAATATCGGGGGAAACTCATTTGTCTCTTCTATGCTGGCAATATCTAGTGACATAATTTTGCAAAGGCTACTTGGTTTTAAACCTGGGGTCATGGTGACAGTGCCATCGGGATGATACTCAATATGTGCTTGTAATTGGGACAACACATCATTTCCCAATAGATTACATTGGCCTTGGGGCGATACCATGAGCTGGCTATGTACAGTAGCTCCTTGAATTTGCAGGGGAATTCTCTTAGTGACAGGGAGCAGGATAGACGGGGAATTGAAGGGGGTGGCAATGACATGATGTGAAAAATCAGTGTCAGTGTATGGCCAATCACCTTGCGTAATTACTGAATTGTCGGCCCCCGTATCTACTTGGAAATCGATTTCATGTCCCCCTGGTAGGTTCACCTGCACTATACAACTGAGAGTTGGGGGTAAGGAGATGAGGGGGTTCATGTGCAAGCCACCCTCATCCTGTGGGGGCGTTGTTTGGTTGGCTGGAGGACCCGTACTCTGAGCATTTGGATACGGGTTGGTGCTACAGTCCTTTCTAAAATGTCCTGGCTTTTTACATCCATAACACAGTTTCTGTCCTCCTCCTTCAGTCCGTCCTCTGTCTCTGTTCTTTCTGGGGGTCGTCTCTGCTATATGTATTCTGGCAGCTCTCTTTGCCTGCGCTATGTCATGCTGTGCCCCCTGAGCTATTCTAGCTAAGTCTTCTGCCTTCACTGATCTCCAGTCTGGTCTACTTGCTTTTACCTTCTCTGCAATCTCCTTCTTTAGTCCATTCATGAAAGCACTTGCTAATACCCTCTCACTAGTCTTATTTCCGGGGTTGAACCCCATTTCTGACCAGGTTTTCTTTAATGCATAGAAATAATCCTTAGGATCTTCCTCCTTCCCCTGCACTCTATCTTCTAGTGTAACTTGCTTTTCTGCTTGCCTATCTTTACATGCTTTTACCAACGCTTTTACGTACAGAACCCCGGCTGTTGCATCATTAGCCTCCGCTACATCAGGGCCCGTTCTATTGTCATATTGTTTATAAGTTTCGTCCGTCAGTCTGTCATACCGAGCTTCATCTGCCAATTTCCCCTTAATTACCCCTTGCAGATCAATTCTAGTGGCATGGTATTATCCTGTATGGTGGTGATCATTCTAGCGAAACCCATAGGGGACTGGGATGGGTCTGGCAGCTGGGAGATCAGTGCCAACTGCTCTGAAGGACTCCATGGTCTATACATTAACATTGTGCGAGCATTCTGACCTGGAACAACTGCATCCCCCCCCCGCTGCTGCTGCTGCTGCTCCCGGTGCTCCTCGCACAACTACCGTCCTCATTGGGAAAAGACTAGCTGGGTGGGGTCTCGGTCCTCCACATGCCACACAGATGTCTACTGTCAAGGGGTTCTGCTGTCCACATCTGGGGCAAACCCAACAATTGGGTTCCTGAGAATTCTGGTACTGAGGTGAGGGTGAGCTGGGTGACGTCGGGAGCGGACAGGGAGAAAAATCTGTCACTCCGGTTTTTGTCAGTCTGTAACGTCCGTCTCCTAATTCTTCAATTTTTCCTTTAAAATGAGCACATGCATTCATCCATACATCCACTGTCTTCAACAGACCCTTATCTTTCAGCCATCCATGATAGCAGTTAAAGAAGGATTTCCATTTCTCTCCATTCATCTCTCCATTCTCATTCATTCCCGCTTTACATAATATTTTGTCAATTCCAATCAGTGCCTGTTTCCCTTCTCTGCGTACCACTAAGTCTTTGGCTATAATGCCTTCCTTGGCATTTTGGTTCCCCATTTTTTTTTGGGTTCTCCTCACTTAGAGTAGACTCCTCAGTCACTTAGACAATGGTCACTTAGACAATGGGCCACAAAGGTTTCTGAACCATTCCACTACTAGCCTTCCAGGACTTATACGCCGACCAGAAAAACAGACCAAAAACACCAATCCCGATACACACCCACAACACAATCATCGGATCCATACTTTCATTCTTAAATTCTCCAAAGGATAGAAGGCAGGACTGTCAATTTATCTTACATTTATGCTTACAGTGATATAAAGAGCCCTGACACACATCACCATCAATGAGTTTAACCGACAAACAAACAAATTCTTACCTTATCACTCCTAAACACTTTTTGCATAATAATTTGGAACACAGTGTACATGTGCTTTTCCACAAAACACCAGGGGTTCACGTAGTGAATCTTACAGTTCTAACTTGCCAACCGTGGTCTGAATGGAGTTGTTCAATAAAGGGCCCAAAATTAAGATAACATAGACGGGAGAGGTCTCTATGAATAGGAATTCCTAAGTATTTGATACCCTGTGAGGGCCAGGCAAAGGGAAAGTTGGACTGGATGGAATTCTATATGGATTTGGGGAGGGAGACATTGAGGGCCTCAGACTTCGCTGCATTGATTTTAAAATTTGACCATGTAACAAAGTGATCTATTTCAGCCATAACAGCAGGGATGGATATATGTGATTGAGTGATATATACTAGGACATCATCAGCAAATGCAGAGCACTTGTACTCGGTGCCTCCCACCTCAAACCACCTAATATTGGGGTTATGGCGAATTGATGAGAGCAGGTGCTCCGTCACTAGGATGTATAAGAGAGGGGACAGAGGACATCCCTGCCTTGTCCCATTGGTGATTATGAAAGGTGATGAAAATGTTCTGATGCGCCCCCTGGGCCTTGGGACACCCGGAGCCGGACCCTTTTTGGTGGATGCTGGTGGTTGTAGTCTCCGTGGCGGCGACCCGGTTCCGTGGCTCAGGGCGGTCAAACCAGTGGCGGAACTATATATGTGGTTTTGATGTTTAAATATCCGACTACGCCACCCGTGGATTGCGGTCAGAGTGAACCGCCGCTGCAGGGCAGACCGCTGAGGCTGGTGTTGTGGGTGCAGCAGAGCGTAGTATAACTCCACACGGGAGGAGTATAGCCTCAGGGCAGTGTATGCGGAGGATGGGGGTGATGGTGCAGGGCAGCAGCAGTAGCGACACGGAGTCAGTGATGCAGTCCAGGGCCTTTACTCACAGTTCTTATTATCCAGACCACTTCTGCAGGTAACGGCTGCCCACGTCGTACTGTGCTCACCAGGTGAGGGGCTCAGACAACTCTCAGATAACTTTGGAGCACTTCACATGACCCCTTTTGTGTGTCCTTTGTCTGGCCTTTCTTACCAACGCTTCTGTCCGGCTGCCTCGGGCCTCCTCTTGGTAAACTTGGCGCCAGTTTCCCTGACCCTATGTGGTGCCTTCTTAGCGGGTGTAGCGAGGGGCTACGCCACATAAAATGTCACAGCCTCCGGTTTCTAGCTGAGGGTCGTTTCCCGCCTCCACTGGTTTCGGGGACCGGTCTCCCCCTTTGGCCTGACCCCTCCACGCAGGTGGATTCGGGCGTGCGGTGGCGACTCGCCCGTCCGCACCCCTAGGATCCCTTCGTTCCTCGTTCCTGGAGCCTTCTCCGCTCCTCTTCCTTCCTTCTCCCTCTTCCAGGCCTGGGCCTCTGTTCCTAGGCCCTCCTCCGGAGCAGAGCTCATGCAGAGCCCCTGCTCCCTGTCACTTCTGCTCAGACTTCTCTGCACTGAACGAAGATGGTGCCCACCTTTTATACTCCCTTCTCAATGCACCCAGGAACTGCTTCCTCCCTGCTCCTGCACTACAGGGTTCCCCTTCCTCGGTGTTCCCTCCCCCCACTCCAGCCAGGGACAGGGACTGTCGTGCCCATCTCAGGGGCATATTGGAATGCTTTCTCAGCATCCAACGAGAGTATCTAATTACAAATTTTTAACTGCATCTAGCCCAGGAAATACTTTGTGCCTAGTAGCAGTGTCTGCTAGTCAGCGGATTATCCCAGCTGTTAAGCAAGCTACACCACCTGTAGTTTGGACACTTAATTTTTTCAAAGGAAATGGTTCGGGACCCCGGGATACTCAGTGAAGAGCATCAGGAGGCACCCCAAGTCATAGGGGCTGGGACTGGCGGTAGGACGCCTTGCGGTGGACCGCCGAGCTCGATCGTTATAAAAGCTTTTTAACTGCAGTAGCTTTAGTGGACGCTACTGGAGCTGGAATTACGCGGCTGCTGGCATGAGACTTGCCCTCCAATAGATCCTTGTAAAAGGATTTAAAGTGTATTCATTCAAATTAGAGAGACTATTTAAATTAAAAAGCTTAGACCTGCCTCCACCACAGGGGGGCTCGCTCGACCCACCAGCGGACAGGCACCAGTATTGGGAGAGGGGGGCTGGCCGTCAGGGTCCACTGCGTCTCTGGCACAAACCCGGCGACACGGAGGTCGCACGGGCAGGAACGGACTGGCCGTGTCGGCTTTTCACTTTTTTGATTTTAGAAGGACATGACATGCTTATATCTGTGTCTCCCCCTCCTTTTACTCCTCCACCTCTTTTCTTTTCGCATGACTATATGTACTTGTCACTTTTCCATGTGTTAGTTGTGTCTTCTGAGCAGTTTGTCAGCTTTTGGACACCTTTGAAGGTGTTTTCTATGTGTTTCTATGTGTTTTTGTTTGCCTGCCATTGGTTTTAACGGTGTTCGAAGGTGTTCGACGAACAGTTCGGCGAACATACGGGTGTTCGACGAACCGAACCGAACTCGAACACTACGGGGATGGCTCAACACTACTGTGGAGCTTTACTCCTCCGCTCCCCTCAAGGCCTTCTTAGGTAGGAACCTTGACCGGGTAGAGACAGCGGTTAACTCTAACCCGCTCCTCGTCTCAAGGCCAGAGTACGAGGACCGTGTATCTTCAACAAGCTGCAGGTTCCAGCAGAAAGCCACTATGAGCGAGGAAGATCACAATCAAAGACCGTGAACCTAAGATGGCCATGTATTAAATACTAGATGGTGGCCCGATTCTAATGCATCGAGTATTCTAGAATATGCATGCGGCTGACCGGGCGCGACTAAGCAGCGAAGCAGTGTTTAAATGGGTTGTGCACTACTTTTAATTAACTTCACAATGTATCCCCTCGGTGCCCCTAATGAATTTTGTCATTACGTCATGTTGTCAATCCTGCTTGTGACAACATCGCTGACGACACACAGCCAGCACGTAATTCTCCCGCCTGCAGCCAGCTGTTGCTTCCGCTTACATCACGACTATTTGTGGCTGCAGCCAGGTTTCTGCTGTTCCGCGCACCACAGTGAATGACGGGCTGTGGCCGGGGTTATCCCCCATCGTGTCACATCCAGCATCCACAGCGCGGTCTGTCAATGTGGTTTGTATGGCTCCGTCATTCCTCTAATCCTGGTTTGTATGGCTGACTTATTTTGGATTGTACGCCTTCCTCATCTTAGCTTGTATGGCCTCCTTATCCTGGTTTTGTATGACCTACTCATTCTCCCATCTCCACAGCACAGTTAAAAAACTAAGCCCTAATCCTCCCCTTGTTTCCTTTTCTCTGCTCCAGCGCTGTCTGTCCTGTTTTCAGCAGCTCCTCGCAGGATCGGAGGCGCAGCACGCGCTCTCAGATACTGCTGTGATTAGCTGCTGTCTGTAGATTTGCTGCTTTCCACGCCGGGACTAAGTGCGTGGAGAGGCACAAATCTGCATTCACTTTAGTAGCACATGCTGCAGATGTCGCTATGAAGATTTAAGAATAATACAAGGAATACACAAAATAATACTTTATTATTAACTATTATTGGTTATAGAACTTAATACAACTGAACAAAATTATTAAACAGATGATCAAAATATATAAACTATTCCATGAATATGTAACAATATTTTACAATAAATCATCGGACAAAAGAAGTAAGACCCTAGAATATATTTCGTAACAATATCAACCTAAAATATTTTTGTACTCAAGATTTTTGGTGAATACTTATGGACTATCTGTAAGCAACTTTCCTTGTAAATGGGTATCCAAAACTTGCACCTTGACATTGGATCTCATTTTAACTCTTGAAAATGCAACATAGAGTTGTCCATGACCAAAAACGGGCTCCGGTAAATATATGCCAACACGGTGTAGAGTTTGACCTTGTGACTTGTTTATTGTCATGGCAAATGCTGGTTTTACTGGAAACTGTCGACGTCGAAGCCTAAATGGAAGACCGGTGTCTGAAGGACATAAATCAATGCGTGGAATGAACACTTCCTCTCCTTTTGCAGATCCAGTGATCACTGTTGCTTGAATTATGTGGGAATGGAGTCCAGGAACAATAAGGCGAGTTCCATTACATAGACCATTTCTTGTATTTAGATTCCGCAGCAATATTACGATTGCTCCAACTTTAAGTTGTAGTCCGTGGGATGGCATTCCTGATGGCGTAACACTATTTAAAAATTCAACTGGATAATGCTCTCGTTCATCTTCATTGTCGACATCCACCGAATCATCACTTTTGTACAATTTATACTCTCCAGGCATTCTATCCATCACACATGAATTTAGCAGAGCTACGTCATCGTTCTTGGGACAGAGAATTGCATAGGAAGAGGCCCTCTCAACACTGCTTGGTCGTTCACATCTATTTCAACGCGTTGTCCAAAAACATCACTTACGATGCAGTCAGTGCACAACATGTCTTCTGGTATTTCAATAATGTCTTCTCCAAGGTTATATTTATTGCTAAGTTCACCATTACCAAGTTTAAGAAGCCAGTTGCTGTACTCTGGGTCAGAAGATCGCATGTTGTTAATTAATTGGAGTTTATTAAACTCTTTCCAAAGGTCTGACATTTTTAAGGTTGACTCGATAATATTTGTTCTTGTTCCATTTGGTACAACTGGAAGGCATTGCCTAAAATCTCCGCCAAGGACAAAAATTTCATTTTTTCTGCAATATTTGTAGTCATAACTTCATGCAGAAGTCTGTCAATTAAGCTCAAAGCATATTTGGGTGCCATGGTGCACTCATCAAGTATGAAAAGATTTGCACTGTTTAACTGTTTTCCTGCAAATGTGTCTTGTTTGATTCTGGAAACGGAGATTTCATTGACTGGAACTGGTATCCCAAAGAGTGAATGCATAGTGCGAACTCCTCTTAAAAGGTTTACTGCAATACCTGTTGTAGCCGATGGCAATACGACTTTTCCCAACCCTCTAACGTGATGCATTAAAACTTCATAGAGGTATGTTTTACCGCTGCCTCCAGGACGTTTTTGGCGTTGGATCGGCTTGGTTTTCTAAAGCGCTCACAATAGTGTCATATGCAATCCGTTGTTGTTGATTTAAGGATTTTTTCTTCTCTGTTGCCAACAATAATTCATAAGCTTCATCATACTCTTGAATTTGTGCAACTTGACTTGCAGGCTGTGGCAAAATAAAGTCTGAAAACGTTTTTCCATGCAGTAGTAGGACATTTTGGACATCTTGCATGGCTTAAGATTCGCAATTTTGACAATTTCCACTTTTGTTGTGAAGACGTAAGCAGTAATCTTCAATTATATGTTCTTTGAAATTTGTCCAAAGTTGAGCTGGATTTGTAGGCGGTCCAAAGACAGAAATGTAGGCGAACAATTCACGAAGTTTCTTAGGCATATGTAGGGTAACTGCGTCTTCTAAAGTAAGTGTCCAAATAGTATCATCCAATAGAAGTCCTAAAGCCAAAGCTGCAGCTTTAAATGTATCGTGCAATACTCCATTAACTGTTTTCAAATCTTCGTAACTTCTAGCTCCTTTGACATGCAGTAGTAACAGCCGAAGGCAATATCTTTCTTGATCATTGACACTAACAGTATACATGCGTCCAATTATTCTGCTAAGTCCTCGTTTTCTTGGCTTCCAAGTTTTATTCCAAACGTAATGCTCTGGAATCTCTCGATACAAATACTGCCTTGCGTTTTCGTCACGTTGGTTCAGCAAAAACCATTCCATTAATGTTGACGTTGTGCTTAAATTTTTTGAGAAATCTTCGACTTGAGCATTTTCAAAGAAATAAAGCTGCTGTTGATTTGGTAAATGAATAGCTAAACGTATAATGGCATGGGACTGTGAATGCAAGGGAAACGCAAATATTCTCCAAGCAGCTTCTGGATCACTGACATATTTTGAGTCAACAAACCGTGATGATTCATCGTGATTGACTGTTTTTTGTTGTATTTCGACGTTAGCTTTGTCATGCCCCTTGTAGATGTACTTGAAAAGATATTTAACACTTTTTATTGAAGCGCCGATTTCAACGTTGATGTGACAGTTGTAGCTTTTTAATAAGTATGGGTTGTATGGAACTATCCATGAGTTATTTATAATCTTTTTGTTGTGTACAATGTTATCAATCAGTTGTCTCCGGTAGGATGGGTAGCCGTCCAAATCTTTAACAGTGTGCTGTTTCAACTGCTTTGGAAACCCTTTTGTACACTTTCCGTTTTCCATGCATGGACTTTTTGGATTTGCTACACCGCATGGGCCATGAACCATATTACAGATTACAATATTATACAATTCAGGATACTTTTCTTGGTTAGGAATTTCAGCCCACACTGTGTTGTCAATTTCGTCCTCCGTGCGAAACTTGGAATCCGCGTCTAAAATAATTAGTTTATGCGCATGTTGGAGACCTCGTTTCTGAAACTCTATGACGTGTACCATTGCTACGACTGTTCCAAAAAGCCTATTTTTGATGTCTTTAACAAGACTGCTGAGTTTTAGTCGAAATACGTGTGCAACTAAGTCCGGCCTGTGTTCAACTTGCTGCCAGGGTTGTAGATTTTCTGCTATTTCCGGCCATTTAGGATTAAAGGTCATTGTTAAAAAAAAATGTCAGGTCTTCCATACTTTGTTACTATTGCCATTGCATCTTGATAACGCTGTTGCATGTTGCGGGGGCTACCTTCAAAGGACGACGGGAGAATTACTGTTTTTCCAATTGGAATTCCTTTTTGAATGGATTGTTTTTGGAAATGTTCTTGAAGAACGCAGTAGTCTTCAACTTTAAGTTGTTTTTGGTTCATTCGTATGAAATTGAGCCGATTAGCTTAAATTTTAACGTATGCGTCGACTAAGTACTGTTGTGTCAGTTTCCCACCGTTTAAAATAGGATTGTAGTAATTTTGCACAGACAGAAGAAAACTGTAGTACTGTAGTTGTGTAATTCTTCTTGAAGTTCCTTGCTGGTGTAGGTTTTCATGCCACCCTTGATCAGCGCTTTGAAAGAATAGCGGATACAGAAGAGCATCAAGGTTGCTGTGCAAAATGCTAATACGTTGTGTTTTAGGAACGAAAGGGTTGTTTTTGTCTGGCTTAAGATGGACTAATATATCTCTTTGAAAAGGAGGCTCTCCATCATCGTTTTGAAAAACAACTGCGACCTCACTTACACGTGGTTTGTTGTAACATCGGGGATCTTGTTGACGTTCTTGTTTAATGGCCATGATAATAGAAGGCATTTCCGTCCCATTTTGTATAGCTCTCTGTTCCTCCTCAGCTTCAACGTCTTTTAGCATGCGATATGCGGCAGCAAATGGGCTGATTGTTTGTAAATGTGCGGCAATTAGGTTCATCAGTTCTGCATTACACTTTTCATTTTCTTTTCGGTTCATCCTTTGTTCTGTAGCCTCATTTGGATCAAAGATGTATAATTGTGCAAATGTTGGTGGTTGTCCTAGTTCTGGGTGAAGTGTTCCAGTGCGGTGGTAGATCTGGCCATGAATTTTAAAACAATTCAGTCCTAATCCAGGGGGCGGTGCAATGTTGGCACCAAATGAAGCAAACGCATGAGAACTGTTGATACTTCTGATATTTTCCATAAAATTTATACTGTGTTCATGCGTTCCTTTCATCAACTGCTCAAAGAGATCTGAGTAGTGACGTCTTGGTAGCATCAATTTTCCTTTTTGGTAGCATTGAGTAAACTGATTGTCAGATGGTTTTTCCTCTATGAAATTCAGAGAGTCACATTTTGAACAAACTACATTCATCTTCCCACAGTAGCGTTGAATAATTATAGTTTCATTGTCTGTTAAGTAACGTGCAAGTTTTTGAATGTTCTGCTGGGTTTGCCTTAGTTGGTAGAGCATTCTTTTTTGATAAATTTGTCGATCGTGTTGTTCTCGGTTTGTCCTAGATTCTGGAGATTCATGAAGCCGACATTGTCTATGGGATTCCGCATCGTGTTCCTGTCTAGCCGCAGTGTGTTGCGGTGTTTCCCGTTCCCGACGTTGTCTGTGAGATTCCGCATCCTGGGCATGTCTGGCGCCAGTGTGTTGTGTTGTCTCTTGCTCCCGACGTTGTCTGTGACATTCCGCATCCTGGGCTTGTCTGGCGACAGTGTGTTGTGGTGTCTCCTGTTTCCGACGTTTTCTGTGAGCTTCCGCATCCTGGGCTTGTCTGGCGGCAGTGTGTTGCGGTGTCTCCTGTTCCCGGTGTTTTTGGTGAGCTTCCACATCCTGGCTTGTCTGGCGGCAGTGTGTTGCGGTGTCTCCTGTTCCCGGCGTTTTTGGTGAGCTTCGGCATCGTGGGCTTGTCTGGCGGCATTGTGTTGCGGTGTCTCCTGTTCCCGGTGTTTTTGGTGAGCTTCCGCATCCTGGGCTTGTCTGGCGGCAGTGTGTTGCGGTGTCTCCTGTTCCCTGCGTTTTTGGTGAGATTCCGCGTCCTGGGCTTGTCTGGCGGCAGTGTGTTGCGGTGTCTCCTGTTCCCGGCATTTTTGGTGAGCTTCCGTATCCTTAGCTTGTCTGGCGGCAGTGTGTTGCGGTGTCTCCCGTTTCCAACATTGTCTGTGAGATTCCGCATCCTGGGCTTGTCTGGCGGCAGTATGTTGTGGTGTCTGTTGCTCTCGACGTTGTCGTTGTCTTGCTGCTTCTGCTGCTTTTCTGTCTTCCTCCGTGGCGTATTTTCGCTTACGACCCATTATAAAACAGGAAGTGTAAAGAAGTATCTCTTTAGCGCGCTGTCACTGGCAGAACGTGTTCAGTAAACCTGACAGAAGTCCCTCGCACAGTGTGACTGAAGTCCCTCGCACAGTGTGACTGAAGTCCCTCGCACAGTGTGACTGAAGTCCCTCGCACAGTGTGACTGAAGTCCCTCGCACAGTGTGACTGAAGTCCCTCGCACAGTGTGACTGAAGTCCCTCGCACAGTGTGACTGAAGTCCCTCGCACAGTGTGAGTGAGAAAACCTGCTCAGTACGTTATGAGCAGTTTGTGAGTCACATGACCACATGGGCGGAGTTAGCCCTGCTATCTCCCGAAGGTGGCGTAGCTATTTGAAATGTTGCGGTAATTGGCCGGAGAGCGTGTTTAAAATTGGCGCGAAAATCTGTGATTGGTTGCGGGCGGCGTCCGCGACCAATCATAGAAGCGGGTTTTAAATCTCGCGTGCCATGTTACTAAGGAGCGGACAGCGAATTTCTGGTCGCGCCCTCCTGCCGCGACCAATCAGCGTATCGTATTGGTGAGGACCAGGGAGCGGCTGCCTGTGCGGTTACTTCTGCTGCGAACAGTCGCTCATGTCCCGGCTTCTCGGAGCGGAAGTATCCCGACCCGCAGCGGCGCTCCCCGTTCCTCCCTTCACACCCTAGCCGCATGGATGTCAGCGCCGCTCCCCAGTCCTCCCTTCCGCATGGATATCAGCGTCGCTACCTGTGCGGATACTTCCGTTGCGAGATGCCGTAACATGAGCGACTGCTCGCAGCAGAAGTATCCCGACCTGCAGCGCCGCTCCCCGGTCCTCCCTTCACACCCTAGCCGCTGATCTCCCGACAGTAGCCGCATGGTGTTACTAAGGACCGGACATTTGTGTCAAAAATCTCTGATTGGTCGCGAGCGCTGCCCGCGACCAATCACCGATTTGGGCGCCACATTTAAATAGCGGCCGCGACCAAACACAGATCTTGCAGAGAAATTTAAACACCGCTGTGCTGATTGGTCGCCGACGCTGCCCGCGACCAATCACCGATTTGGGCGCCACATTTAAATAGCGGCCGCGACCAAACACAGATCTTGCAGAGAAATTTAAACACTGCTGTGCTGATTGTTCGCGGACGCTGCCCGCGACCAATCACCGATTTGGGCGCCACATTTAAATAGCGGCCGCGACCAATCACAGATCTTGCAGAGAAATTTAAACACTGCTGTGCTGATTGTTTGCGGACGCTGCCCGCGACCAATCACCGATTTGGGTGCCACATTTAAATAGCGGCCGCGACCAATCACAGATCTTGCAGAGAAATTTAAACACTGCGGGCAGCGTTGGCAACCAATCAGCACAGCAGTGTTTAACTTTAGCGGCAAGATCAGTGATTGGTCGCGGCCGAAGACCAATCATCGAATCGTATTGGTGAGGACCGGGGAGCGTCGCTGCCTGTGCGGCTACTTCCGCTCCGAGAACCCGGAACATGAGCGACTGCTCGCAGCAGAAGTATCCCGACCTGCAGCGCCGCTCCCCGGTCCTCCCTTCCGCATGGAGGTCAGCGGCGCCGGCGGTTGGGGTCCTTCTGCTGCTACCGGCCGGGAGATGAGCGCCTCGCGCCGGTCATCTCCCGGCTGCATCTCCGTCCCGCAGATGAGCCGCTAACGGCCGCCATCTTTTTTCAGAAATCCCGCGGCGCTGATTGGCCGCTGCCAGACCAATGAGCGACGCGGGATTTCCAGGACAGACAGAAAGACAGACAGACAGACAGACGGGATAAGACGATTATATATATATATATATATATATAGATGTATCAGTAAGTGTAACCTAAAAGTGTGTCCTCCACCCTCACCCACTACATGGTTCCCCCTATCTTTGGTCTCCCCCCATCTCCTTTATCCCGGCTGGGGCAGCACCCTGGTGCATATAAGCCCCCCACAGGACAGGAGTGGTGTAGTGTTGAGTTCTGAGGCTGGGTCCCGTGTGGTGCTCCATCCTTACCTCGGAGAGGAGATACCACACCTCGGTCTGAGGTGCAGTACCCATGTGGCGACTGAACCCTCAGGGGCGCCACAGTTCCAACCGATTCATATAGAAACTACACTTTTAGATATCTGCCTAATTGTTTCTAAGCATGGCTTTGAAAGAAGGGGCATGGATTTGAATTAAGGGGCATGGCTCTGAAGGAAGGGGCATTGCTTTGAAAGAAGGGGCATTGCTTTGAAAGAAGGGGCATGGCTTTGAAGAAGGGGCATGGCTTTGAAAGAAGGGGCATTGCTTTGAAAGAAGCGGCATGGCTTTGAGGAAGGGGCATGGCTTTGAAAGAAGGGGCATTGCTTTGAAAGAAGGGGCATGACTTTGAAGAAGGGGCATGGCTTTGAAGAATGGGCATGGCTTTGAAAGAAGGGGCATGGCTTTGAAAGAAGGGGCATGGCTTTGAAAGAAGGCACATTGCTTTGAAAGAAGGGGCATGGCTTTGAAGAAGGGGCATGGCTTTGAAAGAAGGGGCATGGCTTTGAGGAAGGGGCATGGCTTTGAAAGAAGGGGCATTGCTTTGAAAGAAGGGGCATGACTTTGAAGAAGGGGCATGGCTTTGAAAGAAGGGGCATGGCTTTGAAAGAAGGGGCATTGCTTTGAAAGAAGGGGCATGGCTTTGAAGAAGGGACATGGCTTTGAAAGAAGGGGCATGGCTTTGAAAGAAGGGGCATTGCTTTGAAAGAAGGGGCATGGCTTTGAAAGAAGGGGCATGGCTTTGAAGAAGGGGCATGGCTTTGAAAGAAGGGGCATTGCTTTGAAAGAAGGGGCATGGCTTTGAAAGAAGGGGCATGGCTTTGAAAGAAGGGGCATGGTTTTGAAAGAAGGGGCATGGTTTTGAAAGAAGGGGCATTGCTTTGAAAGATGGGCATGGCTTTGACAGAAGGGGCATGGCTTTAAATACCACAGCATGCACTAAATTGTTTGAAAATTGGGGGGCAAAAAAAGTGATGCAAGGCAAGCCAGCAAAAGAGTCTAAAGTATGACACATTTTCTCATTTACATGTCCATATTTAACCACGTACATGGAAAAAATGGTCCTGGTGTCAGCAGTGTTTGTTCCGTGTGTCATCAGTGTTCGGTCTGTGTGTCCGTTTTTCCCATCAATGTTTGACGGATGGATAAATAAATCCTTGAATTACAGAGCTTCTCCTATTCTTTGCCATCCGGGTGCTGAATGTTTTTGCACAGACCCATAGACTTGTATCGGCTCTTTTCATCTGTGATATCGGAAAAAGACAGACAGATGCACAACAATCAGACACAATCCGTGTGGCAGGTATGTTTTACCGGACGCACTGCATAGATTACATAGGAAAGTGTGTCTGGCCTTCTATTAGGTTTTTTTTTAGTTATGGATGACAAATGGACGCTGGACGGATCAAAAATGGCCTTTTTTTCCCCTGAACACAAAGCATTGTGCTTGTGTGAATTTGCGCTTCGGCAGGGAATTGTGCACTGAGCCTATATGAAGGCGTTTTGTGCGCTGCCGCCAAAATGCAACATTCAGTTGGACGCAGCAATATTTTATGTGTGAATACTGTTTAATACAGATTTTAGCATTTCCCTTTTTCTGAAAATGCGTCGGGCCTCATGCAGAAACAAACTTTTTGTCGAAACGAACAGTGATACCCATAACAACCAATCAGAGCTCTTCTTTTATTGTCCTGGTAAAATGAAATGTGGCATCTGGTTGGCTGTCATGGAGAACACTGACACATTCTGAAACTTAGTGCCGATTCTTCCACACTTCATGCCACACGTACAGTGTAAAAACTGATCGTCTGAATAGTCTCTTTACAGCAGCTGTTGCCTATGATGGCACAGAGAGGCATTGCACCAAACATCCATACCTTTTGCAATCTCGCTAGGGCATGCCGTAAAGAAAAAGATGGTTTACAGCTCCTGGAAGACATGGCGGTAATGACATTGCTGGTTTACATAGTTTATTTAGTGTCTTTTTTTTTTACTCCTACTTGATAAAGTCTAGAAAATAATGTCATTTTTAAACTGATTTGCCTTTTTATAGAAAACAAGTGACAAGGATCTTTTTGCATATCTGATCGGTAACTTGTTTTACAGATTTGTGGATTCCATCCAAATATCAATGTATACAGCACATTGATTAATGCGGCCATAAAGAGGTTAGATGACGTCTACTTGACCAATATTCTGCGGGACATGAGGAACAGAAACGTGGCTCCTAATGAAGTGGTGGTCCGTCAGCTGGAGTCTGCAGCACAGTACCCACTAAACTTTGATAAAGTGAGTATACGATCTGATAAAACCAATAATGGAGGCTGGTGAAGAGGAGGGAATTCGCCTCCATATCGGTAAAAATGTGTTGTTTTTTATCAAAATGGAAACTTGTATTCGGTAAAAATACTCCACACCACACGCCATCAACCAAGAAGTCCAATAACTAGTAATAGATTAGAAACAAGCGTTTGAAGACTTTTCCTGTTGTGAACATGATCCTTTAAGTTAAAGGGAACCTGTCACATTGGATAACGCTATTAACCTGCTGATGTAGGGTTAATCTGCAGGGTAATACCATTAGGAAGTGCTTGGCCACTATACTGAATGTGCAGCACATGGGAGTAAATGAACTTTATTCCTCCCGTGAGCCGCCGGCTTTCAGTCATGCAGGGCGTGCCTTTATTCACCACTCCATACAATGTGAGCAGTGGCAGTAAGCACGCCCTGGAACTTCCACTGACAGGTGGCTCTGCACTGATGCACTGTAGAGCTAGCTGTCAGTCAAAGGGCTGGGGCGTGCTTACAACCATTGCTTACTGTGTACAGATTGGTGACAAAAGGCACACCTGCATGACTGAAAGCTGGCGAGTCACAGGAGGAATAAAGTTAATTTTCTCCCTTGTGCTCATTCTGGGGATGGCAGCCAGTCACCTTCCTAACGCTGTTAACCTGGAGATTAGCCCGATGTCTGCAGATAAGTCATGACTAAGGGTGATCTGTCACCTGAAACGCGTTGACGTCGCATTCCTTCTGGCTGTAATGCTGACCTTGTACTCTGTTACGCACTTTGTGTGAAAAAGAGCCTATTCACGGTTCGTTGAGCTGGATTATCTTCATTTTATGATTCCCTTTAAAATGACTAGCAATTTGTATATAACAAAAAATATATAACAGGATGGAGGAATAAAGGGGCTGTCCGAAACGGATGACTTTATTTCGACACCTGCACACTCACTGAATGGATCAGTTACATGTTCAAGGCCCCAAGAGTGACGAAATAATGTTAAAATATCACATTATTTATCCCACAGCTGTGACAAATGCAGAGATTGCCTGTCAAACAGGCAATCTCTGCATGTATCACAGCTGTCTAACAGCCGTGACACTTGCAGGCACAGCGACATTAAAAGAAATGCTAAGCACACCAAAATACTCGGCGAGCACACGAGCATGCTCACAGAAAGAGTTAATGAAACCTACTCGCTCATCACTAGTACTGACATGAAAGGAGTTAACATATCATTGCTACTGCACTGTGAATGCCGTAACAAGACCAAAGCATTAATGGCAAATTGTGTGTGTTCTTTTTTTCTTTTTTTTTTCATGTTTCACCCCACAACATTTACAGCGCCTTTCCACTGAACCTTTCCGTCAACCTTCCCACATTTTTTCATGTTACACCCATGAACTTAAAGTATTTTATTGGGATTTTATGTGATTTACCAACACTAAGTAGCAAGTATTTGTGAAGTGTAAAGGAATTGATACATGGTTTTAGAATTACTTTTAAAAATATAAATCTGAATATTGTGATGTGCATTTGTATTCAGCCCCCCTGAGTCAATACTTTGTAGGACCACCTTTTGCTGCAATTACTGCTGCAAGTCTTTTGGGGTCTGCCTCTACCAGCTTTGCACATCTAGCTCTTAAGGGTTTTTATCAGAAATAAGCCAGAAATGGGCCAGAAGTGACCAGAAGGTACGAGTGACCATCTACTAATTGTGCTTAGTTTCTCTTTCTCAATCAAATATAGATTGGGAAGGGAAAAGAGGAAAAGATGGATATGGATCACAGGTTAGCCAGAGAAGCTTTAATCAGAGTTGCTCAGAATGTTACACTGTTATTCATTGGTATAATCAATTTCCCTATCCACCTATACTATCAGAACACGGGACTCGGTCCCTGACGCGCGTTTCGCCGGTATACCGGCTTTTTCTAAGGGCCTCATTGGGCTAATTTAGGTGTATAATATACAGCCATGACCCAGTAATTAAGGGCTGGGTTAGGCATTTCTAATACTATTTTATCCACCTCACTACGGACCGGGTTTTGTGGGTCACCATTTGGAAGCTGGTGACCCTGTATGCGTTTATTAATGCACGTTTTGCACAAATGTATCTATTTTAATAGTAATTTTCAATAAACGTTATATTTTATTTTCCATTCACATCTTTTCCTCTTTTCCCTTCCCAGTCTATACTCGATATAATTATGGTGGTGTACACCAGTGAATGGTAGTCTAATGAGATATGATCCTCTTTTCTTTCTCTTTCTCATTCACACTTAAACCTTCATTATACTTACATACGCCCTTAGTTTCTTGGCACCACTAAACCTTACTCTCCTTCGCTGTCCTCAAACCCCAGCACCCTCTAACCAAATAATCATCTCTCCTTCCCTCTTACCTCCCCACCTGACCTCATCTGCAGACCTGCTCCTCAAGCTCAGATCTATCCTAACAAAACATAAAACAAGCCAGACACTCTCCTTCTCCCACTTGCTCTCCCTCTCTCTGCTTCTCCTCACTGCTGGCGACATATCTCCCAATCCTGGACCCAAACAGCTCACACCTCCCACCAATACCCCCTCCTATCGCTTCCAACCAACTGCAAACTACCGCAACCTCTCCTACTTAAAACCCGTGCCGCTGATGCCCACCCACCCTGCTCCCTCTCTTTGGAGCACTCTGGAACGCCCGCTATGTCTGCAACAAGCTCCATTTTGTCCACGACCTCTTTACCTCTCGTTATCTCTTTTTCCTGGGCATCACAGAGACATGGTTGACACCCTCCGACACTGCCTCCCCTGCTGCGCTGTGTTACAGTGGCCTCCACTTCACCCACACTCCTCGCCCTGGTAATAGACATGGCGAAGGAGTGGGTCTTCTCCTTTCTACCAACTGCACCTTTAGCCCTTTCCCACCTCTACCCTCCCTTACTCTCCCTTCTTTTGAAGTCCACTCTGTCCTCATCTACTCTCCTTCCAAGTAGCTGTCATATACTGACCTCCAGGCCCAGTCACTGCCTTTATTGACCAATTCTCCACCTGGCTTCTTTACTTTCTCTCTGCTGACATTGCACAATCATCATGGGCGATTTCAACATCCCCACTGACACTCGCCAGTCAAAAGCATCCAAATTCCTGTCGCTTACTTCATCCTTTGGACTTACTCAGTGGTCCTCCTCAGCCACCCACACAGACGGAACACACTAGACCTCATTTTCTTCACCCAACTCTGCTCCCTATCTAACCTCACAACCTCCCCCCTACCCCTATCTGACCACCGTCTACTCACTTTCTCATCCCTGTCCTCCTCACCTGTCACACATGTCCAGCAACTAGCACACCCCCTCAGAAACCTTGCATATCTAGACACTCACACACTCTCTGACTCTGTTCTACCACTGACATCCATATCTTTACTCCACGACACTGTCAGCACCACTGCTTTCTACAATGCCACTCTCGCATCAGCTATTGACTCAGTCGCCCCTCTTGTGCATGGCAGAGTGCGACAAGTCAATAGGCAACCCTGGCACAACACCCTCACTAAACCGCTTCGGCAAGCGTCCAGGGTTGCGGAACGGCGTTGGAAGAAAAAACAATCGCAAGATGACTTCACTGCATTCAAACAAAAACACTCGCATTCAAATCAGCCCTCGCCTCTGTTAGGCAGGCCTACTTCACAACCCTCATATCTTCCTTATCCTACAACCTCAAACAGTTATTCAACACTTTTAACTCTCTCCTCCGCCCACCACTGTCCCCTCCGACCTCCGTCATCTCTGCTGAGGAGTTCGCCACACACTTCAAAAACAAGATTGACCAAACACGGCAAATCTTTACTATCCGACCACCACAACCCCTTTGTTTCCCAGACCATTGCCCTTCCCCCATAACCTCCCTTTTCAACATCATGGAAGGAGACCTCACTCGTCTCCTTTCCAAATCACATCTCACCACTTGTGCACTCGACCCCATCCCATCCCCCCCAACCTCACCCCCACACTCATCCCATCCCTAACCCATCTTTTCAACCTATCACTAACTTCTGGTACCTTCCACCCTGCCTTCAAACATGCCACAATCACTCCCATTCTCAAAAAGCCATGTCTCAACCCAACCGCCTTGTCCAGCTACCGCCCCATATCACTTCTCCCATTTGCCTCCAAACTCCTTGAGCAACACGTTCACGCTGAACTTTCCTCTCACTTCTCATCTATCTCTCTTCAATAACCAACAATCTGGTTTCCGCCACCACCATTCCACCAAAACTGCCCTTACAAAAATTACTAATGACTTTCTTACAGACAAAGCTAACAGACAATTCACTGTACTGTTTCTTCTTGACCTGTCCTCTGCCTTCGACACAGTTGACCACTGCCTCCTACTGCAGATCGTCTCTTCCTTTGGAGTCAAAGACCCTGCCCTATCCTGGATCTCCTCATACCTTTCCAACCGCACATTTAGCGTCTCCCACTCCCACACTACCTCCTCATCCCCCCACCTCTCTGTTGGAGTCCCTCAAGGTTCAGTCCTAGGACCCCTACTTTTCTCAATCTATACCCTTGGCCAGGGACAGCTCATAAAATCCCATGGCTTCCAGTCATGAAGAGCATGGTCAGTCATCCTTTTGATGAGGACACAGAAGTCTTGCCTGTTAGCAATCTGGCACGCATGGCTGAGTTTATGTTACGCTGCCTTTCCCCTGATCCTTGCTTTGTCCAAACTTTGGATGACAGTCCTTACTGGTTGGTGACACTTCTAAACCCACGCTACAAGGAGAACTTTCTGTCTCTTATTCCCTTGCAGGAGAGGCCTAATAAAATGGTGCAGTACGAGAAGGCTCTTGTTGCGGAATCATTTAAAAAATTCCCATCTGAAAACGCTGGCGGCAGAGGTCACAGTTCGTTTGACAACCAAGGAGTACAGGCGAGAGAGACACAAATTCAATCCAGCAGAGGCAGGGGAACACTGTCAAAGTTCTGGGACAGTTTTCTCAGACCCTCCCACCGCACAGGTCCTGAGGCACGGGGTACTCTCCCAAAGAGGGGAAAGTTTCGGAAGATGGTGAGGGAGTACCTTGCCGGCTGTGCCAACGTAGTCCTTGATTCCTCTGTGCCTTATAATTATTGAGTATCCAAGCTGGACTCGTGGCATGAACTGGCTCTATACACCTTGGAGGTCCTGGCCTGCCCTGCCGCTGTCAACTGAAAATGCTGACAGGCTGACTCATAAAAATTATCAAAGGCTGGTTTGGGCCAGACTTCTCAACATCACTGAATGATAGCAGCGTAACATAAACTCAAATACAGTGTCTTTTTTGGGGAGGTCTAACTGTATTCCCATGCACCTCTGTCTTCACACCCAGACATGGGTATACGCTTCCTGATTTTGTCTATTTGCTCTTGTCCTCCTCCTTCTCCTCATCCTTCACATCCTCCTCCATATCACTACCATATCACCGTATCTACGTCTCTTGCAAGGGGCATTGGAGTTCCTCCAAATTTTTGGCAGCCGTTGCATTCACTGCATAGGCAAAGAGTATGGGAGACCCACTTCCTAATAATGGGAACATTGTTTTCTGGAGGCCCTCCAACCTCTACATCTCTTGCAAGGGGCATTGGAGTGCCTCGTAATTTTTGGCAGCCTTTGCATTCACTGCATAGGCAAATAGTATTGGAGACCCACTCCTTTTTAATGGGAACATGTCATACTCATTACTGTAGCCCAGCTCCATGTGTCTTTAAATTGGTAATAGGGTTTTTTCTAAATTTTGGCAGCCGTTGGACTCACTGCATACCCTATAACTGGATAGGAGACCCTCTCCTTTCTAATGGGAACATGTCATTACTGTGGTCCAGCTCTATGTGTCTTTAAATTGTTAGTGGGGTTTTTCCCAAATTTTGGCGGCTGTTGGACTCACTGCATACCCTATAACTGTATAGCAGATCCTTAACCTTTCTAATGGGAACATGTCATTACTGTGGCCCAGCTCTATGTGTCTTTAAATTGTTAGTGGGGTTTTTCCCAAATTTTGGCAGCCCTTGCAGTCACAGCATGGGTATTACCACTATAGGAGACCCACTCCTTTATAATGGGAATATTTTTTTTTACTGAGACCCTCCTCTATGTCTCTTCAAAGAGGTATTGGGTTGCGTCCAAATTTTTGGCAGCCCTTGCAGTCACTGCATATGCAATAACAGTATAGGAGACCCACTCTTTAATAATGGGAACAACAAAGCATAGCCGACTGCTGGCCCTTTAAGAATAGTAAGGCAGTAAAAACAGTGTTTGTGACTTTCACAATCCCTCCTTCATAAATGAAACAGGATGTGTCTGATGATGTTTCACACACCACATGGCCAGATAAGGTTGTAAAATGTTAAAATGCCATTTCCCGGTGAATGCATTTGTCACGGTTGAAAGCAATGCAAAAATGCAAAAAAACGCATCAAAAACGCTATGTGTGAACATAGCCCAAGGTGTGAAGGAGCATTTTTGTTTTTGGTTATTTATTTTGCCTTATATACAAGTCATTACCCTGGAAAGAATGTTCCTTAACATATTTCCCAGGAAAATCCATTTTGGTTTAGTTTTTGTATGTTTTATTGTGAGTCTGTAAAAGTGGCGTAATACCTCTGACAACATTGTTGATATTATTGACCTGGGAGCCAGAAATGCTTCCAGGAGTCTTCCCCATGCTGTTCCCATGTCATTTTAGTACTGTTCCCATCGATTTGGGCAATTTTTAGGCCCTCTCCAGACCACCGGGGGGGGGGGGCCGCCGAAAGAATGCTGGAGTTTCCCATAGACTTACATTGGGCTCGTTACTTGGACCGAGCACCTGAGTATTCCAATTTGCTTGACTTGAGCAGCGAGCACCCGAGCATTTTAGTGCTCGCTCGTCACTAGTTTTCAGCTGTACCATTTCTATTTCCATTCAACTTTTTGATCGTGTTTTATTCCACTCTTTGTTTGGTAGTAAGATGAAAAAGAATAGTTTTTTTTTTACAGTGTTCACTGAAGGCGTTAAGTAGTGTGATCGTTTTATAGGCCGTGGACGTGATGATAACAAATATGTGGACCTTTTTGGTTTATTTTAGTTTTTATATGAATTTACCCATTTATTGATATAACATTATTTTCATTTTTTTTTGTTTATTTTTTGATTAGGTTTTTTTTTTTATATTTTTTCACATTCTTTTTTTTACTTTTTCATTTAGTCCCTCTATGGGACTAGCTTTTATTAGTATAATCGCTGTTATAAAGCATTGCAATGAATTCTACCTGTCAGTGTTACAGTGATAGAAGCCTCTGAGACCATGCTCCTAGCTCGGTCTAAGCAGGCCACCGTCGCTGGGATACCTGGAGGCGCGGGTTGTCATGACAACAGGATCACTGACTAAGGGCGTAACCAGAAACGCGTCGAGATTGCGTCTCCGCTATCATGGACTTTTATATATTTTAATATTTTGCACCAATAAAGTGAGAATTATTTTTTATTGGAGACTTTTCCCACTTTCTCCTTATGTACACTGGCCGAGAGTCACGGCATTGTGGGTCTGAGCCCAGAAGATATGAGCAGCAGGATGGATTAAATGCATGGTGAGGCATATATTGTTTTTTTGTAAAGAATTGTCCAATCAGTCAGTAAGGATTTAGGGCCCTTTTACATGGCGATATTTTGCATCAGTATTTGTTAACAGACGCCAGGAGTGGATCCAAAACACAGAAGAGGTGAGAGTGGTTCAGATATTATTTTTCTCTGTGTTTGTTCCCCTCTGGTTTTTAGCTTACAAATACTAATGTAAATTACTGCCCAAAATACTCCCTGTGTGAATGAGGCGAGGAAGCTGCTTGTAATCCTGTAATATAAGTCCTTATTCTGAGGATGAGCGCTCACTTGCAGGTGCTGTGCTGTAATGCTTATCTTCTCTGCTCCATCATACTCCCCAGAGCAGGGGCGACCCCTGGGGCAAAACTGCGGCCGGCAGATGTCAGACGTGTCACTCAGTGATATGTGATGGAGCCCGACTCCCAAACAAAATCAGACAGAAGCATACAAAATAAATACATGAAGCATTGCAATTAGGTGTCAAACGTTCTCAACTTTATTTAAATTTACATGACACTGAACCATCACCTATCAGGATAAAGAAGATTCTGTGTAGCCTCTGTTCCTATAGACCATCTTGCTTGCAGCCTTCTCCATTGAAGACTACGGAAATTACACGAATAGATGAGTAATCTGCTTATACTGCTGTAATACAATTCTTTTATCCAATGATGAGAGCATGCGTCCAGGAGTTGTGCTGTAATGTTTGTCTCCTCTTCACCATCATCATCAGAGCAGGGGCGACCCCTGGGGCAAAATGTGCTTACTGGGATCTGTGCAGCCGGCAGATGTCCAGCCGTATGTGATAGACCCCGTCCCCCAAACAAAATTAATCAGACAGAAGCACACAAAATAAATACACGAAGCATTGCAATTAGGTGTCAAATGATCAAAATTTTATTTAAATTTACATGACACCGAAAATAGCACAACCCCCGACTCACGAAGAGTCACCCTCCAGCACTCAGGAGAGGAAAACCCCCTGTGGAGGAAACCTCTATGGAACCATGGATGGAGGGCTGCCCTTCCATTGGGCTTAGAGAGTTTGTGCCAATATATAACAGATGTAACTGCAGAATTGTACAATTTGTACATTTTACCAGATTTACAAAGAATGACATAACAAATACAGACTATAAATGTGATAAAGCTGATGTGGGAGAGATCTGGCTGCAATATCTGTCACCACATTGATTGATGGAGCGAATTTGGTTGATCTGATTGGCCAGGTGGATGTATAATTTCTCCCTTACAGATCCAGGTCCGCCTCTCAAAAAATTGGACATTTGGTTACAGTTCGTTATGCCTAATCCCTAATAGGATAAATAATCCCTCCCAATTTATCACCCATTAAAGTCATAGATCAGTCCATGAACTCCCAAAGGAGAGCTGCTCTATATAGAGGGTAACAGAAGGGGATCCTGGTCTAGGGACCCCCCTTTGTTACCTTCCCATGCCCTAGGGGTGTCTAAAGCAGACAACCCCTTTCCCTGCTAGAACCTCCAAATTACACCAAGTTTGGCACATTACGTGGGTGGTCAAGCTCAAGGTCCTCAGGCGCATCAGTAATGGCGCTGATCGTGGCAGCGCGGAATTCTTTTATGGAATCTTCTTTATGACACTGGTTTATGACCTCATAACAGTTGTCATGGTGACTACAGGGTCTATTACTGATGCAGGGCACAAGTATTAACCCTTTCATCATTGGTAATTTGCTATTGTTATAGAGGCAGATAACTGCACTTGTTACCAAGCAGGGGCCTTATCATTATTGCTTCCCTTAGGCACCATAAGAAATACAGATTACAAATTAAACGTGCAAGTTTGTCATGAGTGTTTTGCACTTTCTAGATCCAGAGATTGGGTTTATTACTAGCACTTTACAAAGAAAAAAAAAAAAAGAGGAAATTACTTGTAAAATAATATTATTGGGAATTGCATTTCAAGCATTTTCCTAATGTGCATTCTACATAGTTACATAGGTTGAAAAAAGTAGGGGTGGACATTAACAGCTTGGGGCCCAAGTGCAAGAAATGTGTCCGAGCCCCCATCTTTTTATGGCGACAAAGCTACAGATATATATATATACACACACACAGTGGGGGAAATAAATGTTTGATCCCCTGCTGTTTTTCTAAGTTTGCCCACTGACAAAGACATGAACAGTCTATAATTTTAAGGGTAATTTTAACATTGAGAGATAGAATATCCCCCCCCCCCCAAAAAAAAATAAAAAATCAAGAAAATCACATTGTATAAATTAGATAATTTTTTTTTGCATTTTGCAGTGAGAAATAAGTATTTCATCCCCTACAAACCATTATGAGTTCTGGCTGCTACAGACCAGTTAGACGCTCCTAATCAACTCGTTACCTGCAGTAAAGACAGCTGTCTTACATAGTCACCTGTATAAAAGACTCTTGTCCACAGACTCCATTAATCAGTCAGACTCTAACCTCTACCACATGGGCAAGACCAAAGAGCTTTCTAAGGATGTCGGGGACAAGATCATAGACCTGCACAAAGCTGGAATGGGCTACAAAACCATAAGTAAGACTCTGGGTGAGAAGGAGACAACTGTTGGTGCAATTGTAAGAAAATGAAAGAAATACAAAATGACTGTCAATAGACATTGATCTGGGGCACCATGCAAAATCTCACCTCGTGGGGTATCCTTGATCATGAGGAAGGTGAGAGATCAGTCTAAAACTACACGGGGGGAACTTGCTAATGATCTCCAGGCAGCTGGGACCACAGTCACCAAGCAAACCATTGGTAACACATTACGCTTTAAAGGTTAAAAATCCTGCAGTGCCCTCAAGGTCCCCCTGCTCAAGAAGGCACATGTGCAGGCCCATCTGAAGTTTGGCAATGAATACCTGGATGATTCTGTGAGTTATTGGGAGAAGGTGCTGTGGTCAGATGAGACAAAAATTGAGCTCTTTAGCATTAACTCAATTGGCCGTGTTTGGAGGAAGAAGGAAGTACAACCCTAAGAACTTCATTCCAACCGTGAAGCATGGTGGGGGAAACATACCTTGGGGGTGCTTTTCTGCAAAGGGGACATGACGACTGCACCGTATTGAAGGGAAGATGGATGGCGTCATGTATCGCGAGATTTTGGCCAACAACCTCCTTCCCTCGGTAAAAGCATTGAAGATGGGTCGTGGCTAGGTCTTCCCAGCAAGGCAATGACCCAAAACATACAGCCAAGGCAACAAAGGAGTGGATCAAAAAGAACTACAGTAAGGTCATGGAGTGGCCTAGCCAGTCTCCAGACCTTAATCCCATAGAAAACTTATGGAGGGGGTTAAATCTCCGATTTGCCAAGCAACAGCCTCAAAATCTTAATGATTTAGAGATGATCTGCAAAGAGGAGTGGACCAAAATTCCTCCCGACATGTGCACAACCCTCATCATCAGCTACAAACAACGTCTGACTGCTGTGCTGCCAACATGTGTTTTACCACCAAGTATTAAGTGTTGTTTTCCAGAGGGATCAAATACTTATTTCTCACTGCAAAATGCAAAAAAATGTATCTAATTTATACAATGTGATTTTCTTGATTTTTTTTGGGATATTCTATCAATGTTAAAATTAACCTACCATTAAAATTATAGACTGTTCCTGTCTTTGTCAGTGGGCAAACTAAGAAAGACAGCAGGGGATCAAATAATTATTTCCCCCACTGTGTATATAATTATATATATACAGTATGTAGATTGTATGTATCTACCTCCTTCTAGGTTGTGCCTGGATATGTACACCCACTATATACTGTGTATGTCTGCACCACTTCAGTGCAGTAAGGCGACATTACTGACCACGGAGCAGCCGTGCTCTTTAGAGCTGATGTATTTTTATTTTTGTGAATTGTTTCAGCTGCCTGAAGACCATTGCTCGCCATCTACCATGGGCATGCTGCAGATCCTCGCTAAGTTGCCATCTTACTCCCTGGCATCAGGATGGTTAACAACAGTACAACCCATGTGCAGACAGATTTGTCTGACTCCTTACCGGACTCCAGCAACGCATCGGCTGTGATCCCAGCAGAGAGTACTGCGATTCAGGACTATCTCCCACCATGCCGGTCGTGGTCATAATTCACCGGTATCAGAGGAGGACAACTTTGGGACATTGTCCAAGACATACTCCTCAAGAACTGTGTTTAAGAAATCGTCTCCAGAGGTCCAGGACTTGAGATATGAAGAGGGTGAGGACATTACTGGGGGCACACAACCCACTCATAATAGGTACAGGGGAAGAAGAAACACTCCGTACTGGTACTTCCTCCAGTGTAAGGCCAATATAAAGGAGGGCAAGGTAAGAATGTCTATATTGTTATTCTACTGGGGATCCGCAGGGGAGGGATCGTACATCACAATGCTAGTTTACAATGAGGCATACTGTAGCGCCGGCGTCCCTGCCCTCTGCTAGGCAGGGACGCTGTTCCCCTCACCTCTCTGCTCCGTGCCCGGCGTCCTCCTCCCGCTCTGCTGGCAACGCGCGCTCCTTCCCGGCCACTGTGCTTAGGGCGCGCGCGCTCTCCCTCCCTCTTAAAGGGGCCGCGCGCGCCGTCCTAAGGAGTCCCCGGCCAATGGCCGGAGGACTTCACCATATATAAGGCACCTCCTCCAAAATGGAGGTGCCCGAGCAATGTTGTTGCACTGTTCACTACTCTGCTTCAGCCCTCAGGTCCCGTTGTCAGTTACCTGCCTGGTTCCTGCCAGCCTGCTGACTTATTCCTGCCTGATTATCTGCTACCTGCCTGCTAGTCTGAGGTCCGACGGTCTGCCTTACTACTCCTGTCAGTCTGTCTAAGGACCAGCCTGCCCGCTCACCTGGGAGCGCACATCAGCCACCTGCCTGCTTGCCTGAGGTCCGACGGTCTGCCTTCCAACTCCTGTCAGTCTGTCTATGGACCAGCTTGCCCGCTCACCTGGGAGCGCACATCTGCTACCTGCCTGCTAGCCTACCTGGAGGCTCCGCCGTCACGTGCTGTGACCACCTGCCTGTCCAGTGACTCCTGCCCGCTCACCTGGGAGCGCTCATCTGCTACCTGTCTGCTAGCCTACCCGGAGGCTCTGCCGTCACGTGCTGTGACCACCCGCCTGTCCAGAGACTTCTGCCCGCTCACCTGGGAGCGCTCATCTGCCGCCTGTCTGTTGGTCTTCCCGGAGGCTCCGCCGTCACATGCTGTGACCACCCGTTCATCCAGAGACTCTCGCCTGCTCACCTGGGAGCTCACGTCTATCATCAGCCGCCACAGGTCGTACCAACCCTTTACCTAGAGACTGCCCCGGTCACTTGCCGTGACCATCTGCCCGTTCATTCAGAGACTGCCCCGGTCACTTGCCGTGACCACCAGCCCGTTCATCCAGAGACTGCCTCGGTCACTTGCCGTGACCTCCAGCCCGTTCACTCAGAGACTGTCCCGGTCACCTGCTGAGACTTCCTGCCCGTCTTCCCTGGTCGCCACCCGCTCCCTTACAAGGACCGCCCCCTTGTATAGTAGCTCAGAGGTTCCGCCTCCCAGACCCGTTACAGTTTGCTCGGGCCATGGAACCCGGTGGCACCCAAGCTCCCTCGCTCTCGGACCTGTGTCATGAACTGTCCCGTCAAAGGTCCCAACAGGAGTCCATCCTGGGTCACCTGCGGAATGTCAATACTCGCCTGGACACTCTGACTGCTCCACCAGCAACCTCCGCCTGTGCCATGTCTCGCAATCCGGCAGCTCCGCTGCCCACTAATACCATGGTATCTTACCCCGGACCCCGGCTTTCTGCACCTCCTCGCTTCGGAGGCGACTCCGCCCAGGCTCGGGGCTTCATAAATCAGTGCACCCTGCACTTTGAACTATTGTCTCACCAGTTTAACTCCGACCGGGCCAAAATTGCATTCATCATGTCCCATCTCACCGGGGAGGCCCTGGCCTGGCTAAATCCTCTATGGGAGAGAGGAGACCCCCTGGTGTCCAACTTGCCTGCTTTTCTCACGGCTTTCCGGAAAGTCTTCGACGAACCCGGACGGAGGACCTCATCCGCATCATCACTGCTACGCCTCCGTCAGGGAGGTCTCACCGTGGGCCAATATGCCATACGGTTCCGTACCCTTGCCTCGGAGCTGGCCTGGGATAACGACGCTCTGGTATCCGTCTTCTGGGAGGGTCTGTCCGGCCGTATTAAAGATGAACTTGCCGGTCGGGACATTCCTACCACTCTCGATGACCTAATAACTCTTGCCACCCGGATTGACCTACGGTTCCAGGAGCGTGCCAAAGAGGTCACCCGTGAGGAGGTTACCACGTCTAGCTCCTACTTTTCAGAAACCCGTCACTCCCTCCGTCTCTACCCAGGTACACTCTCCTGAGCCTATGCAGGTCGACCAGACCAAGATGCTCAAAACCCGTCAGGACTTACGCCGTGCCGAGGGGAGCTGCTTCTACTGTGGCAGTAAGGAGCACCGGATCCGTGCCTGCCCGGAGAGGTCGGGAAACGCCTGTGTCTAGGTTCGCTCAGAGAGGTCGACCTAGACAAGAATAAATCCTCTCCATCTCTGCTGTTGTCAGTCTCAATCGTCTGCGGGGAGAACCGTTATTTCGAACTAGCCCAACTTGACTCTGGAGCAGCCGGGAATCTTATTTCACAGTCCCTGGTAGAGAAATACCGCATCCCCACCAAACCTCTGGCTGTACCCTTGTCTGTTGCTGCCGTGGATGGGGGTCTCTTACCACGCCCCATCCAACTCATCACCGAATCCATTACTCTGCAGGTGGGAATGCTGCATTCTGAGAGTATCTCCTTTCATGTTCTGCCTGGACTCTCTCACGCCCTCTTGCTAGGCCTACCTTGGCTCCAGAGACATGCACCCGTGCTTGACTGGCAGACCGGAGAAGTCCTTCGCTGGGGACAGGACTGCCATAAGACCTGTCTGGTTCCCGTCCATCCCGTCCGTCCTTCTCCTACCCCAGCTAATCTACCTGGACTTCCGATTCCTTATTGGTCTTATGCTGATGTCTTTAATAAAAAGGAGGCAGAGACACTACCCCCTCATAGACCATACGACTGCCCTATCGACCTGTTACCTGGTACTACTCCTCCCCGTGGGCGTATTTATCCTTTATCCGCTGCTGAGACCCGGTCGACGTCCGAATATATTGAGGAGAATCTGGCCAGAGGATTCATCCGGAAATCTACCTCCCCGGCGGGAGCAGGCTTCTTTTTCGTCAAAAAGAAGGACGGCTCTCTCCGTCCCTGTATAGACTATAGAGGTCTTAACCAGATCACGGTGAAGAATAAGTACCCCCTTCCGCTCATTCCGGAGTTATTTGATCGTCTGAGGGGGGCTAGAATCTTCACCAAACTGGACCTCCGTGGGGCGTACAACCTGGTTCGTATCCGTCAGGGGGATGAATGGAAGACGGCATTCAACACCCGGGACGGCCACTATGAATATCTGGTAATGCCCTTTGGCCTCTGTAACGCTCCTGCCGTCTTTCAAGAGTTGGTCAATGACATCTTCCGGGACCTTCTCTACTCCTGCGTAGTGGTGTACCTGGACGACATCTTGGTCTTCTCTCCGGATCTCCAGACTCACCGGAGGGACGTTCGTCAGGTCCTGCTCAGGCTCAGGCAGAATCACCTCTTCGCTAAATACGAGAAGTGCCTCTTTGAGCAGACCTCGCTTCCATTTTTAGGCTACATTATTTCTCAGACCGGCCTACAAATGGATCCAGAGAAACTGTCTGCCATCGAGAAATGGCCTCGACCGGAGGGGTTGAAGGCCATTCAGCGATTCCTGGGCTTCGCCAACTACTACCGCCTCTTCATACCACACTTCTCTTCCCGGACTGCCCCAATTTCCGCGCTCACCCGTAAAGGTACTAATCCCAAAGAGTGGCCACCCGAAGCTGAGGAGGCCTTTCTTTCCCTAAAACAGGCCTTCTCTTCCGCCCCGGTGCTGCATCGCCCAGATGGCAACAAGCAGTTCTTCCTGGAAGTTGACGCCTCCTCCTCTGGAGCCGGAGCGGTACTTACTCAAAAATCATCTTCCGGGAGAATGGTAACTTGTGGCTTCTTCTCTAAACTCTTCTACTCCTCAGAGCGCAGTTATTCCATAGGAGACCGAGAGTTATTGGCCATCAAACTGGCATTGGAGGAGTGGCGTTACCTGCTCGAGGGGGCTCTTCACCCGGTAATAATTTACACCGACCACAAGAACTTGGCTTACCTCCAGCATGCCCAGAGACTTAACCCGCGCCAAGCCCGGTGGTCCTTGTTTTTTGCTCGCTTTGATTTTGTTCTTCATTTTCGCCCGGCTGACAAAAACGTCAAAGCAGACGCCTTGTCCCGATCCTTTCTGGTGTCCGATCTCGAGGAAGAACCTAAACATATCATCGATCCCGCCAGAGTAATGCAGGTGGCTCCCGTGAGTCTAAATCGTCTCCCTCCCGGTAAGACGTTTGTTTCAGTACCTGATCGGGAGAAGATCCTACACTGGGGCCATTCGTCTAAACTAGCTGGCCACGCCGGTCAGAAAAAGACCCTCCAGCTTATTGCCCGGCACTACTGGTGGCCTACCCTGCACAAGGACGTAATAGACTTTGTTTCTACCTGTGTGTCCTGCGCCCGCAACAAAGTCCCGAGACACCTGCCAGCCGGTCGTCTCCTTCCGCTTCCTGTGCCTGCTGCCCCCTGGCAGCATATTGCTATGGACTTCATAACTGATCTCCCCGTCTCTGCCGGTTGTACGGTCATTTGGGTGGTCGCTGACCGCTTTTCCAAGATGGCTCACTTTATTCCCCTGCCAGGCCTCCCGTCTGCACCCGAGCTGGCTAAAGACTTTATCCGCCACATCTTCCGTCTTCATGGCCTGCCCCTCCACATCGTGTCGGATCGTGGGGTACAGTTCACCTCACGTTTCTGGAGAGCCACTTGTAAACTGCTAGACGTCACCCTGGACTTCTCTTCCGCTTACCACCCACAGTCCAATGGTCAAGTGGAGCGGATCAATCAGAACCTGACCAGTTACCTCCGGCACTTCGTTAATGCCCATCATTCAGACTGGGTGGATCTCCTACCATGGGCCGAGTTCTCTTATAATAATCACCAGAGCGAATCCTCCTCCAAATCCCCGTTTTTTGTAGTCTTCGGTCAGCATCCTCGGATTCCTTTTCCTGTCTCCACCTCTGTGGACAACCCGGCTGCGGAATCTCTCGTTAGCAAATTTTCCTCCATTTGGGAGAGTACCCGATCCGCACTCCTTCAGTCGTCCGAACGGATGAAAAGACACGCTGACCAAAAACGCCTGGATCCTCCACAATTTCGTCCTGGAGATAAAGTCTGGCTCTCATCTAAATATGTCCGACTCAAGATACCTTCTTACAAGTTAGGGCCTCGGTTCATCGGCCCTCTGGAGGTCATCAGTCAGATCAACCCGGTGGCCTATAAATTGAAACTCCCGGCCAACTTACGGATCCCTAACTCCTTCCATGTATCTCTCCTCAAACCTGTGGTTCTTAACTCTTTTTCCAAGTCTACAGGTACGCCTCCTGCTCCGGTTTCTGCTGAGGACGAGTTTGAGGTAGAGAACATTCTTGCCACCAAAAGGGTAAGAGGAAAGACCTTTTTTCTAGTAGATTGGAAGGGGTTTGGTCCTGAGGAGAGAACGTGGGAGCCCCGGGAGAACATCCATGCCCCTCTTATCCTTGCTAAATTTCTGTCTGGCCTAAAGAAGGGGGGGCCTAAAGGGGGGGGTACTGTAGCGCTGGCGTCCCTGCCCTCTGCTAGGCAGGGACGCTGTTCCCCTCACCTCTCTGCTCCGTGCCCGGCGTCCTCCTCCCGCTCTGCTGGCAGCGCGCGCTCCTTCCCGGCCACTGTGCTTAGGGCGCGCGCGCTCTCCCTCCCTCTTAAAGGGGCCGCGCGCGCCGTCCTAAGGAGTCCCCGGCCAATGGCCGGAGGACTTTACCATATATAAGGCACCTCCTCCAAAATGGAGGTGCCCGAGCAATGTTGTTGCACTGTTCACTACTCTGCTTCAGCCCTCAGGTCCCGTTGTCAGTTACCTGCCAGATACCTGCCTGATTCCTGCCAGCCTGCTGACTTATTCCTGCCTGATTATCTGCTACCTGCCTGCTAGTCTGAGGTCCGACGGTCTGCCTTACTACTCCTGTCAGTCTGTCTAAGGACCAGCCTGCCCGCTCACCTGGGAGCGCACGTCAGCCACCTGCCTGCTTGCCTGAAGTCCGACGGTCTGCCTTCCAACTCCTGTCAGTCTGTCTATGGACCAGCTTGCCCGCTCACCTGGGAGCGCACATCTGCTACCTGCCTGCTAGCCTACCTGGAGGCTCCGCCGTCACGTGCTGTGACCACCTGCCTGTCCAGTGACTCCTGCCCGCTCACCTGGGAGCGCTCATCTGCTACCTGTCTGCTAGCCTACCCGGAGGCTCTGCCGTCTTGTGCTGTGACCACCCGCCTGTCCAGAGACTTCTGCCCGCTCACCTGGGAGCGCTCATCTGCCGCCTGTCTGTTGGTCTTCCCGGAGGCTCCGCCGTCACATGCTGTGACCACCCGTTCATCCAGAGACTCTTGCCTGATCACCTGGGAGCTCACGTCTATCATCAGCCGCCACAGGTCGTACCAACCCTTTACCTAGAGACTGCCCCGGTCACTTGCCGTGACCATCTGCCCGTTCATTCAGAGACTGCCCCGGTCACTTGCCGTGACCACCAGCCCGTTCATCCAGAGACTGCCTCGGTCACTTGCCGTGACCTCCAGCCCGTTCACTCAGAGACTGTCCCGGTCACCTGCTGAGACTTCCTGCCCGTCTTCCCTGGTCGCCACCCGCTCCCTTACAAGGACCGCCCCCTTGTATAGTAGCTCAGAGGTTCCGCCTCCCAGACCCGTTACACATACCAGACAATATATGTCCTTCTATAATATATCCTCATATAATTTCCTATTGTGTCAAATATTATGCAATTACATTGTCCTAAATGATTGTATTTGCTGATCGTAACCTTAACGGTACGATGGTAGAGTCACCACTAGCACCTAAGAAACACAGTGAAGCCTGGTAAGTGTCCGGACGGAGGAGATAGCCATTGATGAGAAGCATTATTTTTTAGGATCATAGCCATGACTGTTATAGCATTTGCATAAGTCGCCCTTGTGCCATGTTGTTCTCCTTTTTTCAAGCAATGTCTGTAATCACAGTAAAACTATTGCAGTCTTCACAACACAGCCCGGCTCTGCTACGATTATGGAAGTCATGTCCAAGAGCAATAAAGAAAAATATTCACATGTGTTTTTAAGAAATTGCTACTGTTTTTTTTTGTTTGGATTATTTATTTCTTTTTTTATGTTTGCATTATTTTGCATTATTTTGTCTTTTTGCTACTTTTGTTGCATCTGTGCATTTTTACGTTTTTTCTTTTGTTGCTAATCACAGCATGTTCTAAGTTTCGTGATTTACTTATTTTTTTTCTTTCTTTGCTTTTTCTATAAATTTTACCATTAGAAAATGCACCTAAAAAATCATACACCTGTCTGTATGTGTCAGAGTTGTCTTGGGGTCTCATCTGTTTATTTAGTAGAGTAAAGAGGGAGGAGGTGAGTAAGGACATAAGTGTGAAGTGCTGGGTCCTGATTGCTTGTACAGTTAGGTCCATATATATTTGGAGAGAGACAACATTTTTCTAATTTTGGTTCTAGACATTACCACAATGAATTTTAAACAAAACAATTCAGATGCAGTTGAAGTTCAGACTTTCAGCTTTCATTTGAGGGTATCCACATTAAAATTGGATGAAGGGTTTAGGAGTTTCAGCTCCTTAACATGTGACACCCTGTTTTTAAAGGGACCAAAAGTAATTGGACAGATTAAATAATTGAAAATAAAATGTTCATTTCTAGTACTTGGTTGAAAACCCTTTGTTGGCAATGACTGCCTGAAGTCTTGAACTCATGGACATCACCAGACTCTGAGTTTCCTCCTTTTTGATGCTCTGCCAGGCCTTCACTGCGGGGGTTTTCAGTTGCTGTTTGTTTGTGGGCCTTTCTGTCTGAAGTTTAGTCTTTAACAAGTGAAATGCATGCTCAATTGGGTTGAGATCAGGTGACTGACTTGGCCATTCAAGAATATTCCACTTCTTTGCTTTAATAAACTCCTGGGTTGCTTTGGCTTTATGTTTTGGGTCATTGTCCATCTGTAGTATGAAATGACGACCAATCAGTTTGGCTGCATTTGGCTGGATCTGAGCAGACAGTATGGCTCTGAATACATCAGAATTCATTCGGCTGCTTCTGTCCTGTGTCACATCATCAATAAACACTAGTGAGCCAGTGCCACTGGCAGCCATGCATGCCCAAGCCATCACACTGCCTCCGCCGTGTTTTACAGATGATGTGGTATGCTTTGGATCATGAGCTGTACCACGCCTTCGCCATACTTTTCTCTTTCCATCATTCTGGTAGAGGTTGATCTTGGTTTCATCTGTCCAAAGAATGTTCTTCCAGAACTGTGCTGGCTTTTTTAGATGTTTTTTAGCAAAGTCCAGTCTAGCCTTTTTATTCCTGATGCTTATGAGTGGCTTGCACTGTGCAGTGAACCCACTGTATTTACTTTCATGCAGTCTTCTCTTTATGGTAGATTTGGATATTGATACACCTACCTCCTGGAGAGTGGTGTTCACTTGGTTGGCTGTTGTGAAGGGGTTTCTCTTCACCATGGAGATTATTCTGCGATCATCCACCACTGTTGTCTTCCGTGGGCGCCCAGGTCTTTTTGCATTGATGAGTTCACCAGTGCTTTCTTTCTTTCTCAGGATGTACCAAACTCAAGATTTTGCCACTCATAATATTGTAGCAATTTCTCGGATGGGTTTTTTCTGTTTTTGCAGGTTAAGGATGGCTTGTTTCACCTGCATGGAGAGCTCCTTTGACCGCATGTTTACTTCACAGCAAAACCTTCCAAATGCAAGCACCACACCTCAAATCAACTCCAGGCCTTTTATCTGCTTAATTGAGAATGACATAACGAAGGGATTGTCCACACCGGTCCATGAAATAGCCTTGGAGTCAATTGTCCAATAACTTTTGGTCCCTTTAAAAGCAGGGTGTCACATGTTAAGGAGCTGAAACTCCTAAACCCTTCATCCAATTTTAAGGTGGATACCCTCAAATGAAAGCTGAAAGTCTGAACTTCAACTGCATCTGAATTGTTTTGTTTAAAATTCATTGTGGTAATGTCTAGAACCAAAATTAGAAAAATGTTGTCTCTGTCCAAATATATATGGACCTAACTGTATATCCTGCTCTGCTTCTAGCACTTCTATTGCTCTCCTCTGAAGACATGTCCCTCTTGTGTGCAGCTGGCCGAAGCCCTGGACCTCTTCCAGGAACAGATGCTGAAAGAGGAGCGGCTGCAGCCGGAGGAAAGTAACTACACTGTTCTCATCGGAGGCTGCGGAAGAGTTGGATATATCCTATATATAACGTATTGACGGCTCTGTCTGACAGTCTAATATGTATGGGGTCCCGGACAATTTTTTGGGGGAGTTAATGATCCAGCATAACTGATCATTTAATTTGGCTGATCATTATGTTCTGGAGATAAGGTGCCAGTAGACATGTCTGGTGGTGACTCTCATAGAGAACACAGGAGTGTATGGGAGAGATGGCTGCCAGACAACTGTTAAGCGCGGGCCGTCTTTCATCCAAGAGCCATCTAATGTGTGTGGCGGGCTTTATAAGGTTGATCTGTGACCCCTTGATAATGAGCCATGATAAAGCAGCATTGGGTAAGCTCCAAGGAGTGGCCAGTAAAGTCCTTCTGCCTGTGTTCACATGGATGGGATTAGCCGGGGTCCATGCCATGGTGGCTGTGCTCATCAGGCCCTGGACACATTAGTCAGATCTGTACAGCATGTTGCAGCTTATTCTGAAATATTTATAACAAAGCCCAGATAATGGTCACATTAACTGTGACATGTTTGTAGCTTTTTAATGATTTAATACCAAAATGATCTTATTTACTCTGTGAAACAACCTTTAAAGGGACTTTCTTGTTTCACAAAACCGCTGTTCCTGGCTGCAGTTTGTTTAAAGAAATTACAAAAACCGTCTGTTCTCTATTCATCCTCCCCAGGTCCAGCGCAAAGTTTCTCCTGCTGCTCCCGCTGTCTGTTATTGTCTGCAGCGCTGACAACACATCTACAGCTCTGCAGCCTGTAGCTACGCTCAGCGGCTCGTGCCGTTAACTCGGGCCGACCTTCAGAGCTCACTGACTGACTGCAGTGCTTTCACCGTCACGTCAGCGCTGCAGACAATGACTTACACCAAAGCATTATTATTATTACTATTTATTATTATAGCGCCATTTATTCCATGGAGCTTAACATGTGAAAAAGGGGATATACATAACAAACAACAAGTACAATAATCTTGAACAAAAATGCAACGGCAAACTGTTACAGAAGGAGAGAGGGTCTCCCCGCGAGGGCTCACAGTCTACCAGGGATAGGTGAGGGTACAGCAGGTGAGGGTAGAGCTAGTCATGCAGCGGTGTGGTGGAGCGGTGGTTACTGCAGGTTGTAGGCTTGTCGGAAGATGTGGGTCTTCAGGTTCCTTTTGATGGTTTCCACGGTAGGCGAGAGTCTGACATGTTGGGGTAGAGAGTTCCAGAGTAGGGGGGAAGCACAGGAGAAATCTTGTATGCAATTGTGGGCAGAGGAGATAAGAGGGGAGTAGAGAAGGAGATCTTGTGAGGATCGGAGGCTGCGTGCAGGTAAGTACTGGGAGACTAGGTCAGAGATGTATGAAGGTTTATAAAAAATTTCAATAAAAAACATTGAAACCCAGATATATGGGGGAGACAGGTTGTGAATGGCTTTGTATGCCATGGTTAGGGTTTTGAACTGGAGTCTCTGGGTACATGGGAGCCAGTGCAGGGATTGACAGAGAGGAGAGGCCGGGGAACAGCGGGGGGGCAGGTGGATTAGTCAGGTAGCCGAGTTTAGGATAGATTGGAGGGGTGCAAGAGTGTTGGAAGGGAGGCCACAGAGCAGGAGATTGCAGTAGTCGAGGCGGGAGATGATGAGGGCGTGCACTAGTGTTTTTGCAGATTCGTGGTTGAGGAATGTGCGGATCCGGGAGATGTTTTTGAGTTGACGTTGGCAGGAAGTGGAAAGGGCTTGGATATGTGGCTTGAAGCACGGTTTGTTTCTTAAAAAAAAGAAATGCTGTGTTGGAATAGGGGTTGTCTGAAATAGGATAACCCCCTTAAAGTGAATCTGTCACCAGGTTTTTGCTATCTAATCTGACAGTAGCATAATGTATGGGCAGAGACCCTGATTCCAGCGATGTGTCATTTACTGGGCTGCTTGCTGTAGTTTTTATAAAATCACAGTTTTATCAGCAGGAGATTATCACTAGAGGACTAGTAAGCCTTCTGCTAGGTAGTCCGGGGCATTCATGTGCTCTGTATAACCCCATCCCCACCACTGACTGGAGGAAAGCTGCCGATCAGTGGTGTGGGTGGGGTTATACAAAGCTCAGCATTCAGAGAACTACTAGAGCTGCAGCAGATAAAACACTGATTTTATCAAAATAGCAGTAAGCAACAAAAAGCGTGAGATATCACTGTAATCAGGGTCTCACCTCTTATATCATGCTGCTCTCAGATGGGGCATCTAAAACCGGGTGGCAGATTCCCTTATGATTTAACAGCACTTTCAGATGACTTTTTAGAATAAGGAGAACTATCTAAGGAATAATTGCCACTCATTATACGCTCCTGAGTGTACATGAATGTATGGGGAGTGTACATTATATGATGGGTATCCTGCATTTTTTCTCTACATTATAAGCCTCAGCATTTACCTTTTCTGTGCTTTGCTTTTTATCCCTCCGGCTCCTCCTTCCATAGGTTTATAGGGGCATCGCAGACATTTTTGTTGAAATGAACCTGTCGCGTTCCTCCCGGTAGCGTTCGACTTCCAGTCACCGGGGTGGCACTGCTCTGTGTATAGAAAGTGGCGCCTGTAACTGCGACCCCTGTAGTGACTGATGGCAGCTCAGCATTAGGGCCGGCTGTCAATCAGGGCTGGGGGCACGGTTACAGCCGTCACTCTCTATACACAGAGCGGTGACTGAACCAGTGCCGCCCCCATGACTGATACCCAAACACTACTGTGGCACCCTGCTACCCACAGGTACCACAGGACCCAAAAGGGTGCATGGACGGACTTCTCCACAAGAGGCCCTTACTACACACAGACACCTCCACCCTTCCACCTCATACCACCAGAAGGAGCCCTGTTAGGGATATATATATACTGGAGGGTGGAGTTAGGTAGGGAGAGTGTGCTCGCACTTGAGATCAGTGAAGAGGCAGCACCTGTTGAGCTGCTGTGCTGAGGGTAAGCTAAGGCCTAAGCACGTGCTGAAGCCTGAGGGCCTAGAGCGTGGCCGGAGGCAAGGAGAGAAGAGAGGAGTTAAGGGGGCAGAGGAGCATCATAAGCTCACCCCAGAACACAAGCCGGACGCCGGGTCCGTGCCTATAGGGTCCTCTATGCCCAGTAGGAATAACTTGTATATCAGGAGGATTCCAGACCCCTCTTCAACCTGAAGCTACAATCATCTACAGAAATAGGAACCACGAAGGCCCCAGCGTCCAGGGATAGTGGTAGCCAGAGAAAAGTTCTTACTACCAAGCAGACAGGTGAGAGAGTGAAACAGTACAGATGCTAGGTCTAGTTCCAGGCTGGTCAGGAGCTTCAGAGAGAGAGAGGAAGAAACCGATCAGGAGTCCTACTACCTGCTCACTGGGGAGATTTCAGAAGTGCACCCTTCCTATCAAGTACCCTGGACCATACCTGCCGTTTACAGCAGTAAAGGTACTGAAGCGAATCCCCTGTGTGCGTGCCTGTTATTCTCCCCTGACCCAGCTGGGCCACCTCTCACCTGCGTCCCTTCCATCAAGCCTGCCCTGGGGCCCACTCCGCCTGCGGGGAGCAGAAACATCTCAGCTGCCATCCCATCACCCCTGGAGGTCTGCAGCGCGCTGGTACCCATTACGAGGAACCACAGGTGGCGTCACGAGACAAAACTGTTATTCATCCCTTCATGTAACAAACCCCTTTTAAAGAGTGACCTCAGGGTATGGGCCCCGGAGCCGACTGCCGTGACAGCCCACAGAAGGTCAAGGCCTGGGTACCGAGTTTCCCCCATATCCCCCTGGGCGAGTCACTACCAGGTACAATAAAGTTCATTTCCTCCTGGCAGAGGGAGTCTAAATGCCGGCACCGGGCAGTTTCAGAATGCTATTAACCTGCAGAGTAACCCCATATCTACAGGTTGATAGCGTTTGTTCACGTGACAGGTTCCCTTCCCTTCTCCCACAGATTTAGCAGATATTGAGAGTGAATGATTAGTGCAGGAGACCAAAAAATGTCTTTTAAGTGACAAAAGAAGAAGGTTTATCTGATAATGTATATTACAAAGTGTCTTATCTTTACTTGCACTATTGATTAATGAAATCAGGTTAGGCTGGAGCAGGAGCACAGTGATAGGACAATCAGAGGGAGACACGGGCAGATCGTGCTGCAGCTTATTCTAGTAAGGAGTTTATCTCACTTCAGTGCTGAGCACTTCTACACAACCATATCACTGCCACTGCTTCTGAACATGTGCTGAATGGAAAGCGGGAATCCCTCCCGCCTGTGTGCGATGTGTACGTGAGCAGACAGTGCAGCATTCTCTACCCACTAGCTGAGAGATAACTGAAGCTTAGCGCTAGAGCCTGCAGAGGGGAGAACTGGTGACAATTGCAGGACACACAGGGGCCAGAATAGAATATACACATAGCAGTAGCCACCTGACATGACTGTTATGCCCTCAATATAACATTCATTGTGTACGCTGTCCATCAGTGTACAAGCTGTGGGGATCTGGCCGAGGCCGGCAGTACCAGGCGCACACACTTATATGGATCTTGCTGTGAAGGGGCGTCAGCGCCCCAGTGAGCACCATGGACCATTTGTTCTGTTAATTGGGAGGACCAATAACGTAATGCAGTAAAGTACCTTTACATTATCTGATAATGCCCTGTATATTATGTACTTACATTATTATTGCTATTATTACATACAGTTTTTACAGTACAGACTCATTTCTTGTTACATCATTTAGATGAAAAAGCGAGGTCTGGTTCCCACAGATGCCACATATACTGCCCTGTTCAACGCCTGCGCGGAGTCGCCATGGAAAGACTCGGGTCTGCAGCACGCACTGAAGCTGCGGAAAGAATTGATGGACAAGAACATTGCGCTTAATGCCATCACTTACCGGAGCTCGCTGAAGGTCTGCACGCTGAGCTCAGGACTGCAGGGGAGCTGTGAGCTATTTAAGGTAAGTCAAGGTCACAGTCCTGGTCACCCACAATGGAGTCCTTATAAGATGCCCCTATCGTAGATTAACCGGGAGGGAACAGCATCATTGTAATCATTCCACGGGGAATCACCAGTGCACCATGTCTGGCCGGGGACTTAGCAGCCATCAGAAGGCACCACCAGAGTTCAGTTCTTCTGTGGGGACCAGGGGGTCACTTACTAAATTCGAGAAAGGTGGACAGCTTTGTACTATCTGCTACCAACACATCCACTGTCAGCTTAAGAGATAGGAAGATGGTGCTGGGGTGTAAATTTTCAGCTAGTTAGTATGTGACCTGTTAGGGGGGCACAGTGACCCCACTGATCCTGGGCACTGGTGCAGCACTGCGCCCCCTTCACTGTGTTTTTCACTGGCCACCCGGCTGTTCTGGGAACGGCAAAGTGACGCTTTCCCTGAGATTTTGATTTTGGTTAGATTTCTCTTGCAATACTCAAGCAGTGATGTCGCGAGCTGGATAATAACAAGCTAATATGGTCTTCTTGGGTTTATAGGAAATTGCACAAAAATTCCGTGTCGTTGGCCCTGAAACATTCACCGTCCTGTTTATGGGATGCATAAAGGATGAAGAGCTGGGCTTCCTACAAGCTCTGCAGGTATGGCTTGCTGCACACATCCTACATCCTATATCCGTACAGTGCACACTTACCTGGGAATTATGTCTCACACTTCCGACATGATGAGATGCGCAAAAACATTGAGGAATCATGGAGCAACTGTTCATTTTACTAATACAGATATTTCTTGCTGCAGTATTTCTGCTGAAGTGACGATGGGGCATGCCGGCTGAGGGTGGGACTCTTGGATTCTCTGATGACTCTGTTGGGCTCGGTGCACATTACGTTTGTGGCCATTGTTGGGCGCATACACATAGAAGGTGTGTGCCCCCTAGTGGCCACTGTCAGGATGGATGATGAGGCATCCGTCCACTATTGGGACCCATTGTAAAGAAATGTATACCGCATTGCAGAGGTCGCTCTACATTTTTTACAGAAGAGTAAAAATCCTCCTCATAGTATTTTTCAGGAGTATTTTTAGCCAGTCTTTGAATATTAGAGAAGAGGCTGCAACTTGTGCTTTGCTCTACCGCTTCACCATCTTTGACGTATATTTACGTCAAAGGTCGTGTCCCTGCCTTTGATGTGATCTCGCACACCGAGCCCACATATTTCCCTGCACATGATGACTGATTTAATCAACCATCATCTGCCTTTAATAGCTGCTGATGTACTGTTGCTCCGCCTGCTGCTATTAACCCGTTAAATCCAGCTGTCAATCGCTGACAGCGGGATATAGCGCACGTCGGCTGGAAGCGCGTCATACATCCTGCCACGTGATTTTGGGGCGCCGATGGGTTGTCATGACAGCTGGGGGTCTGCTGATGACCTCCCATACATGTCATTATGACCCTCCTATGGGCCGGCGTTCATAGAAGATGGTGATTTCTGCTATAGATTGCAGTGTATGTACAGCACAAGCGATCAGACGATCGCCGCTCCAAGTCTCCTAATTAATCTGATCAGTAAACATTGTAATGGGGAAAAAATCAAAATGCCAGAATGACGTTTTTTTGGCTGCCACAGCATTGCAGTAAAGTGCAACATCAAAGTGGTTGCAGGGAGTATATAAGGATATGTAGCTCACAAACTCCTAAATATATGATGTTTTCATTTACAATGTATCTAATTTATACATGTATATAGAGAGTACTGAGCATGGATTTGTAAGGTTTCATAACTTCCATGCTAGACAAAATTCTATAAAATAAATAATGTGACAATTCTTTCATGGCCGGAGGTGATAATAAACTGATATAACCGTGTACACTAGTAATTAGAATTCCCTGGGCTCGGGGGTAAGAGGCAATATTCCTGATGATCAGGGTCCCGTGTAGGGACGGTCACTGCTGTATACCATCTAGTACAGAGGTACAGAAGCTGGCGGCGCTCCCATAACCTCCGGGCTGCTGGATTCTATCAAACATCTCCATGTTATTCTGTATACAGTTATATTCTTCTTTCCATCACAATGCGGTGGGATATCACTACAATATGCCAACATGGTGTGATTAGTGGAGGGCGGCTGTCAGTATCCCCCGACTTTAGAATTAGATTGAATAAACCTTCAAAGGGGGTGTACAAAGTTTAAAAGATATCTCCTATCCATAGGATAACTTCCCGATGGATGGGGTCTGACTGCTGGGAGCCTCACCAATCCTGAAAACTGGGGATTTGAAGAGTCCTTTGTGACTGATGTGATGGTCGATCATTGCTGCACCATACATTCTCTATGGGACGACTGAAGCTCTGTGCTCGGCTGGTCTTCAGCACTCCCATTAAGAATGAACGGAGCGGCAGTGCGTATACTCAACCACCACTCCATTCATCGTCTGTGGGACTGCCAGAACTAGTGGAGCGCTGCTCTTGGCTATTTTTGGGCAGTCCTATAGACAGTGAATGGAGGGGAGGCTGAGCATGCTGCCTGTTCTTGGGTTTGCTAGGGGTTCCAGCAGTCAGACCCTCAGTGATCAGTAAGTTATCCCCTAACCTTTGGATAAGAGATGATTTTCTATTTTGGCAATAACCCTTTAATTGCATCCATGTGGTTATTTTCCCCCTATCCTGTCCACCTTTATTATGTCCGTTATTCCCTCTGGTGGTCAGTGCAGCCATGTAGTGTATGTCTGTACTACTCAGGCTCTGGGGGGCCGGAGCGTGCAGCTACAGAGCAACCTGCTCCACATCACTGCCAGGAGGGGAGATTTATTGCTGTGTAGTTAGTCCAGGTGGTGCCGACAAGTAGAGGGAACAAGTTCTGGCAATCCTGCCAAAGGAGCACAGTTATTCCTGCACCGGACCTGCATCTCCGGTGTGCGGCGGCCGGGAAGGTGCCCGCTCTCCTCAGGGAAGATGCTGACGGCCCGCAGGCACATACCCGTCCTTGTGCCAATGCACAGGAGATAAAGCAGGACATTTATCTAAGTAGTGATGTGGCGTCTCCCACCCGCCTGTCATATTTGTAGATGACGCGTGGCGGAGGGCAGAAGCCGGGGCAGGACTCCTATCCGGCTGCAGAAGTCTCATGTGTAGTGATACTCATGTGACTTTTCTAAAAGCATAAATCGGCCTGCAGAGGTGTCAGCGACGCTGGCTCAGACGTTACTGTGAGCGGAATAACAAGGCTTTGGTAACAGTTTCACCTCTTTATATTGTATTAGCTCCTTTACTTAGTCCTAGTTCAGACTGGTCTAAGAGATCGCCTGCTGATTCCTTTCTTGCGATTCTGATAGGAGATTTCTGTTAGAAGTTTGGCGCAAGGCTAGTGATTAGACTGGCTAGTGATTAGACTGGCCAGTGATTAGACTGGCCAGTGATTAGACTGGCTAGTGATTAGTCTGGCTAGTGATTAGACTGGCTAGTGATTAGACTGGCTAGTGATTAGTCTGGCTAGTGATTAGACTGGCTAGTGATTAGACTGGCTAGTGATTAGACTGGCTAGTGATTATAGACTGGCCAGTGATTAGACTGGCTAGTGATTAGACTGGCTAGTGATTAGTCTGGCTAGTGATTAGACTGGCCAGTGATTAGACTGGCCAGTGATTAGTCTGGCTAGTGATTAGACTGGCTAGTGATTAGACTGGCTATTGATTAGACTGGCTAGTGATTAGACTGGCCAGTGATTAGACTGGCCAGTGATTAGACTGGCTAGTGATTAGACTGGCTATTGATTAGACTGGCTAGTGATTAGACTGGCTAGTGATTAGACTGGCCAGTGATTAGACTGGCTAGTGATTAGACTGGCAAGTAGATAAGGATTTTGTGCCAGATTTTTAGTAACAAAGGGAATACAGCGGTCGGCCACTTTAGGTGGACTGTTCCAGTAGGCAGCATGCTGATAAGTTATTTTTTGACGTTTTGCATGATTTCCGCTGTCTTTGGTTGGCATATCCCCCCCCAATGGCACTTCCATCTGCAACCTGTAATGGCCAGTCGGGATACCCGCGCTGGCATCGGGGTCTTATTGCATGGATAGGCACGCTGGTGACTCGCCCCCAGGGGGCCGGTGGCTGATCGCCGGGGTTATATCACGTTGGCTGGCCCAGGGCGGTCAGTACACAAAAAGGGGGTATAAAATTCTAATAAAAGTTCGGGGAATTCGTAACGCCACCTGTGGTGTCTGGTGAAGGTCACCAGTGCCGCAACAGTACTCCGAGGCCGGTGTCAGGGCAGCTAAGATGGAGCGGGCCTCAGGGCAGTATAGAACGATGCAGTTTGCGCTGGGCGTTGTGGTGCAGGGAGAGGACGATAGCGCAGCAGAAGTAACGGACAGAGACAGGGGGTTTGCTTTGTTACCTTTTACTGGTACAGCTGTTAAGTACGGTCCGGGGTACTCCAGGTGAAGGGCACACTTTTGGACTTCTCCCCAGTGAGCGGGTATAAGGCCTCCTGTCTCTATGTATGCTCCTGGCCAGCCTGCAACTGGGCCTAGCTTATGTGTCCTGCTTTTTCTTAACCTGTTGCTCTGAGGTAGGACCTGCGGTTGGTAACCACTTTCCCTGGACGTCGGGGTTCCTGGTCCTGTACGTGTCTATCTTCAGGTTTGCCAGGGACTTGTAGTCCTCCTGGGATTCCGGTTGTTCCTACTGGGTGTAATGGATCCCTGTAGGCACGGACCCGGTGTCCGGTAAATATAGCGGGGTGAGCTTACTGAGCTCCTCTGCCCACTTGGTTTCTCTCTCTTTATCTCCTCGCCGTCGGCCACGCTCGGGGCCTTCACTACAAGGCAGCTGGTGTACTGCGTCTTCACCGCTCTCTGAGCGTCGGCACGCTCTCAGACACCTTCTGTCTGACTGCTCTGCACACTCACTCACTGCAGACTGAAGACTAATCTGTTCTGAAGACTGAGCTGCCTGGCTCCACCTTCCCTTTATATATCCCTATCCGGGCTCCCTCTGGTGGTATGAGGTGGAAAGTGGAGGTGTATGAAAGTAGTGAGGGCCTCTTGTGAAGAAATCCAGCCATGCCCCCTTCTGGGTTCTGTGGCACCATACGCAGCAGGGCACCACATTCCCCCCTAGTAAAACTCAGTACTCCCGGACTGAAGCAATTTTGCAAAACAGGTTAAACAATAATAACATTTCTTCCCTTTTTGGGAGGCACATCTCTTGAACATTACAGGTGTAAAAACATAATAAATATATACAAATATAGAGCGTCCTCAGAATTTAAGTCTGTTCCGGTGAGGTCCCCTGACAGGGTGTCCATCTCACAGGTAAAGTACAAGGTAGCTTGAGGGACCTGTCCAAAGCAAACCCTCCACGTAGGCCCTTGGGTGGCTGCAAGGCATGGCGATTCTGAGTTGGACCTCCACTTCTGCCACCCAGACAGGTTTTTATTCTGAGGTCACCTAAAGGGGGCACTCCAGGGAGCGCAATTATTTACAGGAAACAGTTTTTGGGCTGCACACAGTCCTCTTCCACAAACTTCTTTATGTATATACCCTTACTGGTAACTAGATGCAAGTTAAGTGTCCATATCACTTGAATTGTTCATTAGCAAGGCAAAAACACATATGAATAATGAAATACACGAAAATTACATACAAATAACATACCCCAGGGACAACTATCTACACTGTCAGAGTTTCCTTTCTATTCTCTCTATCTGACAGGGGTCTGACCTTTGGTGCTACGTGTCGACCTACGTGGTACTGGGATGCTTGTGGTACTGGTAGTTGCACTACTTTCCATTCTGTCAGCACTAGGTGTGGAGGGGCTACAAGACTGCCTTGACCTCTCTGCGGGACTGGCAAGTGTACCATTAGTTGGCCTTCTTGCTCTGCTCCAACCTGGGATCCTTCTTCCGGGGATTCTTCTTGAGCAGGCTCTTCTGGGGCACCTACAGGTTCTTCTTGCTGTGGGTAGAAGGTGATTACAGGTATGATTACTGCTCCTCCTAGTTGGGGCCAATCTGCCGGGAAATCTCCTAATTCAGTATGTATTACTGCTTCTTTAGGCTCCTCTGGTACGGTGAGAGGCACTTCCTCCTGGGGCTTTAGCAGACCTGGACACAACTTCAGATGGTCTCTGGATACTGTTGCAGTCGTTCTTCCTCCGTCCTTAGTTATTAAACAGGTCTTCCGGTTATCAAACCTTGAGTTTAACACAGTGTAGGGTTCTCTCTCCCACTGGTCATCAAGTTTGTGGTTTCTCCTTTTTCTTTTTAACACCACTTCTCCTGGTGTGACGGGTTCTGCGGGCGCACTTCTATTGTAGTGGGCTTCCTGTTTGTCCCTCACCCGAGTGAGACTGTCTTCGACACAGGCCTGTACTCTTCTGTACTGCTCTTGTCTGGTCGTGTCCCAGTCCTCAGTGGACATATCTGCTTCGGGTTCTACTACACCAAGCTCCAGGTCCATGGGCAACTTCCCGGGTCTTGCTCGCATGAGATATGCTGGAGTACAATTGGTGGAACTCACAGGTATGTGGTTGTACAGATCTACCAGGTCAGGTAGTAGGTCTGGCCACTAATTTCTCTCCTCTAGTGGTAGGGTCTTCAGCAGGTCGATGATGATGTTGTTCATCTTTTCACAGAAACCGTTGGTTTGGGGGTGGTACTGTGTAGTCCGGATCTTTTTACACCCGTACAGATGGCAGAACTCCTTGAACAATTCGGCCTCAAAGGCTGAGCCTTGATCTGTCAGCACCTGCTCCGGGTATCCATGTGGCCTGTTGAAGTACGCCTGAAACGTCTTTGCCACGGTTTCTGCCGTCAGATCCTTGCGGGGGCGACCACCAGGAACCGGGAGTAGTGATCCACCATGGTCAGTGTTATGCACATGCCCGGACTGACTGGCGTGTGCGTGTTTAGTGATCCCACTGGACCAAGAACCGGAGAGTGCCTGGAGGGGCGTAACTAAGTATCTACCCGATCCGACCAAGGTCGCACGACGGCTAACGACGCCAGTGCACCAGGGAGGAACTGAGCAGAGGGACCAGGTGCTACTCCAGGTCAGACCCCGGACACGGCTGTTGACCCACACCGGAGAATACAGGAACAGGCAGGTTAGGCTGGCACACTGACTGGTGGGTATAGGCAGGCACGGCTGGTATGCAGACAGGCGGGCACTGGTAAGCACGACTGGTATGCAGGCAGGGGGTACTGGCAAGCACGGCTGGAGTGCCGACAGGGAGGCACTAGCAGGTTGGAGCACAGACTGGATAAGTTCCAGTACAGACTGGGACTCAGGAACAGAACCGCAGATGCGGTAGACAAGCAGAGCAGAGCGAGACCGCCTGGAGCGGCGAGCAAAGGCAGAGCAGAGCGAGACCGCCTGGAGCGGCGAGCAAAGGCAGAGCAGAGCGAGACCGCCTGGAGCGGTGAGCAAAGGCAGAGCAGAGCGAGACGGCCTGGAGCGGCAAGCAAAGGCAGAGCAGAGCGAGACGGCCTGGAGCGGTGAGCAAGGCAGAGCAGGCAAGAACCGCCGGAGCGGTGAGCAAGGCAGAGCAGGCAAGAACCGCCGGAGCGGTGAGCAAAGGCAGAGCAGAGGGGACAGGGCTCTGTTCACACGGAACAGACTGGAAGGGAAAGGCAGAACCAGATACACACAAGATACTTGCAATGAAATAGCGAGTGGACTCTAAACTCACAAACGGGAGTACAGGGACAACGAGTAGGAGTTAGGTACGGGTTCAGACTCTGCAGGAAAAGGGAAGGTACGGACATAGAGAAAAACAGGTAACAGGCTAGGAGAGTATTCAGACAAGAACAGACACAGCAGCAAGATACAGGAGCGGGTCTAGGTATGCGGCCCCTAAAAGGCGGAACGAACAGGCTAGGAGCGTGTTCAGACAGGAACAGGCAAGATACAGGAGCGGGTCTAGGTATGCAGCCCCTAGAAGGCGGAAAGAACAGGCTAGGAGCGTGTTCAGACAGGAACAGGCTAGATACAGGAGCGGGTCTAGGTATGCGGCCCCTAGAAGGCGGAAAGAACAGGCTAGCAGCGTGTTCACACTGGCCTGGAAATACAGCCTCCAGGATAGGCAGACAGACAACAGGCTAGAATATAGTTCAGACAGGACCTGGCACATCAGCAGCGAAAAGCCATCTGACGGAATGCATTGCTCAGGCACCAGCTTGTATGAGGAGCTGGTTTAAATATCCAATGACTGATAGCAATAGGCTGAGGACGCATTAGGGGTGTGCCCACAGCAGCTACACGAAACAGGAAGTGACCGGGCCGCCGCCCTAAGCAGCCAGAACAGAGGCAAGCAGACAGCATGGAAAGAAGCCAGGCTAGCAGACTGGACTGATGATCAAGTTTGCGATCTTGCATATTGGGAGATGGTGCCCTATGCAAGAACGCCGCCAGGTATGTTAGAGTCAGGGCATAGGAATATCCTGACCTGCTGGGTGACAGCTTGACATGATCCAGGGCCACGATCTCCAAGGGTCGAGTCGTCTTGATGGGTTGCAGGGGTGCCTTCTGGCTGCTGTAGTCTTTTCTCCTGAGGCTACGGGGTCCACAGTCCCGGCACCACCTCTCAATGGAACTGCGCATTCCTACCCAATAAAACCGACACTTCAGCAGGGCTTCTAGCTTCTTCCAGCCAAAGTGCCCCGCCTGATCGTGGTAGGCCTCCAACACCATCTGGATGTCCATCCTGGGCACTACAATCGGCCATACCATCTCATGGGTCCTCGGGTTGACGTACCTCCGGCACAGCTTCTCTCTATAGATGAACAGCCGGCTTCTCTCATTCCACAGTTGCTTGGCTTGTAGAGACGCGTCTTTCTCCAGGGAGGAACCTTCCTGGGTTATCAGTTCCTTAATACGACTGACAACCGGGTCACTGTCCTGGGTCTCCTTCCAGCTGTGGTGAGGCAAAGGGTTTAACGTCCTACCGCGATGGCTACTGGAGGCTCGTTGCTCTTGGACCATTCCATTACGGTGAAAGGCAGGTAGCTCAATCTCCTCCAGGTCATCCACTTCCTCTTCAGTGTCCGACTGGTGAGGCCTCCTGGACAGGGCATCGGCGTTGGCATTATTGCGGCCTGCCCGGTACTTAACTGTTTCCCGACCGCCCACTGTATATAAATGTCGGCGCTGCCTGGGCTCTGTGCAGCGCCGACGTTTAAAAACGGTGGTTGGTCCCGCAGTGCTCAGGACCCCCAGGGTCCTGCAAGCGCTGCGGGTGCGGTGCAGAGCGATAGCTCTGACAGGGGACATCATCGGGACCTGATTGGATCAGGTCCCAATGATGTTAACCCTTTGCTATCTTCTATATGCCGCAATCTATAGTGATGGCGGCATATAGAAGATAGTGAGAGGAGAGTGGGTCGTCCACTTACCTCTCCGACGGCCCCCTGATACCTTCCAGGACCTGCCGTTGAAATGGCAGCTGGAGGTCACATGACCGCCTCCAGATCTGCCATATACGGTGTCCTGCTAGGCTCAGCCTGCAGCTGAGTCGAGCAGGAGAAGGACAGTGTGAAACTGTCAGCATAGATCTCAACCAATGCAATACATATCTATTGCATTGGATGAGATCAGTGATTAGAAAAATAAAAATTAATGTCCCATACAGGGACTAAATAAAAATGTAAAAAAAAAAATCACAAAATAAATAAAAATAAATAAATAAAATATTAAACCAATAAATCCATATATTTATGCAAAAACAAAAAAAGTACACATATTTGGTATCGCCGCGTCCAAAACAACCCGATCTATAAAACTGTCACACTAATTAACTCCTGTGCACACCGTAATAAAAATAAATAAAAAACGGAGCAAAAAACTATGCTTTTTCATCATATCGCCAAAGAGTCGAAAAAAATGCGATCAAAAAGCAAAATGGAAATAAAAATGGTACCGCTGAAAACGTCATCTTGTTCCGCAAAAAAACGCTCCATACAGCTCCATCAGCTGAAAAATAAAAAAAGTTATAGCTCTCAGAATAAAGCGATGCAAAAAAAATATTTTTTCTATAAAATTGTTTTATTGTGTAAAAGCGCCAAAACATAAAAAAATATACAGTAAGTGTAGTATCTCTGTAAACGTACAGACCCGAAGAATAACGCTGTCTTATCACTTTTACCACACACAGAACGGCATAAAAAAAACTCAAAAAACAATTCCTGAATTGTTGGTTTTTGTTAATTTTACCTCACAAAAAACAGAATAGAAAGCGATCAAAAAATGTCACGTACCCAAAAATGGTACCAATAAAAACGTCAACTCGTCCCGCAAAAAACAAGCGGTCACATGACTCTGTAGGCCGAAATATAGAAAAATGATAGCTCTCAAAATATGGCGATGCAAAAACTAGATTTTGCAAAAAAAAGCGTCTCTTATTGTGTGACAGCTGTCAGTCATAAAAACCCGATATAAATCTGGTATCGCTGTAATCGCACCGACCCGAAGAATAAAGTAATCTCATCACTTATACCGCACGAGAAACGGCGTAAAAAAAAAAAATAAAACCAATTCTTCACCTGCTACTGATTTTGTTTATTATGTCTCCCAAAGATCGCAGTAAGGCTCTGCTCACATTTATCCTGCGCTCTGCGCTGAGCACTTACACCAGAGTTTCCGTGTAAATCTCTGAGATACGTGATTGAGACGGAACCCATGACGGAAGATTCCCTGTAATGAGGCAGATATAGGCCACTGTGGATGCCATCTGGCCTGTGAGCCCACGGTGTCAGTTTTTTAGGCGTGCATAAAAGTGCGGTTGACCACAGTTTTGTGCACTTCTGAAAAAAAGGACACCGCTAAACAGAGGCCAGACGGAGTCCAGAGTAACTCTGCTGCCTCATTACAGTGAATGGATCCCACAGGGGTTTCATCTGAATTACATCACTTGGAAATTTAGATGGAAACCCCGATGTAAGTGCTCAGCCTCGAGCGCCGGATAAATGTTACTTAAAATGTTCCCAATAAAAGCTTCAACTCAGTCCTCAAAAAAAGCTAGTCCCCACTCAGGTCCGTCATCTGTCAAAAATATTCCAAGTTACTGGTAGCAGAAAGGCTCTGGAAAAGCGAAATGGCCCTTGCCCCCCAAAAGAAATTCAGAAAATTTGGTGCTCCCAAATCCAAATGCCTATTCTACAATAATTTGTTCTCCAATTGTCAAATAGCGCTCCGTCCCTCCCAGATCTCGCCGTATGGCTGAGCGGTACGATACAGCCAGATATGGGGTATTGCCACTTTTAGAAGAAATTGTGTGACGCATTTCGGCACCATTTTTACCCATTGCCCTGTGTGAAAACGTAAAATCTGAGGGTAAAACATTTTTTTGTGGTAAAAATACAATTATGTTTTCTTCACTGCCCAATGGTATAAATTTAAAAATTAAAAAATACTCACTACTTCCCTAGATGAATTCCTTGTGAGGTGTAGTTTACAAAATGTGGTCACTTGTCGGGGTTTCTGCTGTTTCGGCATGTCAGCGACTCTTCAAATGTGACATGGTGTCTGCAACCTATCCCAGCCAACATAGCGCTCCTTTCTCTTCCGAACCCTGCCGTACACCAAAGCAGTGGTTTTCCTCCACATATGGGGTATCGGCGTACTCAGGAGAAATTGCACAACAAATTTCATGGTGCAATTTCTCCTATTACCCTTATGTTAATCCAAAATTAAGGGATGAAAAACGTTTTTGAGGGAAAAATGTGCAAATTTTATTTTTACAGCTCAATATTATAAACTTCTGTGAAGCACCTGGGGGTGCGAGGTGCTCACCAAACATCTAGATAAGTTCCCTAAGGGGTCTAGTTTCCAAAATGGTGTCACTTGTGGGGGATTTCCACTGTTTAGGGGCATCAGGAGCTCTCCAAACGCAACATGGCGTCCGCTAATTATTCAAGCAAATTTTACATTGAAAAAGTCAAATGGCGCTCCTTCCCTTCCAAACCCTGCCGTGCGCACCAACAGTGGTTTTCCTCCACATATGGGGTATCGGCGTGTTCAGGAGAAATTGCACAACAAATTTCATGGTGCAATTTATCCTATTACCCTTATGATAATGCAAAATTAAGGGATGAAAAACGTTTTTGAGGGAAAAATGTGAACATTTTATTTTTACAGCTCAATATTATAAACTTCTGTGAAGCACCTGGGGGTGCAAGGTGCTCACCACACATCTAGATAAGTTCCCTAAGCAGTCTAGTTTCCAAAATGGTGTCACTTGTGGGGTGTTTCCACTGTTTAGGGACATCAGGAGCTCTCCAAACGCAACATGGCGTCTTCTAATTATCCAAACAAATTTTTCTTTCAAAAAGTCTAATGGCGCTCCTTCCCTTCCGAACCCTGCAGTGCGCCCAAACAGTGGTTTTCCCTCACCTATGGGGTATCAGCGCGCTAATGAGAAATTGCACTACAAATTGTATATTCCATTTTTTCCTGTTACCCTTGTGAAAATAAAAAAATTGGGTCTAAAGTAACATTTTTGTGAAAAAAAGTTAAATGTTCATTGTTTTCTTCCACATTCCAAAAATTTCCGTGAAACACCTGAAGGGTTAATAAACTTCTTGAATGTGGTTTTGAGCACCTTGAGGGGTGCAGTTTTTAGAATGGTGTCACTTTTGGGTATTTTCTGTCATAAAGGCCCCTCAAAGTCACTTCAAATAAGATGTGGTCCCTAAAAAAATGTCTTTGTAAATTTTAATGGAAAAATGAGAAATCGCCGGTCAACTTTTAACCCTTATAGCTTCCTAACAAAAAAAAATTTTGGTTACAAAATTGTGCTGATGTAAAGTAGACATGTGGGAAATGTTATTTATTAACTATTTTGTGTGACATATCTCTCTGATTTAAGGGCATGAAAATTCAAAGTTTGAAAATTGGATAATTTTCAACATTTTCACCAAATCTCCGATTTTTTCACAAATAAACGCAAGTGATATCGAAGAAATTTTACCACTATCATGAAGTACACTATGTCACGAAAAAACAATCTCAGAATCAGGGGAATCTGTTGAAGCGTTCCAGAGTAATTACTTCATAAAGTGACAGTGGTCAGAATTGAAAAAATTGGCCCGGTCACGAAGGCAAAACCAGGCTCTGGGGCGAAGTGGTTAAATAAATATTGATTTTATTGGCATCTGTGCTTCATTTATCTTGATTGGATTGCTCTAAGACTGAAGTATTGCATTTAATAGACCCCTTTACGCTTTTGGATTAAAATGTGATATGTTGCAGTTGTGAAAAGTACTTTTGCAAAAGACATGTAAATTATACTTGTGACGAATGCAAACAGTAAATTTAGCACCGTGAACCTTATTTACCATTTTATATAGAAAAAACTGAACTTTTTTTTTTAAATATATTTACATACAGTTTGATGTGATTAGTGATAGTCTACAGTTATATAAAGATTATTTTTTTATGTGCAAATGTGCAATATGCATGAATATTGCAATAAGGCCTTGTAACATATTTTGATACAAAAAAAAAAAAAAAATTAAGTTTTTGATTTAATTTTTCATTTGTTTATGGACAACCATGTTCACATACAGTATAATAATGCAACAGGTATTCAAAGAAAACACTTAAATTAGCTAAAAATCAAGACTTTAATATGTCCGGTCAAAAATGACCAGAACATTATAAGTGTATAGTCGACCCGAACAGAACAGCAGGGTTAAGTCAAAAAAAATTTGAGCAGCTCGGAATTTGTTTTCCATTTTTTAGACTTTTTAAGTTTGGCTGCAGTGGCACAGAGAACGCGGACTCAGTGCTACAATAAAACAAGTTGTTTATTAACTATTTACAAAATTATTCAATTATATATCAGTGACAATACAGACAGTGTAGAGCGACCTCTGCGCTCTCTCTCTGTCTCGTGCTTGTGGTCACCGTCTGGCCCTGTTTATGGGCCTGGTTATCTGAACGATGCCCTATAAAATATCAAACCCAGCGCTACAGCACTAAGAAGTATGACACCAATAGCTTAGTTGTCGACTATATATCCTTGATTTTCCCTGATACAGGTAACCACTGTCTGTTAAGCTCACTAAACCTTGCGTGGCTCGGTTATACTCCTACTGAGCTTCACACCAAGAACATATACGGAGTACAATTACCACTGTAACATCAATATTCACATAAAGTATATGCAACATACATCGTTGTATGAATATTGGTATAAATGCACACTAACCTATAATAGTTAAAGATACACTGGACTGTCAGCCAATAGTGTCTGGGTCGAATCAGTATGGGCCTCCGTCAACCCGCTGTATTTTCCAATGGCAGTCGCCACCCCAGACCCTAACAGGTGCCCACACTACACTTTCCTGCAAGGATGAAAGTCTCACACTGTGGGCCACAGTCAATTTCTTCTACCACAGACCTTCTGTCCTTGCCTCCAATTTCCAGAGAGACAACTCATGCTCCCTTCTGCTCACATAACCGAATTTCTGTCCTTCCAATTGGGTCTACGCTCACACGACCGAATTTCCATTTCTGCAATAGGGTCTGCGCTATCTGCTATCTTTAGCCTCGACAATCAGGATCTCTTAGCCTTTGTAAGGACTCTGCACCCCTTGCTTAATCCACTTCCAATACTGATCTTGTGTTTCTGGACATACTCATCACCTACGTCAGGCCTAGCTACCACAGGTGACTTGTTACAAGTCGGGACGACGACTGACTTCCTGGCCTGACCCCTGTGGCTTTTGTATTTTTCTGCTGCAGATCACATGTCCCCTGTGCACCTAGCTCTGCTTTCCTCTCATTCAGCCGGCCTTCTGTCCCTTGGTTCCAATACCATTTCAGGTTCCTACACCTAAAGTCTCTGATCACTACATGACAGCATCTGCCCACAAATACCTTACAGCTCATTTCTATTATATGAGTCACTCACTCTCCTTACATTCCTCCACTCTTTAAACTCACCATTACTTGGATGAGAAAGGTTACTTATGCTTTAGACGCTCCTTGGTGGTGGTCTCAGAGTCGCCAATATCCAAACACACTCCTGTGTCTGCTGTATTACATACTGCCATATGAAATCATCTTCTGCATACCTCCTGGGTGAAACACCAGCATTGGTACATTCAGATCTGTGAAGTCCCTCCTGACCTGTCTCTTCTGGAACACTTAGGCCCTGAGACACTCTTCCTGTGATTTTGACCTCTAGCCTACCCTCTAAGCTAGCCCCGGTCATTCTCTCTTCATCAGACACATGTGGCGGTAGCATGTAAGGGTGCCGCACTCTCTCTGGTGCGACGCCTTCTCCTTTCGGGTGTACTCTCCTTGTCACTCGATGAGGAACAGCCTCCCACGTGTAGTCCAATTTTCCCCAAGGGTGCTTCACTTGAACCAAAACTCGATTCCCCAGCTGTAATGGTGCCTCCTGCACAGGAGTTACTACAGGATGCCTTTTCCCCTGGGGCTTCTGTACAATCTTAAGTCTCAGTGTCTCTAACCGATGATGGTGTTTCCACACCAAAGTTGTGGTGTTTATCTTCGTACTATCTTCCTCTGGATCAAGCTCTAGCTCAGTAACCTTACGGCTGTTACGTCCAAACAGCAACGTGTAATGCGTGTACCCTGTCATGGCATGAACCTGGTTACTGTACACCCAGACCAGTTCTGGTACAAATTCAGGCCATTGCATCTTCCTGTGTCACGGTGTAGGGGAATGCTGGTGAGGAAATAGCAGATACGGGCTGGGTGAGCAGGGAAAACTAATCTGTCCCTGGGAACCCTGAATAGCCCTGACCCCGAAGGTATCTCTGATGGTGAGAAGGTTTGGGTCTCCACCCTAAGCCCTAACTCCTTCACAAGCCCTGCACTAATTCCCCTAATCTCCCTCCTCAGAACAAAGGTACAGCAATCTCAAAGGAAAGGACTTCAGCGGCACAAAAAAACAGGACTGCACAGCACGGCTTCCACGTATAGAGTGAAGCTCTATCAGCTGCACCACCTGGTGGAAGGAGAGGCTGCTTAAAGGCTAAGGGGAGTAGACTCACACAGAAACTCACATCCACCAGGACATGTCAATAGAATTGGCATTAACCCATGCAGTACAAGAGGGAATTTCACAGTTTAAGTTACAGCAGCATCTAGAATAGACCGCAGATACACAGCGCTAGACAGTGTGTGACATCCTGTCATCTTCCTGTTGTCCTCCACAATTCTCAGAATGTAGATAAAGTTATGTTGAAACGTTCACAGTCCCCATTTCCCTGTGGGTGCTAGGGTGTAGTCCTGGAATTCTCAATGTTGTACAGTTGGTGCAATTCATCCATGACTTTTCCATGAAAACAGGCTCCTAGCTCAGAGTGAATTCTTTCTGGACACCCGTATACCCACATGAAGTCATGACAGATGGCACAGGCCACTGACTCGGCTGTTTGATTCCCAGTGGGAGTCATGACTGCAAACTTTTTAAAATGATCCATCATCACCAGACAGTACAAACAACCATTATCGGAGCGGCTGATCATAAGATAGTCCACCATCAGCACTTCCAATAGGAAAGAAATCCTCTTCACCTATATAGATGTTCTGTGTTTAGGGGGTTTAGTCATCTCACCCTGATGGGATTTCCGGTAATCTTCTTTCACCACTCGATTTACTTGTGGCCAATACAGAAACCGTTGTAGTCATTGGAAAGTTCTCTCTGTTCTGAAGTGGGTATCACTCTCATGGGCTTTCTTCTTCACTCTGGGCTTCATTCCTTGTGAAATCATTAGCAGACTACAATGAGGCAATCTGGGCTACCGCCCAGGGCCAAAGGCTCCTGGGTACTTTGGCCATATTGTCCTCATTATAATGCATTTTTTCACCACTGTCGGCGGTGCACATCTCCGGACAGGTAGCTTTCCTAAAGCTCAGCTGCCAGCAATTCACAATGGTTTACTGGCATCTACAAGGCTATGTGTGTATGTACTCTTAGGAATAACAGAATCTTTGGTCCTCTCCTCCACTTTTAGCTGAGGTTTAGAGGATTAATCGGAGACATAGAACTGCTGTTCTCCACTTTGGAATCCTACCCTTCAGATATATGGTACATGATGTATAGTATTGATATACCAAAAATATCAGTAATAATCAATTAAATTCTGAAAGACATTAATCAATTTAAAATTTGTATTTATTTAGTTTAATTAAATCTTGCATGGAAGGATGAAGACGTGTTCTTGGAGAAGCCTTCAACTTTAGCAGGTGTTTCTTGCTGGTCAGGAGGCCACGGGTAGATGGTTCAAATCCTTCCATACAGGTACAGCATTGATGGTGGACATGCTGTAGTTTCTTCAGGGAGCTAGATGTGGGGGTTTTCTGTCCTCGAGATGTCTAAGGTGCCCTGGTGACAGCAGGCAAAAATGCAACTTCCTCTGACAGCGCGAGCAGCCCTGGATAATCCACGCCGGCAGGATGATATCATCCGGCGGAAGATGGAACCTATGAGAAAAGATGTAAAACTAATGTAAGTAATGGGACTCCATATTAGAGGGTACTACTGTGGTGTCACTGTGGGAGAACGTTAGAGGAATCTCATCACACAGAGGGCAGGGATCTTTGCCAGTCATCATACATGTGACAATCCCACCACTGATAGATAACATCTGCTCCACATGACTTCTTCTCACTGACATCATACAACATGGAGATTATTGTCACACTTACCTCGCCTACTTTCCCCCTCTTCTACTTTCTCTGTTTTTTCTTGTCTTCTCAGTTTTAGAAAATATTTTCTTTTCTTCTGAACTGGAGATTCTAATCAAAAAGTCAGAAACAAATATTAATTATAAACTTCTAAAATATTTTCTTTGTATCTATATAGAGTTATGCAACTGATTAATATGCACCTGTAGCATTTCTGTGTGCCGCCATGTGGTGTCTCCAAGGAACTATGTCCCCTTATTATCATGACATTACTTGCAGCAAGCCACTGTGTTATTATATAATCAGTTAGATAATAATTCAATGCAACTTTAAAGAGGACCCGTCACTACATCAAAAGTGTCTGAGATTCACTATTATCTTATGTCTGCTTCTTCCCCGAGTATTCTGATATTTGTTTTGCTAAAATCCACCCTATGGTTGTAGAGATATGGGCATTTATATTTAGTGCTAATTTTTATGGTCTTTTCCAAGGGGGCATGGCTCACAATTTTATATTGCAGAGCAACCTAAAGACACGCCCCAGAGGATCCTGTGAGCACTGCCCTCTTGGAAAAGACGATAAAAATTAGCACTAAATAAGACCCGTAACTCAAAAAACGGAATACTCAGGGGAGCAACGGGAATAAAGTAAGTAATTTTTGGAGCCTTCATGTGCTGATTCACATTATAATTTTGGATTATAGGCTATAATTGGATGGCCTATAAACCTGTACATACCTGACAATGAGGACGAGGATGACTCGTTGTTTTTAGCAGTGAAACTCTGATTGTCTCCATTAGTTTTGGAAGAGGAAGACTCTTTCTGCCTGTTTGGTAGAAGAAAGACCAGTAAATTAAAAGGAAAAACAATAGAAAAAATGAAGAACACCTGTTTGTGAGGCCAATTAGGACAACCTAGAGGGGATACCCTGCCCAGGCCCTCAACTAGTAATATTGGCCTGAAATGAGCAGGAAATGAATGGCTGGTCACAATCATCAACTGTTATTGCAGTGTTATCACAAGCCAGATGCACAGAGGGGTGGTGGATGCTGGATTTAGATTTGTGTTACTCGTGTCTTGTATTTGGTTCTGAACATATATCAGAACTAAATCTCATAATAATAATAATCTACTCACATGTCTGAGTGTTTTTCACTGTTCTCTTGGGAACACTGTGGAGGTGACATAGGCTCTACATTGGTCATCATCCCGGTATTGGTGATATTTAGCTAAAACACACGGAGAAAAATAAATTGATTTATTTTTAAGCATTTTTGTAATTATAGGTTTTAGACATATTAGTAGCCACATACTTACTTTAGAAAACCTTTGATAATATGATACAAAGTTTTTTATTTCTGGCCAGTCATTGTCCTCTCTTGTGTCTGCCTCATCTGAATTCATGTGTCTGCTACAACGAGCTACAAAGTACAAGTGTTATCAGAGATAATTAGTATAAGACCCGGTCAGACAGTCACCCTGCTATCACTAATAATGATGAGAATTATTTTCACATAAAATGAAAGACAAGACACACAGCAGTTTTCTGCAGATGACGTCTCATTTTACTTACTGATAAAGTAGCGGGTGTCCTCATCTGACTTTAGCTCAGGAACGAACAGGGGCTTCTGACTTAGAAGATTGTCAAAGTCTAAGTGATGCAGAAATGGATGCATTTTGATCTCATTTGCTCCTCCTGGAAAAGGAAGACAAGAAAGAAAGTGATAGTCATTTTTAGAGAAACTGCTCCATATCGGTACAGTTTATGTTAACCTGAACTGAAGATGTAACAGCAGACATGAAGGAAATGTACTGAAAGTCATAGCATGAAAAATGGGGAATGGATAAGTAGGTAGAATACTGAACCTCATGGACGCAACCATTTGTCTGGTCACAGAGGTGTAATAAGTCATAATACGATTATAATATTACCTGTCCCAAGTCTATCTGCTGGATCTTTTCTGAGCAGCTGAGTGATGATGTCCTGAGCATCGGGTGGAGTAGAGTATTTATGATATGTCCAAATTAAATTATCTGTTATATAAAAAGCAAATATTACAGGAAATGAAACATTTTCATTTATTTTCATAAAAAATGTCCTTAATAAGGCTAGAAATTAAACCAGAAAACCAATGAAACCAAATAACAGTGACATCACAAGCATTCAGATTATTTTACTTACCCTCAAGGACACTGCGTAAAATATCTCTTTTTAAAGCCCCTTTAAATGGTGTACGTCCAAAAAGAAATTTATGTAGGGTGATCCCTACTGACCACCAATCAACGGGCCTTCCATAGCCTTTCCTTTGGATAATTTCTGGGGCCATGTAACTAGGGGTGCCAAAAGTCTGGAAACCAACAGAAGAATGAGATGATGATCAATAAGTATAATTGCGTCAAATAAGATCAGTGCAAACGTTTTATAGAGAAATTGTCAGAGAAGGAGAAAGAGATGAAATCTGTAAAGTGCAAGATCTTGTAAGTAAAGCCTACCTCTTCATCAAGGAACTCGCTGGTGATGTCCTCAGTTGAAGCCTTGTAGATATCTGAGCTTGGTCTCATGAGGCCGAGTTTTGAAACCCCAAAATCGGTGACCTTAATATGTCCTGTTGATGATATCAGGAGGCTGTGAAAGAAAGAAATGGTGTCAGACCCAAGTAATTACCCATAGACTGTATAAAAATTATAGATTTTTTTCCCCTTTATTATACTACTGGGGTCACTTACTTGCCAGGCTTCAGGTCTCTGTGCACCACACCATAACTGTGCAGGTATTCTACAGCAAGAACCGTTTCCGCAATGTACATACGGGCCAGGGGGACTGGTAAAGGACCCCTGCGCTTTATAAGACTGGCACAGTCTCCTCCTATAGAAGAAAGCAAATATGAGAGGTGAGGGTTTGTTACAATGTAAATTACACATGATGAGGGTGAATATGAAATAAGTGGAAATATTGGGACAAGATGGCCTATATAGAGATATACTGTGTAATGTAGAGCGTATACTGTATAATACATGTAGCCATCCATGTGGGCACATTATGGTCATATATAGGTGCTAGGATTAAACAGACGTGGGCTGGATATAGATACAATGGATGTGTCCTACCTGGTACATACTCCATGACCATACACAGATGAAGTTTAGTTGGAAAAGAGCAGAACATGGAGGCCACAAAGGGACAATCGGCGAATGCTGAGATGTCCCTCTCCAGAAAGGCCAATTCAAGTCTCTTTGGCTTTTTCAGGTTCTCCTTGTCCATTGTCTTCATAGCACAAATCTGGTTTGTGTCTTTATGGCGCACTAAGTGGACGGCCCTGGAGACGAAGAAAATCCATGATTTATTACAAATTCTTATTAACAGTCCATCTATAGACCTCATCAAACGATCTCCTGTACTAATGGTTAATACTAGATGTGAGGCCATCACTATAAATCCATGTCTAGAAATGCATAAAATAATACTCCATAAATGATTATCAATGGAGGGTCCACATCCACGTCACATCCTAACTGACCTGACAGATAGATGTGGACAGTGATGTGGACTCCTGATTTCTCTATGGGAATATTACATGGGCAGGACACCGAGGCATCATCATAAGGAGCCCTGGGAAATAAATATTATACCAAAGTAAAGCTCACCCAAAGGCTCCACTGCTGATCAGTTTGATCGGTTTATAGTCGCTCTTACAAGGATTTCTCACTTGGTTCAATGATCCGATCAAGGCCTAAAAAGGAATAAGAAATGACATTAAGACAGAAAATGCAGGAGAATAAAAGCTCAAGATGCAGGAACGTCTCTCTTCTATATTATGTCCCCACTGATTACACTGTAGAGAACGTGATACCAGCCGGACCCTCCACAGACCCCATTATATTATAAAGGGAAATCCCCCATACACATAAATCAATACTGCAGGGAAGGATAAGGGACATCACACAGAGGGGGCAGGAAGAATAACGCCATTATCACACATAATATGTCTGATCTACATGACGAACAGTGATATCCCATTGTCATATGGGATATAACATGGGATGTATAATTCACACCCGTCATCTGATGATATACAGACGTCCCTCTGATACTTACACTGGCAGATTCCTGGATGATCTCTGGTGTCTCACATATTCCACCATCAGTATTTGCCGGCACAGTTATTCCTAAAATAATGAAGAAACGTCATTTATTAAATGTCTGTATCAGCACTTAATAACCAAAAGAAAAGGAAGCAAAAAAGTCAAATATCAAAAAACATAACAAATTTTATTGATTAATCAGAACAATTCATGATAAAAAAATAATAAGAGAATGTTAGACACAGAGAACGCTCTCTCTTTCCAACCAAGAACAACTGATCAAAATCACTTCAAAACCTATTCATAATCGTATTCATACAAGTTTGTGTCTGTTTAGAATGTAGAAGATATAGGAACAATCTGTAGTCCTCAAAATAAATAAGACAAATAAAAAAGAGAAACCTGTACAGTCTGGGAGGGTGGGGAGCAAGACCCCGACATGTGTTTCGCATAGGCTTCTTCCAAGGGGTATTGAAGAAGTATTGCGTAGGCTTCTTCCATGGGGTGTGGAAGAAGCCTAGATGAAACGCGCATCAGGGGCTCACTCCACACCCTCCCAGACCATGCAGGTTTCTCCTATTTATTTGCTTATTTATTTATACAGAGGATGAAGAATAAATCAACATATTCTTTGCCGTTCTCAATAATGTAATATTTGAATGTAAAATATTAGATGATCGTTTTACCTTCTATCAGATCGGATTTTGGCCCTGGCTGACTGTTATCAGGGTCAGCAACATTTAGGATTTGCCCCTCTGCGGAGTCGCCTTTTGATGTTTCCTGATGGATATAAGATATACAATTAATATAACATTTCTCAAACACTAGATTACCATATATATAAAGCGGGAAGGATTAAACCTGGATTTACTTGACAAGTTCAGTATTGGACGGACAATTCACAGCCGCTCTATCAAGCAAATTTACATTAATATTTAAGGGACTTGTATCTACAACTGTTCTCTAATAACTTCTATCAGAACTGCAGCATTTACAAGGAGGAAGATTGTGATGATGGAGTGAGACAGAGGTAGAAATACAAGCTCCGCACCGCTGAGTACAGACTATCACCACCGAGGATGGAGCCGCAGAGACAGGCCGCCATAGAATATCCTGTGTCTGCCTGGAGCGGAGAGGGGAAGGCCTCTATCATCATAAATCTGACCTTCTGCTATATGACTGGTAATCTGGAGAAGATCAGACAACAAGGACATGAGATGTAGAAGATGATGGATCCTTACCAGGCGCTCCAGTGAGTAGGCCGGATACTCCAGTACAAGCAGGACATTCTGGGCCAGTTGTTTAAAAAAGGCCAATTCTCCACTTTGGGATTTTTCTTCAGCCTATAAAGATGAAAATTAACAAGAAATGAAAATAATCAATAAAATTCATGAACATATATGGTATTGCCACGTTTGTTAAAGTCTGATCTGATAGGTGTTTGGTATCAATAAAAAACTGAGTTCACTTCGCAAAAAAAGGCTTTACTTAGTCCTATCAACAGAAAAATTACAATGTTATGGGTCTCTGAATATAGTGACACAAAGAACCATTTCATCTCAATTGGAATTTTTTTCCCCTTGTTTCAATACAATGTATGGTAAATAGGATGGAGACATTGAAAGCTGCAACTCATCCCAAAAAAGCAAGCCCTCACATGTCTATGCCAATGGAGAAATAACAAAGTTATGGCTCTTGAAAGAGAGTGAGGAAAAAATGAGAGCGGAAAAATGAAAAATTTTGTGGTCCATAAAGGGTTAACCAATCCTATTCCCTCCTCCCCCCGCATCCAGGACCTTCCCACCCCTAATTCAACTAACCCTTTAGATCCCACCCTCTCCTTTGTCATGTAGCCTGATTGCCCTGTTTTGACTCCAGGCTATTCTTATCTGGGTATTTGGCACAGGTTAAACTTAAACTTGTGTTCCATTATTATTTTCCATTATTATTATATATAATTTGTGCAGATTGTCTGCTACTTACCTGCTGTACTAATGTCCAGATGTTCTGCTGTAAATGCTCAAGATATTCTGAGCTTATACAACCTTGGTGGTATTTGGTCAGGCAATCTCTCACAAGCTCCATAACCAGCCGGTAAGTGAAGCTGAGGACGCCATCGGGTAGTGGTAGCACAAAGTCAGGGTCATAGGTGGTAAGAATCCCCTGGAGTAGTGCTAACACCTGAAGTCTGTCTGGAGGAATTCCAGACATTTCAAGTAATCCAAGTGCGGTCAGTATATGACTAGCTATATGGCTTATCACACCAACAGCAATGACACCGGAATGTCAAAGTGACAACAGGAGTGTAAAGACTTGTAGAAGTAGTGATGGTTAATTGTGATGTCATAATGGAAACTTGTGTTCTAATCTTAAAGGGGCATCTTACCTTATAAGGAAGTTGCCTTGCAACCCTTAAGTAGGCAACAATACAGGCTCAGCATCAGTACCAGATGCAGGCAAGGAGGAAAGCGCTATGGGTGCTTTACTCTTCTGATCAATTAGAGTCTTTTTATGTGAGATAAATTATTTATATCTGTTATACATAATAAAAATTATAGCATTTGTATCAATAAGAAATTCAGATTCCAGCGTCCGAGCGTGAGCGTCAGAGTGTCCGAGCGTGAGCGTCAGAGAGTGAGCGTCAGAGCGTGAGCGTGAGAGTCCGAGCGTGAGCAGCCGAGCGTGAGCGTCAGAGCGTGAGCATCAGAGCGTCAGAGTGTGAGTGTCAGAGCGTGAGAGCGTGAGTGTCTAAGGGTGAGTGTCTGAGGGTGTGAGGGTGAGTGTGTGAGGGTGAGCGTGTGAGTGTGAGCCGCTAAAAGGCCGCCATCTTGTTCTGAAATCCCGCGTCGCTGATTGACCGCGGCCTGACCAATCAGCGACGTGGGATTTCCAGGACAGAAAGACAGACAGAAAGACAGACAGACGGGATAAGGCAATTATATATATTAGATTACTATGAGGCTGATTCCACGGTATTACTATGAGGCTGATTCTATGGTATTACTATGAGGCTGATTCTATGGTAATACTATGAGGCTGATTCTATGGTATTACTATGAGGCTGATTCTATGATATTACTATGAGGCTGATTCTATGGTATTACTATGAGGCTGATTTGATGGTATTACTATGAGGCTGATTCTATGGTATTACTATGAGGCTGATTATATGGCATTACTTTGAGGCTGATTCTATGATATTACTATGAGGCTGATTCTATGGTATTACTATGAGGCTGATTCGATGGTATTACTATGAGGCTGATTAAATTGTATTACAATGAGGCTGATTAAATGGTATTACAATGAGGCTGATTCGATGGTATTACTATGAGGCTGATTCGATGGTATTACTATGAGGCTGATTAAATGGTATTACTATGAGGCTGATTAAATGGTATTACTATGAGGCTGATTAAATGGTATTACTATGAGGCTGATTCTATGGTATTACTATGAGGCTGATTCTATGGTATTACTATGAGGCTGATTAAATGGTATTACTATGAGGCTGATTCTATGGTATTACTATGAAGCTGATTCTATGGCATTACTATGAGGCTGATTCTATGGTATTACTATGAGGCAGATTCTATGGTATTACTATGAGGCTGATTCTATGGTATTACTATGAGGCTGATTATATGGTATCACTATGAGGCTGATTAAATGGTATTACTATGAGGCTGATTAAATGGTATTACTATGAGGCTGATTAAATGGTATTACTATGAGGCTGATTAAATGGTATTACTATGAGGCTGATTCTATAGTATTACTATGAGGCTGATTCTATGCTACTACTATGAGGCTGATTAAATGGTATTACTATGAGGCTGATTAAATGGTATTACTATGAGACTGATTTTATGGTATTACTATGAGGCTGATTTTATGTTATTACAATGAGGCTGAGTATATGGTATTACTATGAGGCTGATTCTATGCTACTACTATGAGGCTGATTAAATGGTATTACTATGAGGCTGATTAAATGGTATTACTATGAGGCTGATTCTATGGTATTACTATGAGGCTGATTTTATGTTATTACAATGAGGCTGAGTATATGGTATTACTATGAGGCTGAGTATATGGTATTACTATGAGGCTGATTCTATGGTATTACTATGAGGCTGATTATATGGTATTACTATGAGGCTGATTTTATGGTATTACTATGAGGCTGATTATATGGTATTACTATGAGGCTGATTTTATGTTATTACAATGAGGCTGAGTATATGGTATTACAATGAGGCTGATTATATGGCATTACTATGAGGCTGATTTTATGTTATTACAATGAGGCTGAGTATATGGTATTACCAAGATGCTGATTATATTTTATCACTATGAGGCTGATTCTATGGTATTACTATGAGGCTGATTACATGGTATTACTATGAGGCTGATTACATGGTATTACTATGAGGCTGATTCTATGGTATTACTATGAGGCTGATTTTATGGCATTACTATGAGGCTGATTATATGGTATTACTATGAGGCTGATTATATGGTATTACCAAGATGCTGATTATATTTTATCACTATGAGGCTGATTACATGGTATTACTATGAGGCTGATTTTATGGCATTACTATGAGGCTAACACTATAAAGTTGACATGGTCATTACTAAGAGGGTGACATGGTATTATTATAATCATGAAAGCGCTCATATCATGTGGTGCAAGTGTACCTCTCTATATTCCTACAACTTTCAGAGAAGAACGGTGAGAAAATAACTTTCTGCCTCGAGCAAGACAAGACTGGCATCACCATTGCCAACAAGCATCTTAAGAAAACTAATCCCATATCTCACTGCCAAAAAGTATGTCATCCTTTCTTAAATTATCTTTTTTTTACGCTACTACCACTCTTACTTTAGAAAACCCAATGTTATACAAAATTGTTAAATGTGATCATTCAAATGGCATTAGATGTGATTTTTAGCAGGGCAATAATACACACAAAATACAAGGTTTTATCTCTTTTTTGAGATTGTGAGCATGTGCGACCACCAATCCTATAGTAAATAGAGCTGTGGTCGCACATGCTCACTAAGGCGTCATTCACACGATGCTCTTTGGGATCCTCGTTCTCATGATCGGAGACGGTCCCAGCGATCAGACCCTCATTGATCGTACATTCATCACCTAACCTGTGCATAAGTGATATATGTGTTGATTATGAGATAGCCCCTTTAATAGGCAGCCATATTTGGTTTCAAGATCATCCTAAAATAATAGGGAATCCTTTTTCTTACCGAGACAGAAGAGTAAGATGACGCAGAGAAGACACAGACCTCCCATGGCGCCCTGGAGTCGTTCTCAGTAACGATTCCAGTAATGTGAAAGCCGCTGGTGAATTTAATGTGCGGGGGAGGTGACACCTGCAAGGCAATAGCAACTGAATCCTCTTAATTGCATTGTATAAAAATTGCATAGAAATCACGTGTCTCATTAAATGTAGAATTTATATTTATTTTCTATTATTTTTTTTTCTTTTGGATCCCAGCCAGGGAAGAAATTAATGTGGATCCTTATTTACCTCAAAATCTGATGCAATTTAACCCATGCATGCCCTGGACCATAGGCGGATTATGAGGGCAATCTGGGCTACCGCCAGGGGTCTGATGCTAAGGGGGAGCCCATGGCCAGATTGCCCTCAATATGGTGGTGCACATATCCCGGCAGGGAGCTTTCCTGGAGCTCCGCTGCCGACAATACAGAATAGCAGCGCAGCTCCGGGAGAGCCCCTGTCGCCTGTGCTGTGACGTGCCGACGCAATGACATCATCAGCCTGCACGCGCCATGCAAGGTTAGCATCTGTTTTTTTTTATTAATATGTGTATGGGATGTGTGCCTATATATATGGGCTATGTGAGGGCTCGTACTGTATATAGGAGCCTATGTGGGTGCTTATTCTGTATATAGGAGGCTTTGTGGGGGCTTATACTGTATATAGGAGGCTATGTCAGGGCTCATACTGTATATATGGAGGCTATGTGGGGCTCATACTATAGATAGGGAGCTATGTGCAGGCTCATACTATATATTGAAGGCTATGTGAGGGCTCATACTGTATATAGGAGGCTATGTGGAAGCTCATACTGTATATTGAAGGCTATGTGGGGGCTCATACTGTATATTGGAGGCTATGAGGGGGCTCATACTGTATATTTGGGGTTATGTGAGGGTTCATACTGTATCTAGGGGGCTGTGCGGGGGCTCATACTGTATGTAGAGGCTCAAACTGTATATAGGGGAACTGTGTGTGGGCTCATATTGTATGTAGGGGCCATGTGGGGGCATATTGCCCTGGGCTTCTGAGCTGTTATCCTTATTGCAGTACGGCTTATGGTGGTCTCCTTTTCTTGTCCTGATTGAAGGAATTCCCTGATGAACCACTGAATGACCAAAAGAGGGGAAAACGCGTCGGAAGAAGATGCCATTAAGCTAAGTACATAACTGTTTAGGCCATATAGGGTATATATGTATATGTATGTAAAAACACATCTGTTTAGACAAGCCTATCACCTCAACTCACCAACCTAACTCTCCCCTGTCCCCTCCTAAATGTTAATCTTAATCTGCTCCTGCCTATTCACCTGTCTCCACATCCTCCATGCCCCCAAATACCACACGGTAAATGCCCTTAGACAAATTCTGACTGATGACCATGTTCTTCCTATTGTGTCCCCCTATTTCCATATAGATTGTAAGCTTGCGAGCAGGACCCTCACTCCTCCTGTAACTGTTGAAATGTCATACATTGTATTGTTTATATTGTCTGTACATACATATATATATATATATATATATATATATATATATATATATATATATATACAGTACAGACCAAAAGTTTGGACACACCTTCTCTTCTGCTAAGGACAGGCAACAAGCAGAAGAGACTTGTTTGGGCTAAAGAACACAAGGAATGGACATTAGACCAGTGGAAATCTGTGCTTTGGTCTGATGAGTCCAAATTTGAGATCTTTGGTTCCAACCACCGTGTCTTTGTGCGACGCAGAAAAGGTGAACGGATGGACTCTACATGCCTGGTTCCCACCGTGAAGCATGGAGGAGGAGGAGGTGTGATGGTGTGGGGGTGCTTTGCTGGTGACACTGTTGGGGATTTATTCAAAATTGAAGGCATACTGAACCAGCATGGCTACCACAGCATCTTGCAGCGGCATGCTATTCCATCCGGTTTGCGTTTAGTTGGACCATCATTTATTTTTCAACAGGACAATGACCCCAAACACACCTCCAGGCTGTGTAAGGGCTATTTGACCAAGAAAGAGAGTGATGGGGGCTACGCCAGATGACCTGGCCTCCACAGTCACCAGACCTGAACCCAATCGAGATGGTTTGTGGTGAGCTGGACCGCAGAGTGAAGGCAAAAGGGCCAACAAGTGCTAAGCATCTCTGGGAACTCCTTCAAGATTGTTGGAAGACCATTTCCGGTGACTACCTCTTGAAGCTCATCAAGAGAATGCCAAGAGTGTGCAAAGCAGTCATCAAAGCAAAAGGTGGCTACTTTGAAGAACCTAGAATATAAGACATATTTTCAGTTGTTTCACACTTTTTTGTTAAGTATATAATTCCACATGTGTTAATTCATAGTTTTGATGCCTTCAGTGTGAATGTACAATTTTCATAGTCATGAAAATACAGAAAAATCTTTAAATGAGAAGATGTGTCCAAACTTTTCGTCTGTACTGTATATATGTACAATGGGGAAAAAAGTATTTAGTCAGCCACCAATTGTGCAAGTTCTCCCACTTAAAAAGATGAGCGAGGCCTGTAATTGACATCATAGGTCGACCTCAGCTATGAGAGACAAAATGAGAAAACAAATCCTGAAAATCACATTGTCCGATTTGGAAAGAACTTTTTTTTTTAAATTTTGGTGGAAAATAAGTATTTGGTCAATTACAAAAGTTCTTCTCAATACTTTGTTATATATCCTTTGTTGGCAATGACAGAGGTGAAACTTTTTCTGTAAGTCTTCACAAGGTTGGCACACACTGTTGCTGGTATGTTGGCCCATTCCTCCATGCAGATCTCCTCTAGAGCGGTGATGTTTTGGGGCTGTCGCTGGGAAACACGGACTTTCAGCTCCCTCCAAAGGTTTTCTATAGGGTTTAGATGTGGAGACTGGCTAGGCCACTCCAGGACCTTGAAATGCTTCTTACAAAGCCACTCCTTCATTGCCCTGGCGGTGTGCTTGGGATCATGGTCATGCTGAAAGACCCAGCCACATTTCATCTTCAATGCCTTTGCTGATGGAAGGAGGTTTGCACTCAAAATCTCACGATACATGGCCCCATTCATTCTTTCATGTACACGGATCAGTCGTCCTGGTCCCTTGGCAGAGAAACAGCCCCAAAGCATGATGTTGCCACCCCCATGCTTCACAGTAGGTATGGGACCCAGACATGTAATGGCTTAAGCAGGGGGACACGTCTGGCTCTGCAGGATCCCTGGCGGAGTAGTGTGTTACTGATGGTAGCCTGTGTAACATTGGTCCCAGCTCTCTGCAGGTCATTCACTAGGTCCCCCGTGTGGATCTAGAATTTTTGCTCACCGTTCTTGAGATCATTTTGACCCCACGGGGTGAGATCTTGTGTGGAGCCCCAGATCGATGGAGATTATCAGTGGTCTTGTATGTCACATTTTCTAATTATTGCTCCCACAGTTGATTTCTTCACACCAAGCTGCTCGCCTATTGCAGATTCAGTCTTCCCAGCCTGGTGCAGGGCTACAATTTTGTTTCTGGTGTCCTTCGACAGCTCTTTGGTCTTCACCATGGTGGAGTTTGGAGTGTGACTGTATGAGGATGCGGAAAGGTGTCTTTTATACTGATAACAAGTTCAAACAGGTGCCAGTACTACAGGTAATGAGTGGAGGACAGAGGAGCCAGTACTACAGGTAAATGAGTGGAGGACAGAGGAGCCAGTACTACAGGTAATGAGCGGAGGACAGAGGAGCCAGTACTACAGGTAATTGAGTGGAGGACAGAGGAGCCAGTACTACAGGTAATGAGCGGAGGACAGAGGAGGCAGTACTACAGGTAAATGAGTGGAGGACAGAGGAGCCTCTTAAAGAAGAAGTTACAGGTCTGGGAGAGCCAGAAATCTTGCTTGTTTGTAATTGACCAAATACTTATTTTCCACCAAAATTTGAAAAAAAAAATTCTTTCCAAATCGGACAATGTGATTTTCAGGATTTGTTTTCTCATTTTGTCTCTCATAGTTGAGGTCGACCTATGATGTCAATTACAGGCCTCGCTCATCCTTTTAAGTGGGAGAACTTGCACAATTGACGGCTGACTAAATACTTTTTTCCCCATTGTGTATATATATATGTATATATATATATATATATATATATATATATATATATACACACACACACATACACACACATATACATTACCAACGGGCCTCACGAGAGACTGTTGTGGAGGCCACATCAAAAGGCTGAAACTAATTCTGCTCAATATTAATATTAACATATTAATTATCATTTTTTTATATTAATTGTATGACTTCATATTGAGCAGAATTAAGTATGCTGATATCCCCTATATACAGTATGAGCCCCCACGTACAATATATATATATATATATATATATATGATAGTCCATATCCATAGAAACATTACTATGAGGTATATGGGTTTTTAAACTAACTAAACAGAGAATTTTTTAATGTTTTTATTTGTTATGGTTTACATGTTTAAGGGCCCCATGGGTTGACTGCTTTGGTTGTTGATTGAGGGGGCTATGTGGGGGCTCATACTGTATACAGGGGATGTCAGCATACTTAATTCTGCTCAATATTAAGTCATACAATTAATATAGAAAAACAATTATAAATAATATGTTAATATTAATATTGAGCAGAATTAGTTTCAGCCTTTTGGTGCATCCTCCACAACAGTCTCTCATATGGCCCCTTGGGAAAATTAATCTCCCCCCTGCTCTATTATGAATAGCGCTAGGTTATGTATTCTGTTGTGCGATGCGCTTTGACATGTGATGTGATACATCGAGTATCGAGAGGGGGGGGGGCACACCTTCTAAACTGCCCAGGGTCCTGGCTTCTCTTAGACCACCACTTCTCTGGACTAATGGGAACGCATTATGACACATGACTTTGGGATAATCTGCAACAGAGTGACTGCCATGGTGCAGTTTTAAGGTGAATGCTGATGAAATCTGTAACAATGATACTCACTTGGGAGCGATGGGAGGTAAAACAGGAACCGTTTGTATTTAAAGTCTGGCTGGTTTATTTAAGTCCTCATAAACCGCATCACAGAAAAATTTCCTGCAGGGCTCTCCTCACCGCCTTCCGGATAGAAAAATCATCAGCTGACTTTGGGAGTCAGAGCTGCTACCATGCCTTGAACCTCCTCTGTAATTCAATCTGCAGCTTTTGCTGAAGCAGTTTACTTGTCTGTTGTGCCAGCTGTCGCGGCTGTAGCTGTTGCGGTTGCAGCTGATGGGCTTGCACCAGGTGTTTAATCAGGTCCTCCATGCTGCCTGATGCTGCTCCGTGGCCTATAGCCACCGTCACCCACGACATGCAGTACTTCTGTAGTAATCACACGTGTTCCCTAGGAACGCTGCCCGCATTCTAAACCAAATGTAACAATGCTACTCACTTGGAGGCGATCCGAGGAATAACAGGAACCTTTACTATTTAAAGTCCGGCTGGTTTATTTCAGTCCTCATAAACCACATCACAGAAAACTTAAATACCACCTTTGTCCAGCAGCAAGTAAAACATAAAGTAATAAGTCCATACAATAGTGCTGGTTAGCCCAGCTGGCTTCTTAGTCCTTTAGCAAATTAACACAATCCAGGCGATCTGCAACCTCCATACCCCCAGCATGTGTGAGACAAACAGCTCTCAATTTACCCAAGGAATCACACCCAGGGGAGGAGACATGGTGAGCAGCCATTTAGCTGCTCATAATCAACCTGTCATGGATGATTAATCCCTTTTAGTCCTATATGCACTAAGGCATTACTCCAAGTTTATCTCCCAGACACTAGGTGTCTGACGGTCACCTTACACAACAGTGTTTATTTTACCGTTCAAGGTACAAAAAAGTGGGAAAAAATAAGACCAAGTGTAAAATGTTGAAAATAAACCGCAATTCCGCCTGTTTGAGTTTTGTACGGCAGGTCAATATGATTATGTATTATATATATACAAAACTGATTTTTAAAATTCAGAATTTTGTAAAAACATTTGTTTTTTGTTGCCAACTACTATTATACTTCTCTGTGGAGGTAGCTGTAGGTTTTATTGCTACCATTTTGGAGTACATATGATTTTATAACTTTTTATTGCATTTTTTTTTTTTTAGACTTGCAGCAACTAAAAAAACTGCATGTCTGGCACTTCATTTTTTGGTCTTTATATCATTTATGGGTTAATTAATTTTATATTACAATGAATCAGTATTCTGCCACCGATGTACGTGGGTGAGATGTGTCTGGGGGATGTGAGCACGGATCTCTGTACATGCAATGACAGGTAGTGTTACTCGCTAACCTCCACCCTTATTCTTGACCGACTGCATGTGGTAAATCCGGGAAGGACGATGTAGTGATAGTGAAGAATTTTAAGAACTTTAATTCACAGCACCTTGATGAGATGAGGGAAGATGAAGGGATGAAGATGAGGTAGAACGTGGAAGGTGGAGCGTAGAGGTGACACGAGAATCCTCTCTAAAGTCCTAATGCACGTGTTGCCAATATGGCTCTGACCACAAGAAAGGATGTGAGGAAACAAGATAGAAGGAGTTAAATAGAGAGAGGCATTGTGGGAATTACAGCTTCAACATTATTATAACAATGGCCAAAAGATGTCAGCAAAGTACAACAAACACTGTGACCATAATATCTATATGTAAAAGATGATAGCAGTAAACCATATAACATTAGTCAAATGTCCCTGAAATGGCTGAAAGCTTTTGCAGACGATTAGCTAACAGCACAATCAGACTTTTATGGGTGTAGAAATAACAAATATACCTCCCTTTTGTTATGTTATTCACTTCTTTATTTTTAGGTTGAGGAAAAGGAGTTAGTTTTAAACTTATAAGGTCCCCGTCGCCCCAACGCGCGTTTCGCCCTTTCTTCATCAGAACCTCATGTGTACCACCTTCTATCTATGTAAGTGCAATTATTCACCTTGACCCTCTTTTCTTTGGTGCTTATTATGGCATTTCTCTATAATAATGACAAGTAGATCTATGAGATGACGGTGTATATTTCTTTTTGTTACCTAAATCATAACTATACCGAGGCACTTGTCACTTTATATATTACTATGGTTTGGTAATTTAAAGCGCACCTGTCAGCAGGATTGTGCTTAGTGAACCACATACACTGCGAGGTGGGCGCCATTACACTGATTAAAATGATACCTTTGTTGATGAAATCCGTCCTGTGGTTCTTTTTTAATCTTTATTTTCATTCCTGAGATAATGAGATGCTCGTGCTTTGGGGCAACCTGTGAGGAGGGGCTATAACTGGTGCTCTGCTAATGTATTCCTATCTCTGCCTTCTGACAGGTCACTGTGCCTTCAGTGACCTGCCTCCTATTTTAAATACTGTCTTTGTAATTGTGGTAGAAATCTAGAAATTTACGTGTAGCAAATCGGCCCCGCCGCCCGCACATGCGCAGTAGCATCTCTTGTTCGCCGAGAGATGCTACTGTGCAAGCGCGGCCCGTGGTGCCATACTGCTGCAGGCAAATTTCTTTTTCTCCAGAGAAATGGTACCGCTAGCAGCGTTTGCTCAGTAGCATTTCTCGTCAACCGATAGATGCTACTGCGCACGCGGTCCAAAAATGACTTGCAGCCAGAGTCCTCTACTACTGCGCAGTGCGTAGAGCGAGTGGTTATGGAGCGGTTCGTGCATTCCCTGCCCAGGCCAATACAGACTTGGGTTGCCCAGGGTGATCCCCGGAACGCTGATGAACTGGTTGGTCTGGTCGAGAGGTATCAGGGGGCCGAGGGTTCCTTGGTAAAGCAGCTCACTCCATAGTGGGGAACTCACCAGGGGGCGGAGGCCCAAAAAGGGGTAGAGCGTCCAAGGGCCAAAGGGTTGGGGGAGGTAATGCCCAAGGTCCCTGCTGAAGTTATATGTTGGAGATGTCACGGCCCAGGCCATATAGCCCCCCGCTGCCCCCTGGCCCCCGAGCAAATGGATGTAGCCTGGGCCGCCAGTGTTCTTACTATGCCTACCTCACCTGCAGTGTGGACAATCAGCCCAGTGAGGGGCCACAGCAGCATTGCTAATCTGCCCTACTGGGCACTTTCCCGGTGGGCCGCGGTGTTGCACTGCTTGGGGGGCCGCCAGCCCGTTTTTACGGCTGCCGGCCCCTTTAATTTTCTGGGTGCCTGCCCAGGTAGCTCGGCATCACCGGGGGCAGGGCGCTCGCGCACACAGCGAACGCTGTGACGCACACAGGTGGCTGGAGCTGGGAACGCACTGACACTGCTAAGTGTCAGCGCATTCTGTGAGCAGAGAGCATGCACTCTGCTCTCCCACCCGTGGCCCCAGGTCGCCCGCACACAAAGCAGCAGCGGCCTCGCCGGAACTGCAGGAAAAAAGGTAAACAGTACTTTGTGGGGCCATCATACCAAGGGGGCCATTGTATGTGGGGGCCATCATACCAAGGGGGCCATTATATGCGGGGGCCATCATACCAAGGGGGCCATTATATGTGGAGGCCATCATACCAAGGGGGCCATTGTATGTGGGGGCCATCATACCAAGGGGGCCATTGTATGTGGGGGCCATCATACCAAGGTGACTATTATATCATCTTTATCAATGATTTAGGTGAAGGAATTGAGGGTAAACTGATTAAATTTGCTGATGACACAAAGCTAGGAGGGATAGCTAACACTAGAGAAGAGAGAGAGAGGATTCAAAAAGACCTAAATAAACTGGAGCAGTGGGCAGCAACTAACAGAATGGTTTTTAACAGGGAAAAATGCAAAGTACTACATCTGGGCAATAAAAATGAAAAAAGCATATACAGAATGGGAGGAATAGAGCTAAGCAACAGTACATGTGAAAAAGACTTAGGTATACTAATAGATCATAGACTGAACATGAGTCAACACTGTGATGCAGCAGCAAAAAAGGCAAATACAATTTTGGGATGTATTAACAGAAGCATACAGTCTAGATCACGTGAAGAAGAGCGACCGGAATGCTGACCGGTCTGCAAACCATGTCCTATGAGGAACGGTTACAGGATTTGGGAATGTTTAGCTTGCAAAAAAGAAGACTGAGAGGAGACTTAATAGCTGTCTACAAATATCTCAAGGGCTGTCACATTGAAGAAGGATCATCTTTATTCTCATTTGCACAAGGAAAGACTGGAAGCAATGGGATGAAACTGAATGGCAGGAGACACAGATTAGATATTAGAAAAAACTTTTTGACAGTGAGGGTGATCAATGAGTGGAACAGGCGGCCAGGAGAGGTGGTGAGTTCCCCTTCAATGGACGTCTTAAAACAGAGGCTGGACAAACATCTATCTGAGAGGGTTTAGTGAATCCTGCTTTGAGCAGGGGGTTGGACCAGATGACCCAGGAGGTCCCCTCCAACTCTACCACTCTGACTCTATGATTCTATATGGGGGCCGTCATACTATGTACAGGGCTGTATGTGGAGCCATCATACTATGTACAGGGCTGTATGTGGAGCCATCATACTATGTACAGGACTGTATGTGGAGCCATCATACTATGTACAGGGCTGTATGTGGAGCCATCATACTATGTGCAGGACTGTATGTGGAGCCATCATACTATGTACAGGGCTGTATGTGGAGCCATCATACTATGTACAGGGCTGTATGTGGAGCCATCATACTATGTACAGGGCTGTATGTGGAGTCATCATACTATGTACAGGACTGTATGTGGAGCCGTCATACTATGTACAGGACTGTATGTGGAGCCATCATACTATGTACAGGACTGTATGTGGAGCCGTCATACTATGTACAGGGCTGTATGTGGAGCCGTCATACTATGTACAGGACTGTATGTGGAGCCATCATACTATGTACAGGACTGTATGTGGAGCCATCATACTATGTACAGGACTGTATGTGGAGCCATCATACTATGTACAGGACTGTATGTGGAGCCATCATACTATGTACAGGGCTGTATGTGGAGCCATCATACTATGTACAGGGCTGTATGTGGACCCATCATACTATGTACAGGGCTGTATGTGGAGTCATCATACTATGTACAGGGCTGTTTGTGGGGACATCATACTATGTACAGGGCTGTATGTGGGGCCATCATACTATGTACAGGACTGTATGTGGAGCCATCATACTATGTACAGGACTGTATGTGGAGCCATCATACTATGTACAGGGCTGTTTGTGGGGACATCATACTATGTACAGGGCTGTATGTGGAGTCATCATACTATGTACAGGACTGTATGTGGAGCCATCATACTATGTACAGGGCTGTATGTGGACCCATCATACTATGTACAGGGCTGTATGTGGAGCCATCATACTATGTACAGGGCTGTATGTGGAGTCATCATACTATGTACAGGGCTGTATGTGGAGTCATCATACTATGTACAGGGCTGTATGTGGGGACATCATACTATGTACAGGGCTGTATGTGGGGCCATCATACTATGTACAGGGCTGTATGTGGAGTCATCATACTATGTACAGGACTGTATGTGGAGCCGTCATACTATGTACAGGACTGTATGTGGAGTCATCATACTATGTACAGGGCTGTATGTGGAGTCATCATACTATGTACAGGACTGTATGTGGAGTCATCATACTATGTACAGGGCTGTATGTGGAGTCATCACACTATGTACAGGGCTGTATGTGGAGTCATCATACTATGTACAGGACTGTATGTGGAGCCATCATACTATGTACAGGACTGTATGTGGAGCCATCATACTATGTACAGGACTGTATGTGGAGCCATCATACTATGTACAGGACTGTATGTGGAGCCATCATACTATGTACAGGGCTGTATGTGGAGCCATCATACTATGTACAGGGCTGTATGTGGAGCCGTCATACTATGTACAGGACTGTATGTGGAGCCATCATACTATGTACAGGACTGTATGTGGAGCCATCATACTATGTACAGGACTGTATGTGGAGCCATCATACTATGTACAGGACTGTATGTGGAGCCATCATACTATGTACAGGACTGTATGTGGAGCCATCATACTATGTACAGGACTGTATGTGGAGCCATCATACTATGTACAGGGCTGTATGTGGAGCCATCATACTATGTACAGGGCTGTATGTGGACCCATCATACTATGTACAGGGCTGTATGTGGAGCCATCATACTATGTACAGGGCTGTATGTGGAGTCATCATACTATGTACAGGGCTGTTTGTGGGGACATCATACTATGTACAGGGCTGTATGTGGAGTCATCATACTATGTACAGGACTGTATGTGGAGCCATCATACTATGTACAGGACTGTATGTGGGGCCATCATACTATGTACAGGACTGTATGTGGAGCCATCATACTATGTACAGGGCTGTATGTGGAGCCATCATACTATGTACAGGGCTGTATGTGGAGTCATCATACTATGTACAGGGCTGTTTGTGGGGACATCATACTATGTACAGGGCTGTATGTGGAGTCATCATACTATGTACAGGACTGTATGTGGGGCCATCATACTATGTACAGGACTGTATGTGGAGCCATCATACTATGTACAGGGCTGTATGTGGACCCATCATACTATGTACAGGGCTGTATGTGGAGCCATCATACTATGTACAGGGCTGTATGTGGAGTCATCATACTATGTACAGGGCTGTATGTGGAGTCATCATACTATGTACAGGGCTGTATGTGGGGACATCATACTATGTACAGGGCTGTATGTGGGGCCATCATACTATGTGCAGGATTGTATGTGCAGCCATCATACTATGTACAGGGCTGTATGTGGACTCATCATACTATGTACAGGGCTGTATGTGGAGCCATCATACTATGTACAGGGCTGTATGTGGACTCATCATACTATGTACAGGGCTGTATGTGGAGCCATCATACTATGTACAGGACTGTATGTGGAGCCATCTTATTACATGCAGAACTGTATGTGGAGCCATCATACTATGTGCAGGACTGTATGTGGAGCCATCATACTATGTACAGGGCTGTATGTGGAGCCATCATACTATGTACAGGGCTGTATGTAGAGCCATCATACTATGTACAGGGCTGTATGTGGGGCCATCATACTATGTACAGGGCTGTATGTGGAGTCATCATACTATGTACAGGACTGTATGTGGAGCCATCATACTATGTGCAGGATTGTATGTGGAGCCATCATACTATGTACAGGACTGTATGTGGAGCCATCATACTATGTGCAGGACTGTATGTGGAGCCATCATACTATGTACAGGGCTGTATGTGGAGCCATCATACTATGTACAGGGCTGTATGTGGAGCCATCATACTATGTACAGGGCTGTATGTGGAGCCATCATACTATGTGCAGGACTGTATGTGGAGCCATCATACTATGTGCAGGACTGTATGTGGAGCCATCATACTATGTACAGGGCTGTATGTGGAGCCATCATACTATGTACAGGGCTGTATGTGGAGCCATCATACTATGTACAGGACTGTATGTGGAGCCATCATACTATGTACAGGGCTGTATGTGGAGCCATCATACTATGTACAGGGCTGTATGTGGAGCCATCATACTATGTACAGGACTGTATGTGGAGCCATCATACTATGTACAGGGCTGGATGTGGAGCCATCACACTATGTACAGGACTGTATGTGGAGTCATCATACTATGTACAGGGCTGTATGTGGAGTCATCATACTATGTACAGGGCTGTATGTGGAGCCATCATACTATGTACAGGGCTGTATGTGGAGCCATCACACTATGTACAGGACTGTATGTGGAGTCATCATACTATGTGCAGGGCTGTATGTGGAGTCATCATACTATGTACAGGGCTGTATGTGGAGCCATCATACTATGTACAGGGCTGTATGTGGAGTCATCATACTATGTACAGGGCTGTATGTGGAGCCATCATACTATGTACAGGACTGTATGTGGAGTCATCATACTATGTACAGGGCTGTATGTGGAGCCATCATACTATGTACAGGGCTGTATGTGGAGTCATCATACTATGTACAGGGCTGTATGTGGAGCCATCATACTATGTACAGGGCTGTATGTGGAGCCATCACACTATGTACAGGACTGTATGTGGAGCCATCATACTATGTACAGGACTGTATGTGGAGTCATCATACTATGTACAGGGCTGTATGTGGAGCCATCATACTATGTACAGGGCTGTATGTGGAGCCATCACACTATGTACAGGACTGTATGTGGAGCCATCATACTATGTACAGGGCTGTATGTGGAGTCATCATACTATGTACAGGGCTGTATGTGGAGCCATCATACTATGTACAGGGCTGTATGTGGAGCCATCACACTATGTACAGGACTGTATGTGGAGCCATCATACTATGTACAGGGCTGTATGTGGAGCCATCATACTATGTACAGGACTGTATGTGGAGTCATCATACTATGTACAGGGCTGTATGTGGAGCCATCATACTATGTACAGGGCTGTATGTGGAGTCATCATACTATGTACAGGGCTGTATGTGGAGCCATCATACTATGTACAGGGCTGTATGTGGAGCCATCATACTATGTACAGGACTGTATGTGGAGCCATCATACTATGTGCAGGACTGTATGTGGAGCCATCATACTATGTGCAGGACTGTATGTGGAGCCATCATACTATGTACAGGACTGTATGTGGAGTCATCATAATATGTACAGGGCTGTATGTGGAGCCATCATACTATGTACAGGACTGTATGTGGGGCCATCATACTATGTACAGAACTGTATGCGGGCCATCTTATTACATGCAGAACTGTATGTGGAGCCATCATACTATGTACAGGGCTGTATGTGGAGCCATCATACTATGTACAGGACTGTATGTGGAGCCATCATACTATGTACAGGGCTGTATGTGGAGCAATCATACTATGTACAGGACTGTATGTGAAGTCATCATACTATGTACAGGACTGTATGTGGAGCCATCATACTATGTACAGGACTGTATGTGAAGTCATCATACTATGTACAGGGCTGTATGTGGAGCCATCATACTATGTACAGGGCTGTATGTGGAGTCATCATACTATGTACAGGGCTGTATGTGGAGCCATCATACTATGTACAGGGCTGTATGTGGAGCAATCATACTATGTACAGGACTGTATGTGAAGTCATCATACTATGTACAGGGCTGTATGTGGAGCCATCATACTATGTACAGGACTGTATGTGAAGTCATCATACTATGTACAGGGCTGTATGTGGAGCCATCATACTATGTACAGGGCTGTATGTGGAGCCATCATACTATGTACAGGGCTGTATGTGGAGCCATCATACTATGTACAGGGCTGTATGTGGAGCCATCATACTATGTACAGGGCTGTATGTGGAGCCATCATACTATGTACAGGACTGTATGTGGAGCCATCATACTATGTACAGGACTGTATGTGGAGTCATCATACTATGTACAGGACTGTATGTGGAGTCATCATACTATGTACAGGACTGTATGTGGAGCCATCATACTATGTACAGGACTGTATGTGGAGCCATCATACTATGTACAGGACTGTATGTGGAGTCATCATACTATGTACAGGACTGTATGTGGAGTCATCATACTATGTACAGGGCTGTATGTGGAGCCATCATACTATGTACAGGACTGTATGTGGAGCCATCATACTATGTACAGGGCTGTATGTGGAGCCATCATACTATGTGCAGGACTGTATGTGGGGCCATCATACTATGTACAGGGCTGTATGTGGGGCCATCATACTATGTACAGGACTGTATGTGGAGCCATCATACTATGTACAGGGCTGTATGTGGGGCCATCATACTATGTGCAGGACTGTATGTGGAGCCATCATACTATGTACAGGGCTGTATGTGGGGCCATCATACTATGTACAGGACTGTATGTGGAGCCATCATACTATGTGCAGGACTGTATGTGGGGCCATCATACTATGTACAGGACTGTATGTGGAGCCATCATACTATGTACAGGACTGTATGTGGAGTCATCATACTATGTACAGGACTGTATGTGGAGTCATCATACTATGTACAGGACTGTATGTGGAGTCATCATACTATGTACAGGACTGTATGTGGAGCCATCATACTATGTACAGGACTGTATGTGGGGCCATCATACTATGTACAGGACTGTATGTGGAGCCATCATACTATGTACAGGACTGTATGTGGAGTCATCATACTATGTACAGGACTGTATGTGGAGTCATCATACTATGTACAGGACTGTATGTGGAGTCATCATACTATGTACAGGACTGTATGTGGAGTCATCATACTATGTACAGGACTGTATGTGGGGCCATCATACTATGTACAGGACTGTATGTGGAGCCATCATACTATGTACAGGACTGTATGTGGAGTCATCATACTATGTACAGGACTGTATGTGGAGTCATCATACTATGTACAGGACTGTATGTGGAGTTATCATACTATGTACAGGACTGTATGTGGAGTCATCATACTATGTACAGGGCTGTATGTGGAGCCATCATACTATGTACAGGGCTGTATGTGGAGTCATCATACTATGTACAGGACTGTATGTGGAGCCATCATACTATGTACAGGGCTGTATGTGGAGCCATCATACTATGTACAGGACTGTATGTGAAGTCATCATACTATGTACAGGACTGTATGTGGAGCCATCATACTATGTACAGGGCTGTATGTGGAGCCATCATACTATGTACAGGACTGTATGTGGAGCCATCATACTATGTGCAGGGCTGTATGTGGGCTCATCATACTATGTACAGGGCTGTATGTGGAGCCATCATACTATGTACAGGACTGTATGTGGAGTCATCATACTATGTACAGGACTGTATGTGGAGCCATCATACTATGTGCAGGGCTGTATGTGGAGCCATCATACTATGTACAGGACTGTATGTGGAGCCATCATACTATGTACAGGACTGTATGTGGAGCCATCATACTATGTACAGGACTGTATGTGGAGCCATCATACTATGTACAGGGCTGTATGTGGAGCCATCATACTATGTACAGGACTGTATGTGGAGCCATCATACTATGTACAGGACTGTATGTGGAGCCATCATACTATGTACAGGGCTGTATGTGGAGCCATCATACTATGTACAGGACTGTATGTGGAGCCATCATACTATGTACAGGGCTGTATGTGGAGCCATCATACTATGTACAGGACTGTATGTGGAGCCATCATACTATGTACAGGACTGTATGTGGAGTCATCATACTATGTACAGGACTGTATGTGGAGCCATCATACTATGTACAGGACTGTATGTGGAGCCATCATACTATGTGCAGGACTGTATGTGGAGTCATCATACTATGTACAGGGCTGTATGTGGAGCCATCATACTATGTACAGGACTGTATGTGGAGCCATCATACTATGTACAGGACTGTATGTGGAGTCATCATACTATGTACAGGACTGTATGTGGAGCCATCATACTATGTGCAGGGCTGTATGTGGAGTCATCATACTATGTACAGGGCTGTATGTGGAGCCATCATACTATGTACAGGACTGTATGTGGAGTCATCATACTATGTGCAGGACTGTATGTGGAGCCATCATACTATGTACAGGACTGTATGTGGAGTCATCATACTATGTACAGGGCTGTATGTGGAGCCATCATACTATGTACAGGACTGTATGTGGAGCCATCATACTATGTACAGGGCTGTATGTGGAGCCATCATACTATGTGCAGGACTGTATGTGGAGTCATCATACTATGTACAGGACTGTATGTGGAGCCATCATACTATGTGCAGGGCTGTATGTGGAGTCATCATACTATGTACAGGGCTGTATGTGGAGCCATCATACTATGTACAGGACTGTATGTGGAGTCATCATACTATGTGCAGGACTGTATGTGGAGCCATCATACTATGTACAGGACTGTATGTGCAGCCATCATACTATGTACAGGGCTGTATGTGGGGTCATCATACTATGTACAGGGCTGTATGTGGAGCCATCATACTATGTACAGGGCTGTATGTGGAGCCATCATACTATGTACAGGGCTGTATGTGGAGCCATCATACTATGTACAGGGCTGTATGTGCAGCCATCATACTATGTACAGGGCTGTATGTGGGGTCATCATACTATGTACAGGGCTGTATGTGGGGTCATCATACTATGTACAGGACTGTATGTGGAGCCATCATACTATGTACAGGGCTGTATGTGGAGCCATCATACTATGTACAGGACTGTATGTGGAGTCATCATACTATGTACAGGGCTGTATGTGGAGCCATCATACTATGTACAGGGCTGTATGTGGAGCCATCATGCTATGTGCAGGACTGTATGTGGAGCCATCATACTATGTGCAGGGCTGTATGTGGAGTCATCATACTATGTACAGGGCTGTATGTGGAGCCATCATACTATGTGCAGGACTGTATGTGGAGCCATCATACTATGTACAGGACTGTATGTGGAGCCATCATACTATGTACAGGACTGTATGTGGAGCCATCATACTATGTACAGGGCTGTATGTGGAGCCATCATACTATGTACAGGGCTGTATGTGGAGCCATCATACTATGTACAGGGCTGTATGTGGAGTCATCATACTATGTGCAGGGCTGTATGTGGAGCCATCATACTATGTACAGGGCTGTATGTGGAGCCATCATACTATGTACAGGGCTGTATGTGGAGCCATCATACTATGTACAGGGCTGTATGTGGAGCCATCATACTATGTACAGGGCTGTATGTGGAGCCATCATACTATGTACAGGACTGTATGTGGAGTCATCATACTATGTGCAGGGCTGTATGTGGAGCCATCATACTATGTACAGGACTGTATGTGGAGCCATCATACTATGTACAGGGCTGTATGTGGAGCCATCATACTATGTACAGGACTGTATGTGGAGCCATCATACTATGTGCAGGGCTGTATGTGGAGTCATCATACTATGTACAGGGCTGTATGTGGAGCCATCATACTATGTGCAGGGCTGTATGTGGAGCCATCATACTATGTACAGGACTGTATGTGGAGCCATCATACTATGTGCAGGGCTGTATGTGGAGTCATCATACTATGTACAAGGCTGTATGTGGAGCCATCATACTATGTGCAGGACTGTATGTGGAGTCATCATACTATGTACAGGACTGTATGTGGAGCCATCATACTATGTGCAGGGCTGTATGTGGAGTCATCATACTATGTACAGGGCTGTATGTGGAGCCATCATACTATGTACAGGGCTGTATGTGGAGCCATCATACTATGTACAGGACTGTATGTGGAGCCATCATACTATGTGCAGGGCTGTATGTGGAGCCATCATACTATGTACAGGACTGTATGTGGAGCCATCATACTATGTACAGGACTGTATGTGGAGCCATCATACTATGTACAGGGCTGTATGTGGAGCCATCATACTATGTACAGGACTGTATGTGGAGCCATCATACTATGTACAGGACTGTATGTGGAGCCATCATACTATGTACAGGGCTGTATGTGGAGCCATCATACTATGTACAGGGCTGTATGTGGAGCCATCATACTATGTACAGGGCTGTATGTGGAGCCATCATACTATGTACAGGACTGTATGTGGAGTCATCATACTATGTGCAGGGCTGTATGTGGAGCCATCATACTATGTACAGGACTGTATGTGGAGCCATCATACTATGTACAGGACTGTATGTGGAGCCATCATACTATGTACAGGGCTGTATGTGGAGCCATCATACTATGTACAGGACTGTATGTGGAGCCATCATACTATGTGCAGGGCTGTATGTGGAGTCATCATACTATGTACAGGGCTGTATGTGGAGCCATCATACTATGTGCAGGACTGTATGTGGAGTCATCATACTATGTACAGGACTGTATGTGGAGCCATCATACTATGTGCAGGGCTGTATGTGGAGTCATCATACTATGTACAGGGCTGTATGTGGAGCCATCATACTATGTACAGGGCTGTATGTGGAGCCATCATACTATGTACAGGACTGTATGTGGAGCCATCATACTATGTACAGGACTGTATGTGGAGCCATCATACTATGTACAGGGCTGTATGTGGAGCCATCATACTATGTACAGGGCTGTATGTGGAGCCATCATACTATGTACAGGGCTGTATGTGGAGCCATCATACTATGTACAGGACTGTATGTGGAGCCATCATACTATGTACAGGGCTGTATGTGGAGCCATCATACTATGTACAGGGCTGTATGTGGAGCCATCATACTATGTACAGGACTGTATGTGGAGTCATCATACTATGTACAGGACTGTATGTGGAGCAATCATACTATGTACAGGGCTGTATGTGGAGCCATCATACTATGTACAGGACTGTATGTGGAGCCATCATACTATGTACAGGACTGTATGTGGAGCCATCATACTATGTACAGGGCTGTATGTGGAGTCATCATACTATGTACAGGGCTGTATGTGGAGCCATCATACTATGTGCAGGGCTGTATGTGGAGTCATCATACTATGTACAGGGCTGTATGTGGAGCCATCATACTATGTACAGGACTGTATGTGGAGTCATCATACTATGTACAGGACTGTATGTGGAGCCATCATATTATGTACAGGACTGTATGTGGAGCCATCATACTATGTACAGGACTGTATGTGGAGCCATCATATTATGTACAGGACTGTATGTGGAGTCATCATACTATGTACAGGACTGTATGTGGAGCCATCATATTATGTACAGGACTGTATGTGGAGCCATCATACTATGTACAGGGCTGTATGTGGAGCCATCATACTATGTGCAGGGCTGTATGTGGAGTCATCATACTATGTACAGGGCTGTATGTGGAGCCATCATACTATGTACAGGACTGTATGTGGAGCCATCATACTATGTACAGGACTGTATGTGGAGCCATCATACTATGTACAGGACTGTATGTGGAGTCATCATACTATGTACAGGACTGTATGTGGAGTCATCATACTATGTACAGGACTGTATGTGGAGCCATCATATTATGTACAGGACTGTATGTGGAGTCATCATACTATGTACAGGACTGTATGTGGAGCAATCATACTATGTACAGGGCTGTATGTGGAGCCATCATACTATGTACAGGACTGTATGTGGAGCCATCATACTATGTACAGGACTGTATGTGGAGCCATCATACTATGTACAGGACTGTATGTGGAGTCATCATACTATGTACAGGACTGTATGTGGAGCCATCATATTATGTACAGGGCTGTATGTGGAGCCATCATACTATGTGCAGGACTGTATGTGGAGCCATCATACTATGTACAGGACTGTATGTGGAGCCATCATACTATGTACAGGACTGTATGTGGAGCCATCATATTATGTACAGGACTGTATGTGGAGCCATCATATTATGTACAGGGCTGTATGTGGAGCCATCATACTATGTGCAGGACTGTATGTGGAGCCATCATACTATGTACAGGACTGTATGTGGAGCCATCATATTATGTACAGGGCTGTATGTGGAGCCATCATACTATGTACAGGACTGTATGTGGAGCCATCATACTATGTACAGGACTGTATGTGGAGCCATCATACTATGTACAGGGCTGTATGTGGAGCCATCATACTATGTGCAGGACTGTATGTGGAGCCATCATACTATGTACAGGGCTGTATGTGGAGCCATCATACTATGTACAGGGCTGTATGTGGAGCCATCATACTATGTACAGGACTGTATGTGGAGCCATCATACTATGTGCAGGACTGTATGTGGAGCCATCATACTATGTACAGGACTGTATGTGGAGCCATCATATTATGTACAGGGCTGTATGTGGAGCCATCATACTATGTACAGGACTGTATGTGGAGCCATCATACTATGTACAGGACTGTATGTGGAGCCATCATACTATGTACAGGGCTGTATGTGGAGCCATCATACTATGTACAGGGCTGTATGTGGAGCCATCATACTATGTACAGGACTGTATGTAGAGCCATCATACTATGTACAGGACTGTATGTGGAGTCATCATACTATGTACAGGGCTGTATGTGGAGCCATCATACTATGTACAGGACTGTATGTGGAGCCATCATACTATGTACAGGACTGTATGTGGAGTCATCATACTATGTACAGGGCTGTATGTGGAGCCATCATACTATGTACAGGACTGTATGTGGCGCCATCATACTATGTACAGGGCTGTATGTGGAGCCATCATACTATGTACAGGACTGTATGTAGAGCCATCATACTATGTACAGGACTGTATGTGGAGCCATCATACTATGTACAGGACTGTATGTGGAGTCATCATACTATGTACGGGCTGTATGTGGAGCCATCATACTATGTACAGGACTGTATGTAGAGCCATCATACTATGTACAGGACTGTATGTAGAGCCATCATACTATGTACAGGACTGTATGTGGCGCCATCATACTATGTACAGGGCTGTATGTGGAGCCATCATACTATGTACAGGACTGTATGTGGAGCCATCATACTATGTACAGGGCTGTATGTGGAGCCATCATACTATGTACAGGACTGTATGTGGAGCCATCATACTATGTACAGGACTGTATGTGGAGCCATCATACTATGTACAGGGCTGTATGTGGAGCCATCATACTATGTGCAGGAGTGTATGTGGAGCCATCATACTATGTACAGGACTGTATGTGGAGCCATCATACTATGTACAGGGCTGTATGTGGAGACATCATACTATGTACAGGACTGTATGTGGAGCCATCATACTATGTACAGGGCTGTATGTGGAGCCATCATACTATGTACAGGGCTGTATGTGGAGCCATCATACTGTGTACAGGGCTGTATGTGGAGCCATCATACTGTGTACAGGGCTGTATGTGGAGCCATCATACTATGTACAGGGCTGTATGTGGAGCCATCATACTATGTACAGGACTGTATGTGGAGCCATCATACTATGTACAGGGCTGTATGTGGAGCCATCATACTGTGTACAGGGCTGTATGTGGAGTCATCATACTGTGTACAGGGCTGTATGTGGAGCCATCATACTATGTACAGGGCTGTATGTGGAGCCATCATACTATGTACAGGGCTGTATGTGGAGCCATCATACTATGTACAGGACTGTATGTGGAGCCATCATACTATGTACAGGGCTGTATGTGGAGCCATCATACTGTGTACAGGGCTGTATGTGGAGTCATCATACTATGTACAGGGCTGTATGTGGAGTCATCATACTATGTACAGGGCTGTATGTGGAGCCATCATACTTTGTACAGGACTGTATGTGGAGTCATCATACTATGTACAGGGCTGTATGTGGAGTCATCATACTATGTACAGGACTGTATGTGGAGCCATCATACTATGTACAGGACTGTATGTGGAGTCATCATACTATGTACAGGGCTGTATGTGGAGTCATCATACTATGTACAGGGCTGTATGTGGAGCCATCATACTTTGTACAGGACTGTATGTGGGGCCATCATACTATGTACAGGACTGTATGTGGAGTCATCATACTATGTACAGGGCTGTATGTGGAGCCATCATACTATGTACAGGGCTGTATGTGGAGTCATCATACTATGTACAGGGCTGTATGTGGAGTCATCATACTATGTACAGGACTGTATGTGGAGCCATCATACTATGTACAGGACTGTATGTGGAGCCATCATACTATGTACAGGGCTGTATGTGGAGCCATCATACTATGTACAGGGCTGTATGTGGAGTCATCATACTATGTACAGGGCTGTATGTGAAGTCATCATACTATGTACAGGACTGTATGTGGAGCCATCATACTATGTACAGGACTGTATGTGGAGTCATCATACTATGTACAGGACTGTATGTGGAGCCATCATACTATGTACAGGACTGTATGTGGAGCCATCATACTATGTACAGGACTGTATGTGGAGCCATCATACTATGTACAGGACTGTATGTGGAGTCATCATACTATGTACAGGACTGTATGTGGAGCCATCATACTATGTACAGGACTGTATGTGGAGCCATCATACTATGTACAGGACTGTATGTGGAGCCATCATACTATGTACAGGGCTGTATGTGGAGCCATCATACTATGTACAGGACTGTATGTGGAGCCATCATACTATGTACAGGACTGTATGTGGAGCCATCATACTATGTACAGGACTGTATATGGAGCCATCATACTATGTACAGGAGTGTATGTGGAGCCATCATACTATGTACAGGACTGTATGTGGAGCCATCATACTATGTACAGGACTGTATGTGGAGCCATCATACTATGTACAGGGCTGTATGTGGAGCCATCATACTATGTACAGGGCTGTATGTGGAGCCATCATACTATGTACAGGGCTGTATGTGGAGCCATCATACTATGTACAGGACTGTATGTGGAGCCATCATACTATGTACAGGACTGTATGTGGAGCCATCATACTATGTACAGGACTGTATGTGGAGCCATCATACTATGTGCAGGGCTGTATGTTTGGTCATCATACTATGTGCAGGGCTGTATGTGGAGTCATCATACTATGTACAGGACTGTATGTGGAGCCATCATACTATGTACAGGACTGTATGTGGAGCCATCATACTATGTACAGGACTGTATGTGGAGCCATCATACTATGTACAGGGCTGTATGTGGAGCCATCATACTATGTACAGGACTGTATGTGGAGCCATCATACTATGTACAGGGCTGTATGTGGAGCCATCATACTATGTACAGGACTGTATGTGGAGCCATCATACTATGTACAGGACTGTATGTGGAGCCATCATACTATGTACAGGGCTGTATGTGGAGCCATCATACTATGTACAGGGCTGTATGTGGAGCCATCATACTATGTACAGGGCTGTATGTGGAGCCATCATACTATGTACAGGACTGTATGTGGAGCCATCATACTATGTACAGGACTGTATGTGGAGCCATCATACTATGTACAGGACTGTATGTGGAGCCATCATACTATGTACAGGGCTGTATGTGGAGCCATCATACTATGTACAGGGCTGTATGTGGAGTCATCATACTATGTACAGGGCTGTATGTGGAGCCATCATACTATGTACAGGACTGTATGTGGAGCCATCATACTATGTACAGGACTGTATGTGGAGCCATCATACTATGTACAGGGCTGTATGTGGAGCCATCATACTATGTACAGGGCTGTATGTGGAGCCATCATACTATGTACAGGACTGTATGTGGAGCCATCATACTATGTACAGGGCTGTATGTGGAGCCATCATACTATGTACAGGACTGTATGTGGAGCCATCATACTATGTACAGGACTGTATGTGGAGCCATCATACTATGTACAGGGCTGTATGTGGAGCCATCATACTATGTACAGGGCTGTATGTGGAGCCATCATACTATGTACAGGGCTGTATGTGGAGCCATCATACTATGTACAGGACTGTATGTGGAGCCATCATACTATGTACAGGACTGTATGTGGAGCCATCATACTATGTACAGGACTGTATGTGGAGCCATCATACTATGTACAGGGCTGTATGTGGAGCCATCATACTATGTACAGGGCTGTATGTGGAGCCATCATACTATGTACAGGGCTGTATGTGGAGCCATCATACTATGTACAGGGCTGTATGTGGAGCCATCATACTATGTACAGGACTGTATGTGGAGCCATCATACTATGTACAGGACTGTATGTGGAGTCATCATACTATGTACAGGACTGTATGTGGAGCCATCATACTATGTACAGGGCTGTATGTGGAGCCATCATACTATGTGCAGGACTGTATGTGGAGTCAACATACTATGTACAGGACTGTATGTGGAGCCATCATACTATGTACAGGGCTGTATGTGGAGCCATCATACTATGTACAGGGCTGTATGTGGAGCCATCATACTATGTACAGGGCTGTATGTGGAGCCATCATACTATGTACAGGACTGTATGTGCAGCCATCATACTATGTACAGGACTGTATGTGGAGCCATCATACTATGTACAGGGCTGTATGTGGAGCCATCATACTATGTACAGGACTGTATGTGGAGCCATCATACTATGTACAGGACTGTATGTGGAGCCATCATACTATGTACAGGACTGTATGTGGAGCCATCATACTATGTACAGGGCTGTATGTGGAGCCATCATACTATGTACAGGGCTGTATGTGGAGCCATCATACTATGTACAGGGCTGTATGTGGAGCCATCATACTATGTACAGGACTGTATGTGGAGCCATCATACTATGTACAGGACTGTATGTGGAGCCATCATACTATGTACAGGGCTGTATGTGGAGCAATCATACTATGTACAGGGCTGTATGTGGAGCCATCATACTATGTATAGGGCTGTATGTGGAGCCATCATACTATGTGCAGGGCTGTATGTGGAGCCATCATACTATGTACAGGGCTGTATGTGGAGCCATCATACTATGTACAGGGCTGTATGTGGAGCCATCATACTATGTACAGGACTGTATGTGGAGCCATCATACTATGTACAGGGCTGTATGTGGAGTCATCATACTATGTGCAGGGCTGTATGTGGAGCCATCATACTATGTACAGGGCTGTATGTGGAGTCATCATACTATGTACAGGGCTGTATGTGGAGTCATCATACTATGTACAGGACTGTATGTGGAGTCATCATACTATGTACAGGGCTGTATGTGGAGTCATCATACTATGTGCAGGGCTGTATGTGGAGCCATCATACTATGTACAGGGTTGTATGTGGAGTCATCATACTATGTACAGGGCTGTATGTGGAGTCATCATACTATGTACAGGACTGTATGTGGAGTCATCATACTATGTACAGGGCTGTATGTGGAGTCATCATACTATGTGCAGGGCTGTATGTGGAGCCATCATACTATGTACAGGGCTGTATGTGGAGTCATCATACTATGTACAGGACTGTATGTGGAGCCATCATACTATGTGCAGGGCTGTATGTGGAGTCATCATACTATGTACAGGACTGTATGTGGAGCCATCATACTATGTGCAGGGCTGTATGTGGAGCCATCATACTATGTACAGGACTGTATGTGGAGCCATCATACTATGTACAGGACTGTATGTGGAGCCATCATACTATGTGCAGGGCTGTATGTGGAGTCATCATACTATGTACAGGGCTGTATGTGGAGCCATCATACTATGTACAGGGCTGTATGTGGGGCCATCATACTATGTGCAGGCCTGTATGTGGAGCCATCATACTATGTACAGGACTGTATGTGGAGTCATCATACTATGTACAGGACTGTATGTGGAGTCATCATACTATGTACAGGGCTGTATGTGGAGCCATCATACTATGTACAGGGCTGTATGTGGAGTCATCATACTTTGTGCAGGGCTGTATGTGGAGCCATCATACTATGTACAGGACTGTATGTGGAGCCATCATACTATGTACAGGGCTGTATGTGGACTCATCATACTATGTGCAGGGCTGTATGTGGAGTCATCATACTATGTGCAGGGCTGTATGTGGAGTCATCATACTATGTACAGGACTGTATGTGGAGTCATCATACTATGTACAGGACTGTATGTGGAGTCATCATACTATGTACAGGGCTGTATGTGGAGTCATCATACTATGTACAGGGCTGTATGTGGAGTCATCATACTATGTACAGGGCTGTATGTGGAGTCATCATACTATGTACAGGACTGTATGTGGAGTCATCATACTATGTACAGGGCTGTATGTGGAGTCATCATACTATGTACAGGGCTGTATGTGGAGTCATCATACTATGTACAGGACTGTATGTGGAGTCATCATACTATGTACAGGGCTGTATGTGGAGTCATCATACTATGTACAGGGCTGTATGTGGAGTCATCATACTATGTACAGGGCTGTATGTGGAGTCATCATACTATGTACAGGACTGTATGTGGAGCCATCATACTATGTACAGGGCTGTATGTGGACTCATCATACTATGTGCAGGGCTGTATGTGGAGTCATCATACTATGTGCAGGGCTGTATGTGGAGTCATCATACTATGTACAGGGCTGTATGTGGAGTCATCATACTATGTACAGGACTGTATGTGGAGTCATCATACTATGTACAGGGCTGTATGTGGAGTCATCATACTATGTACAGGGCTGTATGTGGAGTCATCATACTATGTACAGGGCTGTATGTGGAGTCATCATACTATGTACAGGACTGTATGTGGAGTCATCATACTATGTACAGGGCTGTATGTGGAGTCATCATACTATGTACAGGGCTGTATGTGGAGTCATCATACTATGTACAGGACTGTATGTGGAGTCATCATACTATGTACAGGGCTGTATGTGGAGTCATCATACTATGTACAGGGCTGTATGTGGAGTCATCATACTTTGTGCAGGGCTGTATGTGGAGCCATCATACTATGTACAGGACTGTATGTGGAGCCATCATACTATGTACAGGGCTGTATGTGGACTCATCATACTATGTGCAGGGCTGTATGTGGAGTCATCATACTATGTGCAGGGCTGTATGTGGAGTCATCATACTATGTACAGGACTGTATGTGGAGTCATCATACTATGTACAGGACTGTATGTGGAGTCATCATACTATGTACAGGGCTGTATGTGGAGTCATCATACTATGTACAGGGCTGTATGTGGAGTCATCATACTATGTACAGGGCTGTATGTGGAGTCATCATACTATGTACAGGACTGTATGTGGAGTCATCATACTATGTACAGGGCTGTATGTGGAGTCATCATACTATGTACAGGGCTGTATGTGGAGTCATCATACTATGTACAGGACTGTATGTGGAGTCATCATACTATGTACAGGGCTGTATGTGGAGTCATCATACTATGTACAGGGCTGTATGTGGAGTCATCATACTATGTGCAGGGCTGTATGTGGAGTCATCATACTATGTACAGGGCTGTATGTGGAGTCATCATACTATGTGCAGGGCTGTATGTGGAGCCATCATACTATGTACAGGGCTGTATGTGGAGCAATCATACTATGTATAGGACTGTATGTGAAGTCATCATACTATGTACAGGGCTGTATGTGGAGTCATCATACTATGTACAGGGCTGTATGTGGAGTCATCATACTATGTGCAGGGCTGTATGTGGAGTCATCATACTATGTACAGGGCTGTATGTGGAGTCATCATACTATGTGCAGGGCTGTATGTGGAGTCATCATACTATGTACAGGGCTGTATGTGGAGTCATCATACTATGTGCAGGGCTGTATGTGGAGTCATCATACTATGTACAGGGCTGTATGTGGAGTCATCATACTATGTACAGGGCTGTATGTGGAGCCATCATACTATGTACAGGGCTGTATGTGGAGTCATCATACTATGTACAGGGCTGTATGTGGAGTCATCATACTATGTACAGGGCTGTATGTGGAGTCATCATACTATGTACAGGGCTGTATGTGGAGTCATCATACTATGTACAGGGCTGTATGTGGAGTCATCATACTATGTGCAGGGCTGTATGTGGAGTCATCATACTATGTACAGGGCTGTATGTGGAGTCATCATACTATGTACAGGGCTGTATGTGGAGCCATCATACTATGTACAGGGCTGTATGTGGAGTCATCATACTATGTACAGGACTGTATGTGGAGTCATCATACTATGTACAGGACTGTATGTGGAGTCATCATACTATGTACAGGGCTGTATGTGGAGTCATCATACTATGTACAGGGCTGTATGTGGAGTCATCATACTATGTACAGGGCTGTATGTGGAGCCATCACACTATGTACAGGGCTGTATGTGGAGTCATCATACTATGTACAGGGCTGTATGTGGAGTCATCATACTATGTACAGGACTGTATGTGGAGTCATCATACTATGTACAGGACTATATGTGGAGTCATCATACTATGTACAGGACTGTATGTGGAGTCATCATACTATGTACAGGGCTGTATGTGGAGCCATCATACTATGTACAGGGCTGTATGTGGAGCAATCATACTATGTATAGGACTGTATGTGAAGTCATCATACTATGTACAGGGCTGTATGTGGAGTCATCATACTATGTACAGGGCTGTATGTGGAGCCATCATACTATGTACAGGGCTGTATGTGGAGTCATCATACTATGTACAGGGCTGTATGTGGAGTCATCATACTATGTACAGGGCTGTATGTGAAGTCATCATACTATGTACAGGGCTGTATGTGGAGTCATCATACTATGTACAGGGCTGTATGTGGAGTCATCATACTATGTACAGGGCTGTATGTGAAGTCATCATACTATGTACAGGGCTGTATGTGGAGTCATCATACTATGTGCAGGGCTGTATGTGGAGTCATCATACTATGTACAGGGCTGTATGTGGAGTCATCATACTATGTGCAGGGCTGTATGTGGAGTCATCATACTATGTACAGGGCTGTATGTGGAGTCATCATACTATGTGCAGGGCTGTATGTGGAGCCATCATACTATGTACAGGGCTGTATGTGGAGTCATCATACTATGTACAGGGCTGTATGTGGAGCCATCATACTATGTACAGGGCTGTATGTGGAGTCATCATACTATGTACAGGGCTGTATGTGGAGTCATCATACTATGTACAGGGCTGTATGTGGAGTCATCATACTATGTACAGGGCTGTATGTGGAGTCATCATACTGTGTACAGGGCTGTATGTGGAGTCATCATACTATGTGCAGGGCTGTATGTGGAGTCATCATACTATGTACAGGGCTGTATGTGGAGTCATCATACTATGTACAGGGCTGTATGTGGAGCCATCATACTATGTACAGGGCTGTATGTGGAGTCATCATACTATGTACAGGACTGTATGTGGAGTCATCATACTATGTACAGGACTGTATGTGGAGTCATCATACTATGTACAGGGCTGTATGTGGAGTCATCATACTATGTACAGGGCTGTATGTGGAGTCATCATACTATGTACAGGGCTGTATGTGGAGCCATCACACTATGTACAGGGCTGTATGTGGAGTCATCATACTATGTACAGGGCTGTATGTGGAGTCATCATACTATGTACAGGGCTGTATGTGGAGTCATCATACTATGTGCAGGGCTGTATGTGGAGTCATCATACTATGTACAGGGCTGTATGTGGAGTCATCATACTATGTGCAGGGCTGTATGTGGAGCCATCATACTATGTACAGGGCTGTATGTGGAGCAATCATACTATGTATAGGACTGTATGTGAAGTCATCATACTATGTACAGGGCTGTATGTGGAGTCATCATACTATGTACAGGGCTGTATGTGGAGTCATCATACTATGTGCAGGGCTGTATGTGGAGTCATCATACTATGTACAGGGCTGTATGTGGAGTCATCATACTATGTGCAGGGCTGTATGTGGAGTCATCATACTATGTACAGGGCTGTATGTGGAGTCATCATACTATGTGCAGGGCTGTATGTGGAGCCATCATACTATGTACAGGGCTGTATGTGGAGTCATCATACTATGTACAGGGCTGTATGTGGAGCCATCATACTATGTACAGGGCTGTATGTGGAGTCATCATACTATGTACAGGGCTGTATGTGGAGTCATCATACTATGTACAGGGCTGTATGTGGAGTCATCATACTATGTACAGGGCTGTATGTGGAGTCATCATACTATGTACAGGGCTGTATGTGGAGTCATCATACTATGTGCAGGGCTGTATGTGGAGTCATCATACTATGTACAGGGCTGTATGTGGAGTCATCATACTATGTACAGGGCTGTATGTGGAGCCATCATACTATGTACAGGGCTGTATGTGGAGTCATCATACTATGTACAGGACTGTATGTGGAGTCATCATACTATGTACAGGACTGTATGTGGAGTCATCATACTATGTACAGGGCTGTATGTGGAGTCATCATACTATGTACAGGGCTGTATGTGGAGTCATCATACTATGTACAGGGCTGTATGTGGAGCCATCACACTATGTACAGGGCTGTATGTGGAGTCATCATACTATGTACAGGGCTGTATGTGGAGTCATCATACTATGTACAGGGCTGTATGTGGAGTCATCATACTATGTGCAGGGCTGTATGTGGAGTCATCATACTATGTACAGGGCTGTATGTGGAGTCATCATACTATGTGCAGGGCTGTATGTGGAGCCATCATACTATGTACAGGGCTGTATGTGGAGCAATCATACTATGTATAGGACTGTATGTGAAGTCATCATACTATGTACAGGGCTGTATGTGGAGTCATCATACTATGTACAGGGCTGTATGTGGAGTCATCATACTATGTGCAGGGCTGTATGTGGAGTCATCATACTATGTACAGGGCTGTATGTGGAGTCATCATACTATGTGCAGGGCTGTATGTGGAGTCATCATACTATGTACAGGGCTGTATGTGGAGTCATCATACTATGTGCAGGGCTGTATGTGGAGCCATCATACTATGTACAGGGCTGTATGTGGAGTTATCATACTATGTACAGGGCTGTATGTGGAGCCATCATACTATGTACAGGGCTGTATGTGGAGTCATCATACTATGTACAGGGCTGTATGTGGAGCCATCATACTATGTACAGGGCTGTATGTGGAGCCATCATACTATGTACAGGGCTGTATGTGGAGTCATCATACTATGTACAGGACTGTATGTGGGGCCATCATACTATGTATAGGACTGTATGTGGAGTCATCATACTATGTACAGGACTGTATGTGGGGCCATCATACTATGTATAGGACTGTATGTGGAGCCATCATACTATGTACAGGGCTGTATGTGGAGTCATCATACTATGTACAGGACTGTATGTGGGGCCATCATACTATGTATAGGACTGTATGTGAAGTCATCATACTATGTACAGGGCTGTATGTGGAGCCATCACACTATGTACAGGGCTGTATGTGGAGCCATCATACTATGTATAGGACTGTATGTGAAGTCATCATACTATGTACAGGGCTGTATGTGGAGCCATCATACTATGTACAGGGCTGTATGTGGAGCCATCATACTATGTACAGGGCTGTATGTGGAGTCATCATACTATGTACAGGGCTGTATGTGAAGTCATCATACTATGTACAGGACTGTATGTGGGGCCATCATACTATGTATAGGACTGTATGTGGAGCCATCATACTATGTACAGGGCTGTATGTGGAGTCATCATACTATGTACAGGACTGTATGTGGGGCCATCATACTATGTATAGGACTGTATGTGAAGTCATCATACTATGTACAGGGCTGTATGTGGAGCCATCACACTATGTACAGGGCTGTATGTGGAGCCATCATACTATGTATAGGACTGTATGTGAAGTCATCATACTATGTACAGGGCTGTATGTGGAGCCATCATACTATGTGCAGGACTGTATGTGGAGTCATCATACTATGTACAGGGCTGTATGTGGAGTCATCATACTATGTACAGGGCTGTATGTGAAGTCATCATACTATGTACAGGGCTGTATGTGGAGTCATCATACTATGTACAGGGCTGTATGTGAAGTCATCATACTATGTACAGGGCTGTATGTGGAGTCATCATACTATGTACAGGGCTGTATGTGAAGTCATCATACTATGTACAGGGCTGTATGTGGAGTCATCATACTATGTACAGGGCTGTATGTGAAGTCATCATACTATGTACAGGGCTGTATGTGGAGTCATCATACTATGTACAGGGCTGTATGTGGAGCCATCATACTATGTACAGGACTGTATGTGGAGCCATCATACTATGTACAGGGCTGTATGTGGAGCAATCATACTATGTATAGGACTGTATGTGAAGTCATCATACTATGTACAGGGCTGTATGTGGAGCCATCATACTATGTACAGGGCTGTATGTGGAGTCATCATACTATGTACAGGACTGTATGTGAAGTCATCATACTATGTACAGGGCTGTATGTGGAGTCATCATACTATGTACAGGGCTGTATGTGGAGCCATCATACTATGTACAGGGCTGTATGTGGAGTCATCATACTATGTACAGGGCTGTATGTGAAGTCATCATACTATGTACAGGGCTGTATGTGGAGCCATCATACTATGTACAGGGCTGTATGTGGAGTCATCATACTATGTACAGGACTGTATGTGAAGTCATCATACTATGTACAGGGCTGTATGTGGAGTCATCATACTATGTACAGGACTGTATGTGGAGCAATTATACTATGTGCAGGACTGTATGTGGAGCCATCATACTATGTACAGGACTGTATGTGGAGCCATCATACTATGTACAGGGCTGTATGTGGAGCCATCATACTATGTACAGGGCTGTATGTGGAGCCATCATACTATGTACAGGGCTGTATGTGGAGCCATCATACTATGTACAGGGCTGTATGTGGAGCCATCATACTATGTACAGGACTGTATGTGGAGCCATCATACTATGTACAGGACTGTATGTGGAGCCATCATACTATGTACAGGACTGTATGTGGAGCCATCATACTATGTACAGGACTGTATGTGGAGCCATCATACTATATACAGGACTGTATGTGGAGCCATCATACTATGTACAGGGCTGTATGTGGAGCCATCATACTATGTACAGGACTGTATGTGGAGCCATCATACTATGTACAGGACTGTATGTGGAGCCATCATACTATGTACAGGGTTGTATGTGGAGCCATCATACTATGTACAGGGCTGTATGTGGAGCCATCATACTATGTACAGGGTTGTATGTGGAGCCATCATACTATGTACAGGGCTGTATGTGGAGCCATCATACTATGTACAGGACTGTATGTGGAGCCATCATACTATGTACAGGACTGTATGTGGAGCCATCATACTATGTACAGGGTTGTATGTGGAGCCATCATACTATGTACAGGGCTGTATGTGGAGCCATCATACTATGTACAGGGCTGTATGTGGAGCCATCATACTATGTACAGGGTTGTATGTGGAGCCATCATACTATGTACAGGGCTGTATGTGGAGCCATCATACTATGTACAGGGCTGTATGTGGAGTCATCATACTATGTACAGGACTGTATGTGAAGTCATCATACTATGTACAGGGCTGTATGTGGAGTCATCATACTATGTACAGGACTGTATGTGGAGCCATCATACTATGTACAGGACTGTATGTGGAGCCATCATACTATGTACAGGGTTGTATGTGGAGCCATCATACTATGTACAGGGCTGTATGTGGAGCCATCATACTATGTACAGGGCTGTATGTGGAGCCATCATACTATGTACAGGACTGTATGTGAAGTCATCATACTATGTACAGGGCTGTATGTGGAGCCATCATACTATGTACAGGACTGTATGTGGAGCCATCATACTATGTACAGGGTTGTATGTGGAGCCATCATACTATGTACAGGGCTGTATGTGGAGCCATCATACTATGTACAGGGCTGTATGTGGAGCCATCATACTATGTACAGGACTGTATGTGAAGTCATCATACTATGTACAGGACTGTATGTGGAGCCATCATACTATGTACAGGACTGTATGTGGAGCCATCATACTATGTACAGGACTGTATGTGAAGTCATCATACTATGTACAGGGCTGTATGTGGAGTCATCATACTATGTACAGGGCTGTATGTGGAGCCATCATACTATGTACAGGGCTGTATGTGGAGCCATCATACTATGTACAGGGCTGTATGTGGAGCCATCATACTATGTACAGGACTGTATGTGAAGTCATCATACTATGTACAGGGCTGTATGTGGAGTCATCATACTATGTACAGGGCTGTATGTGGAGCCATCATACTATGTACAGGACTGTATGTGAAGTCATCATACTATGTACAGGGCTGTATGTGGAGCCATCATACTATGTACAGGACTGTATGTGGAGCCATCATACTATGTACAGGACTGTATGTGGAGCCATCATACTATGTACAGGGCTGTATGTGGAGCCATCATACTATGTACAGGACTGTATGTGGAGCCATCATACTATGTACAGGACTGTATGTGGAGCCATCATACTATGTACAGGACTGTATGTGGAGCCATCATACTATGTACAGGACTGTATGTGAAGTCATCATACTATGTACAGGGCTGTATGTGGAGTCATCATACTATGTACAGGACTGTATGTGGAGCCATCATACTATGTACAGGACTGTATGTGGAGCCATCATACTATGTACAGGACTGTATGTGGAGCCATCATACTATGTACAGGACTGTATGTGGAGCCATCATACTATGTACAGGACTGTATGTGGAGCCATCATACTATGTACAGGACTGTATGTGGAGCCATCATACTATGTACAGGGCTGTATGTGGAGCCATCATACTATGTACAGGACTGTATGTGGAGCCATCATACTATGTGCAGGACTGTATGTGGAGCCATCATACTATGTACAGGACTGTATGTGGAGCCATCATACTATGTACAGGACTGTATGTGGAGCCATCATACTATGTACAGGGCTGTATGTGGAGTCATCATACTATGTACAGGGCTGTATGTGGAGCCATCATACTATGTACAGGACTGTATGTGGAGCCATCATACTATGTACAGGGCTGTATGTGGAACCATCATACTATGTACAGGACTGTATGTGGAGACATCATACTATGTACAGGACTGTATGTGGAGCCATCATACTATGTACAGGGCTGTATGTGGAGCCATCATACTATGTACAGGGTTGTATGTGGAGTCATCATACTATGTACAGGGCTGTATGTGGAGCCATCATACTATGTACAGGGCTGTATGTGGAGTCATCATACTATGTACAGGACTGTATGTGGAGCCATCATACTATGTACAGGGCTGTATGTGGAGCCATCATACTATGTACAGGGTTGTATGTGGAGTCATCATACTATGTACAGGGCTGTATGTGGAGCCATCATACTATGTACAGGGCTGTATGTGGAGTCATCATACTATGTACAGGGCTGTATGTGGAGTCATCATACTATGTACAGGGCTGTATGTGGAGCCATCATACTATGTACAGGACTGTATGTGGAGTCATCATACTATGTACAGGGCTGTATGTGGAGCCATCATACTATGTGCAGGACTGTATGTGGAGCCATCATACTATGTACAGGGCTGTATGTGGAGTCATCATACTATGTACAGGGCTGTATGTGGAGCCATCATACTATGTACAGGGCTGTATGTGGAGCCATCATACTATGTGCAGGACTGTATGTGGAGCCATCATACTATGTACAGGGCTGTATGTGGAGCCATCACACTATGTACAGGACTGTATGTGGAGTCATCATACTATGTACAGGGCTGTATGTGGAGTCATCATACTATGTACAGGACTGTATGTGGAGCCATCATACTATGTACAGGACTGTATGTGGAGCCATCATACTATGTACAAGACTGTTGTATGTGGAGCCATCATACTATGTACAGGACTGTATGTGGAGCCATCATACTATGTACAGGGCTGTATGTGGAGTCATCAATAAGTACAGGCTGTATGTGGAGCCATCATACTATGTACAGGGCTGTATGTGGAGCCATCATACTATGTTGCAGGACTGTATGTGGAGCCATCATACTATGTAGAGAGATGTATGTGGAGCCATCATACTATGTACAGGACTGTATGTGGAGCCATCATACTATGTACAGGACTGTATGTGGAGTCATCATACTATGTACAGGGCTGTATGTGGAGTCACCATACTATGTACAGGGCTGTATGTGGAGCCATCATACTATGTGCAGGACTGTATGTGGAGCCATCATACTATGTACAGGGCTGTATGTGGAGTCATCATACTATGTACAGGACTGTATGTGGAGCCATCATACTATGTACAGGACTGTATGTGGAGCCATCATACTATGTACAAGGACTGTATGTGGAGCCATCATACTATGTACAGGACTGTATGTGGAGCCATCATACTATGTACAGGGCTGTATGTGGAGTCATCATACTATGTACAGGACTGTATGTGGAGTCATCATACTATGTACAGGACTGTATGTGAGTCATCATACTATGTACAGGCTGTATGTGGAGCCATCATACTATGTACAGGACTGTATGTGGAGCTATCATACTATGTACAGGGCTGTATGTGGAGCCATCATACTATGTACAGGACTGTATGTGGAGCCATCATACTATGTACAGGGCTGTATGTGGAGTCATCATACTATGTACAGGACTGTATGTGGAGTCATCATACTATGTACAGGACTGTATGTGGAGTCATCATACTATGCACAGGACTGTATGTGGAGTCATCATACTATGTACAGGACTGTATGTGGAGCCATCATACTATGTACAGGACTGTATGTGGAGCCATCATACTATGTACAGGACTGTATGTGGAGTCATCATACTATGTACAGGGCTGTATGTGGAGTCATCATACTATGTACAGGACTGTATGTGGAGCCATCATACTATGTGCAGGACTGTATGTGGAGCCATCATACTATGTGCAGGACTGTATGTGGAGCCATCATACTATGTGCAGGACTGTATGTGGAGCCATCATACTATGTACAGGACTGTATGTGGAGCCATCATACTATGTACAGGGCTGTATGTGGAGCCATCATACTATGTACAGGGCTGTATGTGGAGCCATCATACTATGTACAGGACTGTATGTGGAGCCATCATACTATGTACAGGGCTGTATGTGGAACCATCATACTATGTACAGGACTGTATGTGGAGACATCATACTATATACAGGGCTGTATGTGGAGCCATCATACTATGTACAGGGCTGTATGTGGAGCCATCATACTATGTACAGGGCTGTATGTGGAGCCATCATACTATGTGCAGGGCTGTATGTGGAGCCATCATACTATGTACAGGGCTGTATGTGGAGCCATCATACTATGTACAGGACTGTATGTGGAGTCATCATACTATGTACAGGGCTGTATGTGGAGTCATCATACTATGTACAGGGCTGTATGTGGAGTCATCATGCTATGTACAGGGCTGTATGTGGAGCCATCATACTATGTGCAGGACTGTATGTGGAGCCATCATACTATGTACAGGGCTGTATGTGGAGCCATCATACTATGTGCAGGACTGTATGTGGAGCCATCATACTATGTACAGGGCTGTATGTGGAGCCATCACACTATGTACAGGACTGTATGTGGAGTCATCATACTATGTACAGGACTGTATGTGGAGTCATCATACTATGTACAGGGCTGTATGTGGAGTCATCATGCTATGTACAGGGCTGTATGTGGAGCCATCATACTATGTGCAGGACTGTATGTGGAGCCATCATACTATGTACAGGGACTGTATGTGGAGCCATCATACTATGTACAGGGCTGTATGTGGAGCCATCACACTATGTACAGGACTGTATGTGGAGTCATCATACTATGTACAGGACTGTATGTGGAGTCATCATACTATGTACAGGGCTGTATGTGGAGCCATCATACTATGTACAGGACTGTATGTGGAGCCATCATACTATGTACAGGGCTGTATGTGGAGCCATCATACTATGTACAGGGCTGTATGTGGAGCCATCATACTATGTGCAGGACTGTATGTGGAGACATCATACTATGTACAGGACTGTATGTGGAGCCATCATACTATGTACAGGACTGTATGTGGAGTCATCATACTATGTACAGGACTGTATGTGGAGTCATCATACTATGTACAGGACTGTATGTGGAGCCATCATACTATGTACAGGACTGTATGTGGAGCCATCATACTATGTACAGGACTGTATGTGGAGCCATCATACTATGTACAGGACTGTATGTGGAGCCATCATACTATGTACAGGACTGTATGTGGAGCCATCATACTATGTACAGGGCTGTATGTGGAGTCATCATACTATGTACAGGACTGTATGTGGAGCCATCATACTATGTACAGGGCTGTATGTGGAGTCATCATACTATGTACAGGGCTGTATGTGGAGTCATCATACTATGTACAGGACTGTATGTGGAGTCATCATACTATGTACAGGGCTGTATGTGGAGCCATCATACTATGTGCAGGACTGTATGTGGAGCCATCATACTATGTACAGGACTGTATGTGGAGCCATCATACTATGTGCAGGGCTGTATGTGGAGCCATCATACTATGTACAGGGCTGTATGTGGAGTCATCATGCTATGTACAGGGCTGTATGTGGAGTCATCATACTATGTACAGGGCTGTATGTGGAGCCATCATACTATGTACAGGACTGTATGTGGAGCCATCATAGTATGTACAGGGCTGTATGTGGAGTCATCATACTATGTACAGGGCTGTATGTGGAGCCATCATACTATGTACAGGGCTGTATGTGGAGCCATCATACTATGTGCAGGACTGTATGTGGAGCCATCATACTATGTACAGGGCTGTATGTGGAGCCATCATACTATGTACAGGACTGTATGTGGAGCCATCATACTATGTGCAGGGCTGTATGTGGAGCCATCATACTATGTACAGGGCTGTATGTGGAGTCATCATGCTATGTACAGGGCTGTATGTGGAGTCATCATACTATGTACAGGGCTGTATGTGGAGCCATCATACTATGTACAGGACTGTATGTGGAGCCATCATAGTATGTACAGGGCTGTATGTGGAGTCATCATACTATGTACAGGGCTGTATGTGGAGCCATCATACTATGTACAGGGCTGTATGTGGAGCCATCATACTATGTGCAGGACTGTATGTGGAGCCATCATACTATGTACAGGGCTGTATGTGGAGCCATCACACTATGTACAGGACTGTATGTGGAGTCATCATACTATGTACAGGACTGTATGTGGAGCCATCATACTATGTACAGGACTGTATGTGGAGCCATCATACTATGTACAGGACTGTATGTGGAGCCATCATACTATGTACAGGACTGTATGTGGAGCCATCATACTATGTACAGGACTGTATGTGGAGTCATCATACTATGTACAGGGCTGTATGTGGAGTCATCATACTATGTACAGGGCTGTATGTGGAGTCATCATACTATGTACAGGACTGTATGTGGAGTCATCATACTATGTACAGGACTGTATGTGGAGTCATCATACTATGTACAGGGCTGTATGTGGAGCCATCATACTATGTACAGGACTGTATGTGGAGCCATCATACTATGTACAGGGCTGTATGTGGAGCCATCACACTATGTACAGGACTGTATATGGAGTCATCATACTATGTACAGGACTGTATGTGGAGTCATCATACTATGTACAGGGCTGTATGTGGAGCCATCACACTATGTACAGGGCTGTATGTGGAGCCATCATACTATGTACAGGGCTGTATGTGGAGTCATCATACTATGTACAGGACTGTATGTGGAGCCATCATACTATGTACAGGACTGTATGTGGAGCCATCATACTATGTACAGGACTGTATGTGGAGCCATCATACTATGTACAGGTCTATATGTGGAGTCATCATACTATGTACAGGACTGTATGTGGAGTCATCATACTATGTACAGGGCTGTATGTGGAGTCATCATACTATGTACAGGGCTGTATGTGGAGCCATCATACTATGTACAGGGCTGTATGTGGAGTCATCATACTATGTACAGGACTGTATGTGGAGCCATCATACTATGTACAGGACTGTATGTGGAGCCATCATACTATGTACAGGACTGTATGTGGAGTCATCATACTATGTACAGGGCTGTATGTGGAGTCATCATACTATGTACAGGACTGTATGTGGAGTCATCATACTATGTACAGGGCTGTATGTGGAGTCATCATACTATGTACAGGGCTGTATGTGGAGTCATCATACTATGTACAGGACTGTATGTGGAGTCATCATACTATGTACAGGACTGTATGTGGAGCCATCATACTATGTACAGGGCTGTATGTGGAGTCATCATACTATGTACAGGGCTGTATGTGGAGCCATCATACTATGTACAGGGCTGTATGTGGAGCCATCATACTATGTACAGGACTGTATGTGGAGTCATCATACTATGTACAGGACTGTATGTGGAGTCATCATACTATGTACAGGACTGTATGTGGAGTCATCATACTATGTACAGGGCTGTATGTGGAGCCATCATACTATGTACAGGGCTGTATGTGGAGTCATCATACTATGTACAGGACTGTATGTGGAGTCATCATACTATGTACAGGACTGTATGTGGAGTCATCATACTATGTACAGGGCTGTATGTGGAGTCATCATACTATGTACAGGGCTGTATGTGGAGCCATCATACTATGTACAGGGCTGTATGTGGAGCCATCATACTATGTACAGGACTGTATGTGGAGTCATCATACTATGTACAGGACTGTATGTGGAGTCATCATACTATGTACAGGACTGTATGTGGAGGCATCATACTATGTACAGGGCTGTATGTGGAGCCATCATACTATGTACAGGGCTGTATGTGGAGCCATCATACTATGTACAGGGCTGTATGTGGAGCCATCATACTATGTGCAGGACTGTATGTGGGGCCATCATACTATGTACAGGACTGTATGTGGAGCCATCATACTATGTACAGGACTGTATGTGGAGTCATCATACTATGTACAGGCTGTATGTGGAGTCATCATACTATGTACAGGGCTGTATGTGGAGCCATCATACTATGTACAGGACTGTATGTGGAGTCATCATACTATGTACAGGACTGTATGTGGAGTCATCATACTATGTACAGGACTGTATGTGGAGTCATCACACTATGTACAGTACTGTATGTGGAGCCATCATACTATGTACAGGACTGTATGTGGAGCCATCATACTATGTACAGGGCTGTATGTGGAGCAATCATACTATGTATAGGACTGTATGTGAAGTCATCATACTATGTACAGGGCTGTATGTGGAGCCATCATACTATGTACAGGGCTGTATGTGGAGTCATCATACTATGTACAGGACTGTATGTGGAAGTCATCATACTATGTACAGGGCTGTATGTGGAGTCATCATACTATGTACAGGGCTGTATGTGGAGACATCATACTATATACAGGACTGTATGTGAAGTCATCATACTATGTACAGGGCTGTATGTGGAGCCATCATACTATGTACAGGGCTGTATGTGGAGTCATCATACTATGTACAGGACTGTATGTGAAGTCATCATACTATGTACAGGGCTGTATGTGGACCCATCATACTATGTACAGGGCTGTATGTGGAGCCATCATACTATGTACAGGACTGTATGTGGAGCCATCATACTATGTGCAGGACTGTATGTGGAGCCATCATACTATGTACAGGGCTGTATGTGGAGCCATCATACTATGTACAGGGCTGTATGTGGAGCCATCATACTATGTACAGGACTGTATGTGGAGCCATCATACTATGTACAGGACTGTATGTGGAGCATCATACTATGTACAGGGTTGTATGTGGAGCACTTATACTATGTGCAGGACTGTATGTGGAGCCATCATACTATGTACAGGGTTGTATGTGGAGCCATCATACTATGTACAGGACTGTATGTGGAGCCATCATACTATGTACAGGGCTGTATGTGGAGTCATCATACTATGTACAGGGCTGTATGTGGAGCCATCATACTATGTACAGGGCTGTATGTGGAGCCATCATACTATGTACAGGACTGTATGTGGAGCCATCATACTATGTACAGGGCTGTATGTGGAGCCATCATACTATGTACAGGGTTGTATGTGGAGCCATCATACTATGTACAGGGCTGTATGTGGAGCCATCATACTATGTACAGGGCTGTATGTGGAGTCATCATACTATGTACAGGGCTGTATGTGGAGCCATCATACTATGTACAGGACTGTATGTGGAGCCATCATACTATGTACAGGGCTGTATGTGGAGCCATCATACTATGTACAGGACTGTATGTGGAGCCATCATACTATGTACAGGACTGTATGTGGAGACATCATACTATGTACAGGGCTGTATGTGGAGCCATCATACTATGTGCAGGACTGTATGTGGAGCCATCATACTATGTACAGGGCTGTATGTGGAGCCATCATACTATGTACAGGGCTGTATGTGGAGTCATCATACTATGTACAGGGCTGTATGTGGAGCCATCATACTATGTACAGGGCTGTATGTGGAGTCATCATACTATGTACAGGGCTGTATGTGGAGCCATCATACTATGTACAGGGCTGTATGTGGAGCCATCATACTATGTACAGGACTGTATGTGGAGCCATCATACTATGTACAGGACTGTATGTGGAGCCATCATACTATGTACAGGACTGTATGTGGAGCCATCATACTATGTACAGGACTGTATGTGGAGACATCATACTATGTACAGGACTGTATGTGGAGCCATCATACTATGTACAGGACTGTATGTGGAGCCATCATACTATGTACAGGGCTGTATGTGGAGCCATCATACTATGTACAGGGTTGTATGTGGAGCCATCATACTATGTACAGGACTGTATGTGGAGCCATCATACTATGTACAGGGCTGTATGTGGAGCCATCATACTATGTACAGGACTGTATGTGGAGCCATCATACTATGTACAGGACTGTATGTGGAATCATCATACTATGTACAGGACTGTATGTGGAGTCATCATACTATGTACAGGACTGTATGTGGAGTCATCATACTATGTACAGGGCTGTATGTGGGGCCATCATACTAAGTACAGGACTGTATGTGGGGCCATCATACTATGTACAGGACTGTATGTGGAGCCATCATACTATGTACAGGACTGTATGTGGAGTCATCATACTATGTACAGGGCTGTATGTGGAGCCATCATACTATGTGCAGGACTGTATGTGGGGCCATCATACTATGTACAGGACTGTATGTGGAGCCATCATACTATGTACAGGACTGTATGTGGAGTCATCATACTATGTACAGGGCTGTATGTGGAGCCATCATACTATGTACAGGACTGTATGTGGAGCCATCATACTATGTACAGGACTGTATGTGGAGCCATCATACTATGTACAGGACTGTATGTGGAGCCATCATACTATGTACAGGACTGTATGTGGAGTCATCATACTATGTACAGGGCTGTATGTGGAGCCATCATACTATGTACAGGGCTGTATGTGGAGTCATCATACTATGTACAGGGCTGTATGTGGAGCCATCATACTATGTACAGGACTGTATGTGGAGTCATCATACTATGTACAGGACTGTATGTGGAGTCATCATACTATGTACAGGGCTGTATGTGGAGCCATCATACTATGTACAGGACTGTATGTGGAGACATCATACTATGTACAGGACTGTATGTGGAGTCATCATACTATGTACAGGACTGTATGTGGAGCCATCATACTATGTACAGGGCTGTATGTGGAGCCATCATACTATGTACAGGACTGTATGTGGAGTCATCATACTATGTACAGGGCTGTATGTGGAGCCATCATACTATGTACAGGACTGTATGTGGAGTCATCATACTATGTACAGGACTGTATGTGGAGTCATCATACTATGTACAGGGCTGTATGTGGAGCCATCATACTATGTACAGGGCTGTATGTGGAGTCATCATACTATGTACAGGGCTGTATGTGGAGCCATCATACTATGTGCAGGGCTGTATGTGGAGCCATCATACTATGTACAGGGCTGTATGTGGAGTCATCATACTATGTACAGGACTGTATGTGGAGTCATCATACTATGTACAGGACTGTATGTGGAGTCATCATACTATGTACAGGGCTGTATGTGGAGCCATCATACTATGTACAGGACTGTATGTCGAGTCATCATACTATGTACAGGACTGTATGTGGAGCCATCATACTATGTACAGGACTGTATGTGGAGTCATCATACTATGTACAGGGCTGTATGTGGAGCCATCATACTATGTACAGGACTGTATGTGGAGTCATCATACTATGTACAGGGCTGTATGTGGAGCCATCATACTATGTACAGGACTGTATGTGGAGTCATCATACTATGTACAGGTCTGTATGTGGAGTCATCATACTATGTACAGGGCTGTATGTGGAGTCATCATACTATGTACAGGGCTGTATGTGGAGTCATCATACTATGTACAGGGCTGTATGTGGAGTCATCATACTATGTACAGGACTGTATGTGGAGCCATCATACTATGTACAGGACTGTATGTGGAGTCATCATACTATGTACAGGGCTGTATGTGGAGCCATCATACTATGTACAGGGCTGTATGTGGGGCCATCATACTATGTACAGGACTGTATGTGGAGTCATCATACTATGTACAGGACTGTATGTGGAGCCATCATACTATGTACAGGACTGTATGTGGAGCCATCATACTATGTACAGGACTGTATGTGGAGTCATCATACTATGTACAGGACTGTATGTGGAGTCATCATACTATGTACAGGACTGTATGTGGAGCCATCATACTATGTACAGGACTGTATGTGGAGCCATCATACTATGTACAGGACTGTATGTGGAGCCATCATACTATGTACAGGACTGTATGTGGAGTCATCATACTATGTACAGGACTGTATGTGGAGCCATCATACTATGTACAGGACTGTATGTGGAGTCATCATACTATGTACAGGACTGTATGTGGAGTCATCATACTATGTACAGGACTGTATGTGGAGCCATCATACTATGTACAGGACTGTATGTGGAGCCATCATACTATGTACAGGACTGTATGTGGAGCCATCATACTATGTACAGGACTGTATGTGGAGTCATCATACTACGTACAGGGCTGTATGTGGAGTCATCATACTATGTACAGGGCTGTATGTGGAGCCATCATACTATGTACAGGGCTGTATGTGGAGCCATCATACTATGTACAGGACTGTATGTGGAGTCATCATACTATGTACAGGGCTGTATGTGGGGCCATCATACTATGTACAGGACTGTATGTGGAGTCATCATACTATGTACAGGGCTGTATGTGGGGCCATCATACTATGTACAGGACTGTATGTGGAGTCATCATACTATGTACAGGGCTGTATGTGGAGCCATCATACTATGTACAGGGCTGTATGTGGGGCCATCATACTATGTACAGGGCTGTATGTGGAGCCATGATACTATGTACAGGGCTGTATGTGGAGCCATCATACTATGTACAGGGCTGTATGTGGAGCCATCATACTATGTACAGGACTGTATGTGGAGTCATCATACTATGTACAGGACTGTATGTGGAGTCATCATACTATGTACAGGGCTGTATGTGGAGCCATCATACTATGTACAGGGCTGTATGTGGAGCCATGATACTATGTACAGGGCTGTATGTGGAGCCATCATACTATGTACAGGACTGTATGTGGAGCCATCATACTATGTACAGGACTGTATGTGGAGTCATCATACTATGTACAGGGCTGTATGTGGAGTCATCATACTATGTACAGGACTGTATGTGGAGCCATCATACTATGTACAGGGCTGTATGTGGGGCCATCATACTATGTACAGGACTGTATGTGGAGCCATCATACTATGTACAGGACTGTATGTGGGGCCATCATACTATGTACAGGACTGTATGTGGAGCCATCATACTATGTACAGGACTGTATGTGGAGCCATCATACTATGTACAGGGCTGTATGTGGAGCCATCATACTATGTACAGGACTGTATGTGGAGCCATCATACTATGTACAGGACTGTATGTGGAGTCATCATACTATGTACAGGGCTGTATGTGGAGCCATCATACTATGTACAGGGCTGTATGTGGAGCCATCATACTATGTACAGGGTTGTATGTGGAGCCATCATACTATGTACAGGACTGTATGTGGAGCCATCATACTATGTACAGGGCTGTATGTGGAGCCATCATACTATGTACAGGACTGTATGTGGAGCCATCATACTATGTACAGGACTGTATGTGGAGTCATCATACTATGTACAGGACTGTATGTGGAGTCATCATACTATGTACAGGACTGTATGTGGAGTCATCATACTATGTACAGGGCTGTATGTGGAGCCATCATACTATGTACAGGACTGTATGTGGAGCCATCATACTATGTACAGGACTGTATGTGGAGCCATCATACTATGTACAGGGTTGTATGTGGAGCCATCATACTATGTACAGGACTGTATGTGGAGCCATCATACTATGTACAGGGCTGTATGTGGAGCCATCATACTATGTACAGGACTGTATGTGGAGCCATCATACTATGTGCAGGGCTGTATGTGGAGTCAATACTATGTACAGGGCTGTATGTGGAGCCATCATACTATGTACAGGGCTGTATGTGGAGCCATCATACTATGTACAGGGCTGTATGTGGAGCCATCATACTATGTGCAGGACTGTATGTGGAGTCATCATACTATGTACAGGACTGTATGTGGAGCCATCATACTATGTACAGGACTGTATGTGGAGCCATCATACTATGTACAGGACTGTATGTGGAGCCATCATACTATGTACAGGACTGTATGTGGAGCCATCATACTATGTGCAGGACTGTATGTGGAGTCATCATACTATGTACAGGACTGTATGTGGAGTCATCATACTATGTACAGGACTGTATGTGGAGCCATCATACTATGTACAGGGCTGTATGTGGAGCCATCATACTATGTACAGGACTGTATGTGGAGCCATCATACTATGTACAGGGCTGTATGTGGAGCCATCATACTATGTACAGGGCTGTATGTGGAGCCATCATACTATGTACAGGGCTGTATGTGGAGTCATCATACTATGTACAGGGCTGTATGTGGAGTCATCATACTATGTACAGGGCTGTATGTGGAGCCATCATACTATGTGCAGGGCTGTATGTGGAGTCATCATACTATGTACAGGGCTGTATGTGGAGTCATCATACTATGTACAGGGCTGTATGTGGAGTCATCATACTATGTACAGGACTGTATGTGGAGCCATCATACTATGTACAGGGCTGTATGTGGAGCCATCATACTATGTACAGGGTTGTATGTGGAGTCATCATACTATGTACAGGGCTGTATGTGGAGCCATCATACTATGTACAGGGCTGTATGTGGAGCCATCATACTATGTACAGGGTTGTATGTGGAGTCATCATACTATGTACAGGACTGTATGTGGAGCCATCATACTATGTGCAGGGCTGTATGTGGAGTCATCATACTATGTACAGGGCTGTATGTGGAGCCATCATACTATGTACAGGACTGTATGTGGAGTCATCATACTATGTGCAGGGCTGTATGTGGAGTCATCATACTATGTGCAGGGCTGTATGTGGAGTCATCATACTATGTACAGGGCTGTATGTGGAGTCATCATACTATGTGCAGGGCTGTATGTGGAGTCATCATACTATGTACAGGACTGTATGTGGAGCCATCATACTATGTACAGGGCTGTATGTGGAGTCATCATACTATGTACAGGCTGTATGTGGAGTCATCATACTATGTGCAGGGCTGTATGTGGAGTCATCATACTATGTACAGGACTGTATGTGGAGCCATCATACTATGTACAGGGCTGTATGTGGAGTCATCATACTATGTACAGGGCTGTATGTGGAGTCATCATACTATGTACAGGGCTGTATGTGGAGTCATCATACTATGTGCAGGGCTGTATGTGGAGCCATCATACTATGTACAGGGCTGTATGTGGAGCCATCATACTATGTACAGGGCTGTATGTGGAGCCATCATACTATGTACAGGACTGTATGTGGAGCCATCATACTATGTACAGGACTGTATGTGGAGTCATCATACTATGTGCAGGGCTGTATGTGGAGTCATCATACTATGTACAGGGCTGTATGTGAAGTCATCATACTATGTACAGGGCTGTATGTGGAGTCATCATACTATGTACAGGACTGTATGTGGAGCCATCATACTATGTACAGGGCTGTATGTGGAGTCATCATACTATGTACAGGGCTGTATGTGGAGCCATCATACTATGTGCAGGGCTGTATGTGGAGTCATCATACTATGTACAGGGCTGTATGTGGAGTCATCATACTATGTACAGGGCTGTATGTGGAGCCATCATACTATGTACAGGACTGTATGTGGAGCCATCATACTATGTGCAGGGCTGTATGTGGAGTCATCATACTATGTACAGGGCTGTATGTGGAGTCATCATACTATGTACAGGGCTGTATGTGGAGCCATCATACTATGTACAGGACTGTATGTGGAGTCATCATACTATGTGCAGGGCTGTATGTGGAGTCATCATACTATGTACAGGGCTGTATGTGGAGTCATCATACTATGTAAAGGACTGTATGTGGAGCCATCATACTATGTACAGGGCTGTATGTGGAGTCATCATACTATGTACAGGACTGTATGTGGAGCCATCATACTATGTACAGGGCTGTATGTGGAGCCATCATACTATGTACAGGGCTGTATGTGGAGTCATCATACTATGTACAGGACTGTATGTGGAGTCATCATACTATGTACAGGGCTGTATGTGGAGCCATCATACTATGTACAGGGCTGTATGTGGAGTCATCATACTATGTACAGGACTGTATGTGGAGCCATCATACTATGTACAGGGCTGTATGTGGAGCCATCATACTATGTACAGGGCTGTATGTGGAGCCATCATACTATGTACAGGGCTGTATGTGGAGCCATCATACTATGTACAGGGCTGTATGTGGAGTCATCATACTATGTACAGGACTGTATGTGGAGTCATCATACTATGTACAGGGCTGTATGTGGAGCCATCATACTATGTACAGGACTGTATGTGGAGCCATCATACTATGTACAGGGCTGTATGTGGAGCCATCATACTATGTACAGGACTGTATGTGGAGTCATCATACTATGTACAGGACTGTATGTGGAGTCATCATACTATGTACAGGGCTGTATGTGGAGCCATCATACTATGTACAGGGCTGTATGTGGAGTCATCATACTATGTACAGGACTGTATGTGGAGTCATCATACTATGTACAGGGCTGTATGTGGAGCCATCATACTATGTACAGGACTGTATGTGGAGTCATCATACTATGTACAGGACTGTATGTGGAGTCATCATACTATGTACAGGGCTGTATGTGGAGCCATCATACTATGTACAGGGCTGTATGTGGAGCCATCATACTATGTACAGGGCTGTATGTGGAGTCATCATACTATGTACAGGACTGTATGTGGAGTCATCATACTATGTGCAGGACTGTATGTGGAGCCATCATACTATGTACAGGGCTGTATGTGGGGTCATCATACTATGTACAGGACTGTATGTGGAGCCATCATACTATATACAGGGCTGTATGTGGAGCCATCATACTATATACAGGGCTGTATGTGGAGCCATCATACTATGTACAGGGCTGTATGTGGAGCCATCATACTATATACAGGGCTGTATGTGGAGCCATCATACTATGTACAGGGCTGTATGTGGAGTCATCATACTATGTACAGGGCTGTATGTGGAGCCATCATACTATGTACAGGACTGTATGTGGAGCCATCATACTATGTACAGGGCTGTATGTGGAGCCATCATACTATGTACAGGACTGTATGTGGAGTCATCATACTATGTACAGGACTGTATGTGGAGCCATCATACTATGTACAGGGCTGTATGTGGAGCAATCATACTATGTACAGGGCTGTATGTGGAGTCATCATACTATGTGCAGGACTGTATGTGGAGCCATCATACTATGTACAGGGCTGTATGTGGGGTCATCATACTATGTGCAGGACTGTATGTGGAGCAATCATACTATGTACAGGGCTGTATGTGGAGTCCATCATACTATGTGCAGGACTGTATGTGGAGCCATCATACTATGTACAGGGCTGTATGTGGAGTCATCATACTATGTACAGGGCTGTATGTGGAGTCATCATACTATGTGCAGGACTGTATGTGGAGCAATCATACTATGTACAGGGCTGTATGTGGAGTCATCATACTATGTGCAGGACTGTATGTGGAGCCATCATACTATGTACAGGGCTGTATGTGGAGTCATCATACTATGTGCAGGACTGTATGTGGAGCCATCATACTATGTACAGGGCTGTATGTGGGGTCATCATACTATGTACAGGACTGTATGTGGAGCCATCATACTATATACAGGGCTGTATGTGGAGCCATCATACTATATACAGGGCTGTATGTGGAGCCATCATACTATGTACAGGGCTGTATGTGGAGCCATCATACTATATACAGGGCTGTATGTGGAGCCATCATACTATGTACAGGGCTGTATGTGGAGTCATCATACTATGTACAGGGCTGTATGTGGAGCCATCATACTATGTACAGGACTGTATGTGGAGCCATCATACTATGTACAGGGCTGTATGTGGAGCCATCATACTATGTACAGGACTGTATGTGGAGTCATCATACTATGTACAGGACTGTATGTGGAGCCATCATACTATGTACAGGGCTGTATGTGGAGCAATCATACTATGTACAGGACTGTATGTGGAGCCATCATACTATGTACAGGACTGTATGTGGAGCCATCATACTATGTACAGGGCTGTATGTGGAGCCATCATACTATGTACAGGACTGTATGTGGAGTCATCATACTATGTACAGGACTGTATGTGGAGCCATCATACTATGTACAGGACTGTATGTGGAGCCATCATACTATGTGCAGGGCTGTATGTGGAGTCATCATACTATGTACAGGGCTGTATGTGGAGTCATCATACTATGTACAGGACTGTATGTGGAGCCATCATACTATGTACAGGGCTGTATGTGGAGCCATCATACTATGTACAGGACTGTATGTGGAGCCATCATACTATGTGCAGGGCTGTATGTGGAGTCATCATACTATGTACAGGGCTGTATGTGGAGTCATCATACTATGTACAGGGCTGTATGTGGAGTCATCATACTATGTACAGGGCTGTATGTGGAGCCATCATACTATGTACAGGACTGTATGTGGAGCGATCATACTATGTACAGGACTGTATGTGGAGCCATCATACTATGTACAGGGCTGTATGTGGAGTCATCATACTATGTACAGGGCTGTATGTGGAGCCATCATACTATGTACAGGACTGTATGTGGAGCCATCATACTATGTACAGGACTGTATGTGGAGCCATCATACTATGTGCAGGGCTGTATGTGGGGCCATCATACTATGTACAGGACTGTATGTGGAGTCATCATACTATGTACAGGGCTGTATGTGGAGTCATCATACTATGTACAGGGCTGTATGTGGAGTCATCATACTATGTACAGGGCTGTATGTGGGGCCATCATACTATGTACAGGACTGTATGTGGAGCCATCATACTATGTGCAGGGCTGTATGTGGGGCCATCATACTATGTACAGGACTGTATGTGGAGCCATCATACTATGTGCAGGGCTGTATGTGGAGTCATCATACTATGTACAGGGCTGTATGTGGAGTCATCATACTATGTACAGGGCTGTATGTGGAGCCATCATACTATGTACAGGACTGTATGTGGAGCGATCATACTATGTACAGGACTGTATGTGGAGTCATCATACTATGTACAGGCTGTATGTGGAGTCATCATACTATGTACAGGGCTGTATGTGGAGCCATCATACTATGTACAGGACTGTATGTGGAGCCATCATACTATGTACAGGACTGTATGTGGAGCCATCATACTATGTGCAGGGCTGTATGTGGGGCCATCATACTATGTACAGGACTGTATGTGGAGTCATCATACTATGTACAGGGCTGTATGTGGAGTCATCATACTATGTACAGGGCTGTATGTGGAGTCATCATACTATGTACAGGGCTGTATGTGGAGCCATCATACTATGTACAGGACTGTATGTGGAGCGATCATACTATGTACAGGACTGTATGTGGAGCCATCATACTATGTACAGGGCTGTATGTGGAGTCATCATACTATGTACAGGGCTGTATGTGGAGCCATCATACTATGTACAGGACTGTATGTGGAGTCCTCATACTATGTACAGGACTGTATGTGGAGCCATCATACTATGTACAGGGCTGTATGTGGAGTCATCATACTATGTACAGGGCTGTATGTGGAGTCATCATACTATGTACAGGGCTGTATGTGGAGTCATCATACTATGTACAGGGCTGTATGTGGAGTCATCATACTATGTACAGGACTGTATGTGGAGCCATCATACTATGTACAGGGCTGTATGTGGAGCATCATACTATGTACAGGGCTGTATGTGGAGTCATCATACTATGTACAGGACTGTATGTGGAGCCATCATACTATGTACAGGGCTGTATGTGGAGCCATCATACTATGTACAGGACTGTATATGGAGTCATCATACTATGTACAGGACTGTATGTGGAGCCATCATACTATGTACAGGACTGTATGTGGAGCCATCATACTATGTACAGGACTGTATGTGGAGCCATCATACTATGTACAGGGCTGTATGTGGAGCCATCATACTATGTACAGGACTGTATGTGGAGTCATCATACTATGTACAGGACTGTATGTGGAGCCATCATACTATGTACAGGACTGTATGTGGAGCCATCATACTATGTACAGGGCTGTATGTGGAGCCATCATACTATGTACAGGGCTGTATGTGGAGTCATCATACTATGTACAGGGCTGTATGTGGAGCCATCATACTATGTACAGGGCTGTATGTGGAGCCATCATACTATGTACAGGGCTGTATGTGGAGCCATCATACTATGTACAGGGCTGTATGTGGAGTCATCATACTATGTACAGGGCTGTATGTGGAGTCATCATACTATGTACAGGGCTGTATGTGGAGTCATCATACTATGTACAGGGCTGTATGTGGAGCCATCATACTATGTACAGGGCTGTATGTGGAGTCATCATACTATGTACAGGACTGTATGTGGAGCCATCATACTATGTACAGGGCTGTATGTGGAGCCATCATACTATGTACAGGGACTGTATGTGGAGCCATCATACTATGTACAGGGCTGTATGTGGAGTCATCATACTATGTACAGGGCTGTATGTGGAGTCATCATACTATGTACAGGGCTGTATGTGGAGTCATCATACTATGTACAGGGCTGTATGTGGAGCCATCATACTATGTACAGGGCTGTATGTGGAGTCATCATACTATGTACAGGACTGTATGTGGAGCCATCATACTATGTACAGGGCTGTATGTGGAGTCATCATACTATGTACAGGGCTGTATGTGGAGCCATCATACTATGTACAGGGCTGTATGTGGAGTCATCATACTATGTACAGGGCTGTATGTGGAGCCATCATACTATGTACAGGACTGTATGTGGAGTCATCATACTATGTACAGGGCTGTATGTGGAGTCATCATACTATGTACAGGACTGTATGTGGAGCCATCATACTATGTACAGGGCTGTATGTGGAGTCATCATACTATGTACAGGACTGTATGTGGAGTCATCATACTATGTACAGGGCTGTATGTGGAGTCATCATACTATGTACAGGACTGTATGTGGAGCCATCATACTATGTACAGGGCTGTATGTGGAGTCATCATACTATGTACAGGGCTGTATGTGGAGCCATCATACTATGTACAGGGCTGTATGTGGAGTCATCATACTATGTACAGGACTGTATGTGGAGTCATCATACTATGTACAGGACTGTATGTGGAGTCATCATACTATGTACAGGACTGTATGTGGAGCCATCATACTATGTACAGGACTGTATGTGGAGTCATCATACTATGTACAGGGCTGTATGTGGAGCCATCATACTATGTACAGGGCTGTATGTGGAGTCATCATACTATGTACAGGACTGTATGTGGAGCCATCATACTATGTACAGGGCTGTATGTGGAGTCATCATACTATGTACAGGACTGTATGTGGAGTCATCATACTATGTACAGGACTGTATGTGGAGCCATCATACTATGTACAGGGCTGTATGTGGAGTCATCATACTATGTACAGGGCTGTATGTGGAGCCATCATACTATGTACAGGGCTGTATGTGGAGTCATCATACTATGTACAGGGACTGTATGTGGAGTCATCATACTATGTACAGGACTGTATGTGGAGTCATCATACTATGTACAGGGCTGTATGTGGAGCCATCATACTATGTACAGGGCTGTATGTGGAGTCATCATACTATGTACAGGACTGTATGTGGAGCCATCATACTATGTACAGGGCTGTATGTGGAGTCATCATACTATGTACAGGACTGTATGTGGAGTCATCATACTATGTACAGGACTGTATGTGGAGTCATCATACTATGTACAGGACTGTATGTGGAGCCATCATACTATGTACAGGACTGTATGTGGAGCCATCATACTATGTACAGGGCTGTATGTGGAGCCATCATACTATGTACAGGACTGTATGTGGAGCCATCATACTATGTACAGGGCTGTATGTGGAGCCATCATACTATGTACAGGGCTGTATGTGGAGTCATCATACTATGTACAGGGCTGTATGTGGAGCCATCATACTATGTACAGGACTGTATGTGGAGCATCATACTATGTACAGGACTGTATGTGGAGCCATCATACTATGTACAGGACTGTATGTGGAGCCATCATACTATGTACAGGGCTGTATGTGGAGCCATCATACTATGTACAGGGCTGTATGTGGAGTCATCATACTATGTACAGGGCTGTATGTGGAGCCATCATACTATGTACAGGGCTGTATGTGGAGCCATCATACTATGTACAGGACTGTATGTGGAGTCATCATACTATGTACAGGGCTGTATGTGGAGCCATCATACTATGTACAGGGCTGTATGTGGAGTCATCATACTATGTACAGGGCTGTATGTGGAGCCATCATACTATGTACAGGGCTGTATGTGGAGTCATCATACTATGTACAGGGCTGTATGTGGAGTCATCATACTATGTACAGGACTGTATGTGGAGTCATCATACTATGTACAGGACTGTATGTGGAGCCATCATACTATGTACAGGACTGTATGTGGAGCCATCATACTGTGTAAAGGGCTGTATGTGGAGCCATCATACTATGTACAGGGTTGTATGTGGAGCCATCATACTATGTACAGGACTGTATGTGGAGCCATCATACTATGTACAGGGCTGTATGTGGAGCCATCATACTATGTACAGGACTGTATGTGGAGCCATCATACTATGTACAGGACTGTATGTGGAGCCATCATACTATGTACAGGACTGTATGTGGAGTCATCATACTATGTACAGGACTGTATGTGGAGTCATCATACTATGTACAGGGACTGTATGTGGAGTCATCATACTATGTACAGGACTGTATGTGGAGCCATCATACTATGTACAGGGCTGTATGTGGAGCCATCATACTATGTACAGGGACTGTATGTGGAGCCATCATACTATGTACAGGACTGTATGTGGAGCCATCATACTATGTACAGGACTGTATGTGGAGCCATCATACTATGTACAGGACTGTATGTGGAGTCATCATACTATGTACAGGACTGTATGTGGAGCCATCATACTATGTACAGGGCTGTATGTGGAGCCATCATACTATGTACAGGACTGTATGTGGAGCCATCATACTATGTACAGGGCTGTATGTGGAGCCATCATACTATGTACAGGACTGTATGTGGAGCCATCATACTATGTACAGGGACTGTATGTGGAGCCATCATACTATGTACAGGACTGTATGTGGAGTCATCATACTATGTACAGGACTGTATGTGGAGTCATCATACATATGTACAGGACTGTATGTGGAGCCATCATACTATGTACAGGGCTGTATGTGGAGCCATCATACTATGTACAGGACTGTATGTGGAGCCATCATACTATGTACAGGACTGTATGTGGAGCCATCATACTATGTACAGGACTGTATGTGGAGCCATCATACTATGTACAGGACTGTATGTGGAGCCATCATACTATGTACAGGACTGTATGTGGAGCATCATACTATGTACAGGACTGTATGTGGAGTCATCATACTATGTACAGGACTGTATGTGGAGTCATCATACTATGTACAGGGCTGTATGTGGAGCCATCATACTATGTACAGGACTGTATGTGGAGTCATCATACTATGTACAGGGCTGTATGTGGAGCCATCATACTATGTACAGGACTGTATGTGGAGCCATCATACTATGTACAGGACTGTATGTGGAGTCATCATACTATGTACAGGGCTGTATGTGGAGCCATCATACTATGTACAGGGCTGTATGTGGAGCCATCATACTATGTACAGGGCTGTATGTGGAGCCATCATACTATGTACAGGACTGTATGTGGAGTCATCATACTATGTACAGGGCTGTATGTGGAGCCATCATACTATGTACAGGACTGTATGTGGAGCCATCATACTATGTACAGGGCTGTATGTGGAGCCATCATACTATGTACAGGACTGTATGTGGAGTCATCATACTATGTACAGGGCTGTATGTGGAGCCATCATACTATGTACAGGGCTGTATGTGGAGCCATCATACTATGTACAGGACTGTATGTGGAGTCATCATACTATGTACAGGGCTGTATGTGGAGTCATCATACTATGTACAGGGCTGTATGTGGAGCCATCATACTATGTACAGGACTGTATGTGGAGCCATCATACTATGTACAGGGCTGTATGTGGAGCCATCATACTATGTACAGGGCTGTATGTGGAGTCATCATACTATGTACAGGACTGTATGTGGAGCCATCATACTATGTACAGGACTGTATGTGGAGCCATCATACTATGTACAGGACTGTATGTGGAGCCATCATACTATGTACAGGACTGTATGTGGAGCCATCATACTATGTACAGGACTGTATGTGGAGCCATCATACTATGTACAGGGCTGTATGTGGAGCCATCATACTATGTACAGGGCTGTATGTGGAGCCATCATACTATGTACAGGGCTGTATGTGGAGCCATCATACTATGTACAGGACTGTATGTGGAGTCATCATACTATGTACAGGGCTGTATGTGGAGTCCATCATACTATGTACAGGACTGTATGTGGAGTCATCATACTATGTACAGGGACTGTATGTGGAGCCATCATACTATGTACAGGACTGTATGTGGAGCCATCATACTATGTACAGGGCTGTATGTGGAGCCATCATACTATGTACAGGGCTGTATGTGGAGCCATCATACTATGTACAGGACTGTATGTGGAGCCATCATACTATGTACAGGGCTGTATGTGGAGCCATCATACTATGTACAGGTTGTATGTGGAGCCATCATACTATGTACAGGACTGTATGTGGAGCCATCATACTATGTACAGGACTGTATGTGGAGCCATCATACTATGTACAGGGTTGTATGTGGAGCCATCATACTATGTACAGGACTGTATGTGGAGCCATCATACTATGTACAGGACTGTATGTGGAGCCATCATACTATGTACAGGACTGTATGTGGAGCCATCATACTATGTACAGGACTGTATGTGGAGCCATCATACTATGTACTGGACTGTATGTGGAGCCATCATACTATGTACAGGACTGTATGTGGAGTCATCATACTATGTACAGGACTGTATGTGGAGTCATCATACTATGTACAGGACTGTATGTGGAGCCATCATACTATGTACAGGGCTGTATGTGGAGCCATCATACTATGTACAGGGCTGTATGTGGAGCCATCATACTATGTACAGGGCTGTATGTGGAGTCATCATACTATGTACAGGGCTGTATGTGGAGCCATCATACTATGTACAGGGCTGTATGTGGAGCCATCATACTATGTACAGGGCTGTATGTGGAGTCATCATACTATGTACAGGACTGTATGTGGAGCCATCATACTATGTACAGGACTGTATGTGGAGTCATCATACTATGTACAGGGCTGTATGTGGAGCCATCATACTATGTGCAGGGCTGTATGTGGAGTCATCATACTATGTACAGGGCTGTATGTGGAGTCATCATACTATGTACAGGGCTGTATGTGGAGTCATCATACTATGTACAGGGCTGTATGTGGAGCCATCATACTATGTACAGGGCTGTATGTGGAGTCATCATACTATGTACAGTTCTGTATGTGGAGCCATCATACTATGTACAGGGCTGTATGTGGAGTCATCATACTATGTACAGGGCTGTATGTGGAGTCATCATACTATGTACAGGGCTGTATGTGGAGTCATCATACTATGTACAGGGCTGTATGTGGAGCCATCATACTATGTACAGGGCTGTATGTGGAGTCATCATACTATGTACAGGCTGTATGTGGAGCCATCATACTATGTACAGGGCTGTATGTGGAGTCATCATACTATGTACAGGGCTGTATGTGGAGCCATCATACTATGTGCAGGGCTGTATGTGGAGTCATCATACTATGTACAGGGCTGTATGTGGAGTCCATCATACTATGTACAGGGCTGTATGTGGAGCCATCATACTATGTACAGGACTGTATGTGGAGCCATCATACTATGTACAGGGCTGTATGTGGAGTCATCATACTATGTACAGGGCTGTATGTGGAGTCATCATACTATGTACAGGGCTGTATGTGGAGCCATCATACTATGTACAGGGCTGTATGTGGAGTCCATCATACTATGTACAGGGCTGTATGTGGAGCCATCATACTATGTACAGGACTGTATGTGGAGCCATCATACTATGTACAGGGCTGTATGTGGAGCCATCATACTATGTACAGGGCTGTATGTGGAGACATCATACTATGTACAGGACTGTATGTGGAGCCATCATACTATGTACAGGGCTGTATGTGGAGTCATCATACTATGTACAGGACTGTATGTGGAGCCATCATACTATGTACAGGGCTGTATGTGGAGCCATCATACTATGTACAGGGCTGTATGTGGAGTCATCATACTATGTACAGGGCTGTATGTGGAGCCATCATACTATGTACAGGGCTGTATGTGGAGTCATCATACTATGTACAGGACTGTATGTGGAGTCATCATACTATGTACAGGACTGTATGTGGAGCCATCATACTATGTACAGGACTGTATGTGGAGCCATCATACTATGTACAGGGCTGTATGTGGAGCCATCATACTATGTACAGGGCTGTATGTGGAGCCATCATACTATGTACAGGGCTGTATGTGGAGCCATCATACTATGTACAGGGCTGTATGTGGAGTCATCATACTATGTACAGGCTGTATGTGCAGCCATCATACTATGTACAGGACTGTATGTGGAGCCATCATACTATGTACAGGGCTGTATGTGGAGCCATCATACTATGTACAGGACTGTATTTGGAGCCATCATACTATGTACAGGACTGTATGTGGAGCCATCATACTATGTACAGGACTGTATGTGGAGTCATCATACTATGTACAGGACTGTATATGGAGCCATCATACTATGTACAGGGCTGTATGTGGAGCAATCATACTATGTACAGGACTGTATGTGGAGCCATCATACTATGTACAGGACTGTATGTGGAGCCATCATACTATGTACAGGGCTGTATGTGGAGCCATCATACTATGTACAGGACTGTATGTGGAGTCATCATACTATGTACAGGACTGTATGTGGAGCCATCATACTATGTACAGGACTGTATGTGGAGCCATCATACTATGTACAGGGCTGTATGTGGAGCCATCATACTATGTACAGGGCTGTATGTGGAGTCATCATACTATGTACAGGGCTGTATGTGGAGCCATCATACTATGTACAGGGCTGTATGTGGAGCCATCATACTATGTACAGGCTGTATGTGGAGCCATCATACTATGTACAGGACTGTATGTGGAGCCATCATACTATGTACAGGGCTGTATGTGGAGCCATCATACTATGTACAGGACTGTATGTGGAGCCATCATACTATGTACAGGCTGTATGTGGAGCCATCATACTATGTACAGGGCTGTATGTGGAGTCATCATACTATGTACAGGGCTGTATGTGGAGTCATCATACTATGTACAGGGCTGTATGTGGAGCCATCATACTATGTACAGGGCTGTATGTGGAGCCATCATACTATGTACAGGGCTGTATGTGGAGCCATCATACTATGTACAGGGCTGTATGTGGAGTCATCATACTATGTACAGGGCTGTATGTGGAGCAATCATACTATGTACAGGACTGTATGTGGAGTCATCATACTATGTACAGGGCTGTATGTGGAGTCATCATACTATGTACAGGGCTGTATGTGGAGCCATCATACTATGTACAGGACTGTATGTGGAGCCATCATACTATGTACAGGGCTGTATGTGGAGTCATCATACTATGTACAGGGCTGTATGTGGAGTCATCATACTATGTACAGGGCTGTATGTGGAGCCATCATACTATGTACAGGGCTGTATGTGGAGTCATCATACTATGTACAGGGCTGTATGTGGAGCCATCATACTATGTACAGGGCTGTATGTGGAGTCATCATACTATGTACAGGCTGTATGTGGAGCCATCATACTATGTACAGGACTGTATGTGGAGCCATCATACTATGTACAGGACTGTATGTGGAGCCATCATACTATGTACAGGACTGTATGTGGAGTCATCATACTATGTACAGGACTGTATGTGGAGTCATCATACTATGTACAGGCTGTATGTGGAGCCATCATACTATGTACAGGGCTGTATGTGGAGCCATCATACTATGTACAGGACTGTATGTGGAGCCATCATACTATGTACAGGGACTGTATGTGGAGCCATCATACTATGTACAGGGCTGTATGTGGAGCCATCATACTATGTACAGGACTGTATGTGGAGCCATCATACTATGTACAGGACTGTATGTGGAGCCATCATACTATGTACAGGCTGTATGTGGAGCCATCATACTATGTACAGGACTGTATGTGGAGCCATCATACTATGTACAGGACTGTATGTGGAGCCATCATACTATGTACAGGACTGTATGTGGAGTCATCATACTATGTACAGGGCTGTATGTGGAGCCATCATACTATGTACAGGACTGTATGTGGAGCCATCATACTATGTACAGGGCTGTATGTGGAGTCATCATACTATGTACAGGGCTGTATGTGGAGCAATCATACTATGTACAGGGCTGTATGTGGAGCCATCATACTATGTACAGGACTGTATGTGGAGCCATCATACTATGTACAGGACTGTATGTGGAGCCATCATACTATGTACAGGGCTGTATGTGGAGTCATCATACTATGTACAGGGCTGTATGTGGAGCCATCATACTATGTACAGGGCTGTATGTGGAGTCATCATACTATGTACAGGGCTGTATGTGGAGCCATCATACTATGTACAGGGCTGTATGTGGAGCCATCATACTATGTACAGGGCTGTATGTGGAGCCATCATACTATGTACAGGGCTGTATGTGGAGTCATCATACTATGTACAGGACTGTATGTGGAGCCATCATACTATGTACAGGACTGTATGTGGAGTCATCATACTATGTACAGGGCTGTATGTGGAGTCATCATACTATGTACAGGGCTGTATGTGGAGCCATCATACTATGTACAGGCTGTATGTGGAGTCATCATACTATGTACAGGACTGTATGTGGAGCCATCATACTATGTACAGGGCTGTATGTGGAGTCATCATACTATGTACAGGACTGTATGTGGAGTCATCATACTATGTACAGGGCTGTATGTGGAGCCATCATACTATGTACAGGGCTGTATGTGGAGTCATCATACTATGTACAGGGACTGTATGTGGAGTCATCATACTATGTACAGGGCTGTATGTGGAGCCATCATACTATGTACAGGGCTGTATGTGGAGTCATCATACTATGTACAGGACTGTATGTGGAGCCATCATACTATGTACAGGGCTGTATGTGGAGTCATCATACTATGTACAGGGCTGTATGTGGAGTCATCATACTATGTACAGGACTGTATGTGGAGTCATCATACTATGTACAGGACTGTATGTGGAGCCATCATACTATGTACAGGGACTGTATGTGGAGTCATCATACTATGTACAGGGCTGTATGTGGAGCCATCATACTATGTACAGGGCTGTATGTGGAGCCATCATACTATGTACAGGGCTGTATGTGGAGCCATCATACTATGTACAGGGCTGTATGTGGAGTCATCATACTATGTACAGGGCTGTATGTGGAGCCATCATACTATGTACAGGACTGTATGTGGAGTCATCATACTATGTACAGGGCTGTATGTGGAGCCATCATACTATGTACAGGGCTGTATGTGGAGTCATCATACTATGTACAGGGCTGTATGTGGAGCCATCATACTATGTACAGGGCTGTATGTGGAGCCATCATACTATGTACAGGACTGTATGTGGAGCATCATACTATGTACAGGACTGTATGTGGAGCCATCATACTATGTACAGGGACTGTATGTGGAGCCATCATACTATGTACAGGGCTGTATGTGGAGTCATCATACTATGTACAGGGCTGTATGTGGAGCCATCATACTATGTACAGGGCTGTATGTGGAGCCATCATACTATGTACAGGGCTGTATGTGGAGCCATCATACTATGTACAGGGCTGTATGTGGAGTCATCATACTATGTACAGGGCTGTATGTGGAGCCATCATACTATGTACAGGGCTGTATGTGGAGCCATCATACTATGTACAGGGCTGTATGTGGAGCCATCATACTATGTACAGGACTGTATGTGGAGCCATCATACTATGTACAGGGCTGTATGTGGAGCCATCATACTATGTACAGGACTGTATGTGGAGTCATCATACTATGTACAGGGCTGTATGTGGAGCCATCATACTATGTACAGGACTGTATGTGGAGTCATCATACTATGTACAGGGCTGTATGTGGAGTCATCATACTATGTACAGGGCTGTATGTGGAGCCATCATACTATGTACAGGGCTGTATGTGGAGCCATCATACTATGTACAGGGCTGTATGTGGAGCCATCATACTATGTACAGGACTGTATGTGGAGCCATCATACTATGTACAGGGCTGTATGTGGAGTCATCATACTATGTACAGGACTGTATGTGGAGCCATCATACTATGTACAGGGCTGTATGTGGAGCCATCATACTATGTACAGGGCTGTATGTGGAGCCATCATACTATGTACAGGGCTGTATGTGGAGCCATCATACTATGTACAGGGCTGTATGTGGAGCCATCATACTATGTACAGGGCTGTATGTGGAGCCATCATACTATGTACAGGGCTGTATGTGGAGTCATCATACTATGTACAGGACTGTATGTGGAGCCATCATACTATGTACAGGACTGTATGTGGAGCCATCATACTATGTACAGGGCTGTATGTGGAGTCATCATACTATGTACAGGACTGTATGTGGAGCCATCATACTATGTACAGGGACTGTATGTGGAGCCATCATACTATGTACAGGGCTGTATGTGGAGCCATCATACTATGTACAGGGCTGTATGTGGAGTCATCATACTATGTACAGGACTGTATGTGGAGCCATCATACTATGTACAGGGACTGTATGTGGAGTCATCATACTATGTACAGGACTGTATGTGGAGTCCATCATACTATGTACAGGGACTGTATGTGGAGCCATCATACTATGTACAGGGACTGTATGTGGAGCCATCATACTATGTACAGGACTGTATGTGGAGCCATCATACTATGTACAGGACTGTATGTGGAGTCATCATACTATGTACAGGACTGTATGTGGAGTCATCATACTATGTACAGGGCTGTATGTGGAGTCATCATACTATGTACAGGACTGTATGTGGAGCCATCATACTATGTACAGGACTGTATGTGGAGCCATCATACTATGTACAGGACTGTATGTGGAGCCATCATACTATGTACAGGGCTGTATGTGGAGTCATCATACTATGTACAGGACTGTATGTGGAGCCATCATACTATGTACAGGGCTGTATGTGGAGTCATCATACTATGTACAGGACTGTATGTGGAGCCATCATACTATGTACAGGGCTGTATGTGGAGCCATCATACTATGTACAGGACTGTATGTGGAGTCATCATACTATGTACAGGACTGTATGTGGAGCCATCATACTATGTACAGGACTGTATGTGGAGCCATCATACTATGTACAGGACTGTATGTGGAGCCATCATACTATGTACAGGGCTGTATGTGGAGCCATCATACTATGTACAGGACTGTATGTGGAGCCATCATACTATGTACAGGGCTGTATGTGGAGCCATCATACTATGTACAGGGCTGTATGTGGAGCCATCATACTATGTACAGGACTGTATGTGGAGCCATCATACTATGTACAGGGCTGTATGTGGAGTCATCATACTATGTACAGGACTGTATGTGGAGCCATCATACTATGTACAGGACTGTATGTGGAGTCATCATACTATGTACAGGACTGTATGTGGAGCCATCATACTATGTACAGGACTGTATGTGGAGCCATCATACTATGTACAGGCTGTATGTGGAGCCATCATACTATGTACAGGACTGTATGTGGAGCCATCATACTATGTACAGGACTGTATGTGGAGCCATCATACTATGTACAGGACTGTATGTGGAGTCATCATACTATGTACAGGACTGTATGTGGAGCCATCATACTATGTACAGGACTGTATGTGGAGCCATCATACTATGTACAGGACTGTATGTGGAGCCATCATACTATGTACAGGGACTGTATGTGGAGCCATCATACTATGTACAGGACTGTATGTGGAGTCATCATACTATGTACAGGACTGTATGTGGAGCCATCATACTATGTACAGGACTGTATGTGGAGCCATCATACTATGTACAGGGACTGTATGTGGAGCCATCATACTATGTACAGGACTGTATGTGGAGTCATCATACTATGTACAGGACTGTATGTGGAGTCATCATACTATGTACAGGACTGTATGTGGAGCCATCATACTATGTACAGGACTGTATGTGGAGTCATCATACTATGTACAGGACTGTATGTGGAGCCATCATACTATGTACAGGACTGTATGTGGAGCCATCATACTATGTACAGGACTGTATGTGGAGCCATCATACTATGTACAGGGCTGTATGTGGAGTCATCATACTATGTACAGGGCTGTATGTGGAGTCATCATACTATGTACAGGGCTGTATGTGGAGTCATCATACTATGTACAGGGCTGTATGTGGAGTCATCATACTATGTACAGGGCTGTATGTGGAGTCATCATACTATGTACAGGGCTGTATGTGGAGCCATCATACTATGTACAGGACTGTATGTGGAGCCATCATACTATGTACAGGGCTGTATGTGGAGCCATCATACTATGTACAGGGCTGTATGTGGAGCCATCATACTATGTACAGGGCTGTATGTGGAGCATCATACTATGTACAGGGACTGTATGTGGAGCCATCATACTATGTACAGGACTGTATGTGGAGCCATCATACTATGTACAGGACTGTATGTGGAGCCATCATACTATGTACAGGGCTGTATGTGGAGTCATCATACTATGTACAGGACTGTATGTGGAGCCATCATACTATGTACAGGGCTGTATGTGGAGCCATCATACTATGTACAGGACTGTATGTGGAGCCATCATACTATGTACAGGACTGTATGTGGAGCCATCATACTATGTACAGGACTGTATGTGGAGCCATCATACTATGTACAGGACTGTATGTGGAGCCATCATACTATGTACAGGACTGTATGTGGAGCCATCATATTTTCTATGTACAGGACTGTATGTGGAGCCATCATACTATGTACAGGACTGTATGTGGAGCCATCATACTATGTACAGGACTGTATGTGGAGCCATCATACTATGTACAGGGACTGTATGGTGGAGCCATTCATACTATGT